>NC_029780.3:81717294-81732500 GCF_000817695.3 Arachis duranensis | reverse complement strand
TAATTGTATTGAAACTTGAGGTACAGCAGAGCTCCACACCCTTAATCTATGGTGTGCAGAAACTCCACTGTTGAAAATACATAAGTAAAAGGTTCAGGCATGGCCGAATGGCCAGCCCTCTCCATGATCAAAAGACTGAATGATCAAAGACTACAAAGTCAAAAGATTAAACTGTCAAAAGATGTCTAATACAATAGTAACTTATCCTATTTATACTAGACTAGCTACCAGGGTTTACATGAGTAAGTAATTGATGCATAAATTCACTTCCAGGGCCCACTTGGTGTATGTTTGGGCTGAGCTTGATCTATCCACGAGCTGAGGCTTCTCTTGGAGTTGAACTCCAAGTTATAACGTGTTTTGGGTGTTCAACTCCGGATCATGACGTTTTTTTGGCGTTTAACTCCAGACAGCAGCATGTACTTGGCGTTCAACACCAAGTTACGTCGTCAATTTCCGAAATAAGTATGAACTATTATATATTGCTGGAAAGCTCTGGATGTCTACTTTCCAAAGCCGTTGAGAGCGCGCCAATTAGGGTTCTGTAGCTCCAGAAAATCCATTTCGAGTGCAGGGAGGTCAGATTCCAACAGCATCATCAGTCCTTTTGTCAGCCTTTTTCAGAGTTTTGCTCAAATCCCTCAATTTCAGCCAGAAATTACCTGAAATCACAGAAAAACACAAAAACTCATAGTAAAGTCCAGAAATGTGAATTTAAGATAAAAACTAATGAAAACATCCCTAAAAGTAGCTTGAACTTACTAAAAACTACCTAAAAACAATGCCAAAAAGCGTACAAATTATCCGCTCATCATTAATCCTTGTCAATTCTCATATTGTGGTTAGTGATAGGGATGGAGATCCTTGACCACCAAATCTTGCCAAGACCTTTTTAGCTATTAGTTTACTTCTTTGCCATTTATCTTTCATGCCTCTTATAAAAAAAAACCCAAAAATAACTCATAACCAATAACAAGACACTTTATTGTAATTCCTAGGGAGGACGACCCGAGTTTCAATATGATGGTGTTTTTGTGGAAAACGAATTTCCAACACAAAACTCACCGGCAAGTGTATCGGGTCGCATCAAGTAGTAATAACTCACAAGAGTGAGGTCGATCCCACAGGGATTAATGGATTAAGCAACTTTAGTGGGTGATTAGTTTAGTCAAGCTAACATTGAGTGAATTGTGTGAAGTTGATTAATAGAAAGTAAATGACAAGAAAAATTAAAGTGCAGACAATAAAATGGACAGAATCTTAAAGAGCAAGCAATGTAAATTGCAGAAACTTAAATAACAAGAAATATAAATTGCATCAAATGTAAAGGGAATTGGGTTCAGAGAATTTAAATGGAAGCAGTAGATCAAAGCTTAGAACCATAGCAGGGAAATTAAAATTGCATGAAAAGTAAATTCAGATCACAGTGGCTCCAATGTAAAGTGCAGAGGAACAAAAGTGCAGGAAAGTAAATTGGGAACAATGAGAACAGAAATCAATCAATCCGAGAACCAGAATATGAAATCAAATGCAGCAGTAAATAGAAATGCTTGAAAAAGCAACACAAAATGTAATTCCACTCAATTTTGAAGTTTAAAGAGACAAATGAAGATCATCAGGGAATCAATGAGACTAGAGAACAAGTTGAGATCTCAAACCCTTCCTTGATCAAATCAGAGAACAATTTGCAGAAGAAAAAGAAGATGAAAGTAATAAATGAAAACTCAAATTCAATTCTCAATTTTCTGAAATTATGTAGAAGAAGAATAAGAGAATTCGGATCAAGTGAAACAGAATTCCTTCAATTCTTGATCCAAAATTTAAAACGGAAAAGAAAACTAAAGAGAGAGATCTCTATCCTACTCCTAATGCTCCCTAGTGGAGCCAGCCTCCTTATGAAAATGAAACAGATGCCTTTTTATAGGCTGAAAAATAAAAATCAAATTCTAAACAAATTACAATTAAAATAAATTCCTAAGCTAATTGATCCTTGTGCCTTTGAATGATGATAATGGGCTTAGCTTGCTTTGGATTTCAGGATCTAGATGGCCTTGGTTCAATTGGTGAGGAATTGAATTTAAATGGATTTTTTGTTGAATTTTGGCCCATGGGTGACACTCCCAGGGCAACGCTCGGCTCATGGGGAGACCGCAGCATTGGTGCTTGTTTCCTTGGCCCTTTGGGTGCACGACAAGCTTGGTGGGACAAGGGGGGAAAATAGCGCTCAGCTCTTGGCAAGAGCACAACATCCTCTTTGTCTTTTGTGGGCTTCCAAGTTCGAACCATTGGGAATTCACTTTCTGGCCATTTTCCTTGCATTTCTTTTGGGAGAGAGCACAACAATGCTCTCCAAGAGAGCGCTACTTCCTTAGTTTCCTTGTGTCTCCGACTTCCTTGGTTTCCTTGTGTCTCCCTCTTCGAGCCTTGGTGAAGCCACTTTGATTCATTTTTGCTTGTTTTTGGTCCTTAAAGATTCCTTTCACTCGTGCCTCAATTTCATGCCAAATATAGATTGCCATATATCGTTGAAAAGCTCTGAATGTCAGCTTTCCAACACAACTGAAAGCATATCAATCGGACATCTATAGCTCAAGTTATGGTCCTTTAAAGAAGGCATGGTCATGCTGTGAGCGCCCAAGCTTAACTTAGCGAAAATTTTGCTTCCACGCTCAGTTTTGCATCACGATAATGCTCTGCTCTTGGCAAGAGCGCAGCACTCCCCCTTGTTTCTTTGATTTGGTCATGGGCCACGCTTTTAAAAGCGTGGCCTGAGGCTCCAAAGTGTGCTCCAACTTCAAAGTGTGCCCCAAAGCTCTTTTTTTCTCCTTTTTAACTTATTTTGTGCTTCTTTGCTTCTTTTTCTTCTTATTTCCTACATGATTTATAAAATTAAAAGATCAAAGAAATATACCAATTAAGTACAAAAGCATTCAATATTTAAGCACAAATCATCAATTTCTTGTATTAAAAAGCATAGAAAAACATGACATGATGACATGTCATCACAACACCAAACTTAAACCTTGCTTGTCCCCAAGCAAGAAAAGAATCATGCAATAAAGATTGACAATCCAAGGTGAGAAGAATAGCAAGTTAATATTCATGGTAGGCTATTTTTCTTTGCATGCTACAATCACAAAAGAAATGTAAATGATTGATGCTTCTATCTAGCTCATTTTATGAAATATTTTCCTTATATTTCTTCCTTGAAACAAGCTTTTGATTTTCTTATTAGCTTCTCCTTTTGGGTGCTTTGCCCCATGAGTTAATAACAAAGCTACGATTCTAAATGCTTTATTTTCAAGAATTACCACTTGATACATAAGCACCTTTTCAAGTATTACCACTTGATACATAAGCACCACAAGCATTTGAATTAGAGGACTTCATTAAGCTCATTTTTTTTCTTTTTTTTGACTTTCTAATCATTAATGCTCAGAACCTTGAGCTTTGAGGGAGTACTTTTGCACTTGAGCCTAGCCTTCACTTCTAAGTATTTTATTTTCAAGCATTTGGCTTGATACATAAACACCACAAGTACTTAACAAATAAATTGCCATTGGTACTCAGAGCATTCAGCTTTCCCATTATTTCCCTTTTTCTTTTCTTGCCCTTTTTTTTTGCATTTACTTTTTCAAGGTTTTCATGATTTCAAAAGATTTCACAAAATGTCCTAGATGAAAACTTCAATTAAATAAAATTTAATGCAATTGAGCAACAATTAATCATACTAGCTTTCCAATACTTGTATGCACATGCTAAGTTCTTTTTTAATTCCTTGTTTGTTTTTGATCATGATGATTTACTGCTTTTGAACTCACAGAATTCAAGTTGGTAGTCATAATGTCACAGCATCATGTTACAATCTAAATTTAGGCTATGCTTATTCATACGCACATGTAAACAGAGAAGATAAAAAGACAATCATGCAATTTAAAGTGCTAGAAACAAATAAGAGGAAAAGGAACTTTACAACCTTGTAATTCATCTTCTCTACTGTTATCCTTTTCCTTCCGTTTTCCTCCTTCCCATACCAACTCAAAATGCTTGCTCTTTCTCAATCAATAATTAGAACAATGGCTATGGGGCTAAGATGGATCATGAATGTCTTACACAATGAAATGTTAGTAGTACATGTGTTTTGAGCAAGCAAAATTAAGGATAACAATCAAGGCACAAGAGACAGAGACATTGTGATTGCAAACATAGAGTGTGTGCATGATACATTGCATGAAATATAAGTGGAACACCAAACTTAGTGTGACACTTTCACTTGGAATTGATGCAAGTATCTTGTAAGGATTGGAACCAAATTTTGTTACATAGCAACACCAAACTTAGAATGCAATCATATGTCAATTTATTTGAACTAAAACTAAACAAAAGAAACTGCTATATGTTGAATACAATCACCAAGCCAAGATTTGTCATGAATAATGATCTCTTGGTGATGTATTAACAAAAACAGTTAATAAAAGAAAACATAAAAAAAGTAAAGAAGTAACTAAAACAAAGAGAAATCAAACAAAATGTCAAAACAAAAGAAAAATAACAATGCAAAGGCAATATGATTATGCAGACAAGTGATGTTGCTGGATGAGTTACATAGAAAAATAAGTGGCACACCAAACTTAGAATCTTAGTGTGACACTTTCATGTAGAATTGATACAATCATCCAAAGGAATTGAAAACAATTTGTTGCAGGCAACACCAAACTTAGAATGTGATCATATGCCAGTTTATTGAAATTTAAACAAGACAAGGAGAAGAGATGTTACCTACTGTTTACCTATTCTTCACTTTCTTCCTCTTCTTCCAATTTGTTAAGAGGAATGACCTCAAGGGAGGAGAAGTTTCAGCTACTGCCCCTTGTCTTGGCCTTTCCTCAGCATGCTTCCTTTTGTAAATAGCTTGATTGAGCTTGCTTGCTGAACCAGGGACATGATTGGTGCTCTTGTTAGTTGCCTTCATTTCTTTGGATTCAAGACTTGGTGGTTGTGTGATTGTTGGAGTGATTTCTTCATCAAGAGCTTTTTGAATTAATGGCTCAGTGAGCTCTTCCTTCATGTAATTCTCTGCTTCACTTGAGTTTGGTCTTCCTTGAGTGTCTTCCTTACTTTCTTGCTCCTCCACTCCTTCCCTTGTACTCAAAATTTGACTTAATAGCTTTTTCATGGAGGAGGTTTGCTATTTTTCCCAAGATTTCTTCATTTCCTCTTCATATCTTTCAATCAGTGTTGAGCATCTTTGGTCCAGGGGAGTTTGAGGAGGTTGTGAGTGTTCAGGTTCTCTTGTCATCTTAAGTGCAGTTTCAGGTTCAAATATTTCCACCATCTCTTCCTTCTTTGCAATTTCACTTGATACAGTGGCCTCTTCATCTTGCTCTTCCACATTCTCCTTTGTATCAACCAATTGGTCTTCATTTTCCTTGCTTAGTAGTTCTAAGTGTTTCTCTGTGTCCTCCAATTGCTCATCCGTCTCCTGAGAAAGGATTTCTTGTTCTCTCGAAGATTGTTGTTGTTTCTCCACAAGTATGTTGAACCTGGACTTAAGCATTGAGAGTCTTTGGCTCGTGGAAGTTTGTGTTGAGACATATTTAGGTGATGAAGAATTGTTAAATGTAGAACTGGAAGGTGAGGTCGGACAGCTTTCCATGAATGAATTGAAGTTTTGCTCAAGTGATGATATCTCTTGATAAGTGGAGTATGAACTGTTGAATGCTGCTTGGTTTTGATCATCCCACCCACAATTTGATTGATTATTGAATTCATCACAGTGTGGATTATTTTGTGGCGTGGAGGAACATTCTTCCAAGTACGCTTTGGCAGCACAATCAAGTGATAATGTCCTTAAATAATTAGAATGTGAATCATTGTATTTCCCTTCCTAGCCATCATTTGTGTACGTGCCATCACAGTATAAGTCACTTTGTGGCTCTGGGAAATAGTTCATTTCACTTGATTGTTCATACTCCCCCATTCCTTGTTGATACTCCGATCCACCATGAGGATAATGATATGAATCATTTTGTGGTGGTGGTTGGTATCCCTCATGATTTTCTTGCTCATCTTGGGGTTCTGAAGCAAATCTCCATGGATTGGAGTGCTCAGAATTTGTATCTTCTTGGTGATATTCCCAACCATCATTAGAATAATGACTTGAATCATATTGTGATGGTGGGTAATATCCCATGAAGTTTGGTTGATTAAAAGATGAGGTGAACTCCATTTGAATTTTGTAAAACACAACACCAATGAAAATTGAAATTACTCATATTAGAAATGAGTTTTGCTTAGTGAGGCAAAAACACGAACACCTTGGTTTCAACTTAGAACAGAGAACAAAAATAAAAAAATGCTTGATCTAGACTTCTCACCCACTTAATCATTGTTGATCTAATCAATCCCCGGCAACGGCGCCAAAAACTTGATGGTGTTTTTGTGGAAAACGAATTTCCAACACAAAACTCACCGGCAAGTGTACCAGGTCGCATCAAGTAGTAATAACTCACAAGAGTGAGGTTGATCCCACAGGGATTGATGGATCAAGCAACTTTAGTGGGTGATTAGTTTAGTCAAGCTAACATTGAGTGAATTGTGTGAAGTTGATTAATAGAAAGTAAATGACAAGAAAAATTAAAGTGCAAACAGTAAAATGGACAGAATCTTAAAGAGCAAGCAATGTAAATTGCAGAAACTTAAATAACAAGAAATATAAATTGCATCAAATGTAAAGGGAATTGGGTGCAGAGAATTTAAAAGGAAGCAGTAGATCAAAGCTTAGAACCATAGCAGGGAAATTAAAATTGCATGAAAAGTAAATTCAGATCATAGTGGCTCAAATGTAAAGTGCAGAGGAACCAAAGTGCAGGAAAGTAAATTGGGAACAATGAGAACAGAAAACAATCAATCTGAGAACCAAAATATGAAATCAAATGCAGCAGTAAACAGAAATGCTTGAAGAAGCAACATAGAATGTAATTCCACTCAATTTGAAGTTTAAAGAGACAAATGAAGATCATCAGGGAATCAATGAGACTAGAGAACAAGTCTAGATCTCAAGCCCTTCCTTGATCAAATCAGAGAACAATTTGCAGAAGAAAAAGAAGATGAAAGCAATAAATGAAAACTCATATTCAATTCTGAATTTTCTAAAATTATGCAGAAGAAGAACAAGAGATTTCAGATCAAGTGAAACAGAATTCCTTCAATTCTTGATCCAAAATTTAAAACGGAAAAGAAAACTAAAGAGAGAGATCTCTATCCTACTCCTAATGCTCCCTAGTGGAGCCAGCCTCCTTATGAAAATGAAACAGATGCCTTTTTATAGGCTGAAAAATGAAAATCAAATTCTAAACAAATTACAATTAAAATAAATTCCTAAGCTAATTGATCATTGTGCCTTTGAATGATGATAATGGGCTTAGCTTGCTTTGGATTTGAGGATCTAGATGGCCTTGGTTCAATTGGTGAGGAATTGAATTTAAATGGATTTTTGGTTGACTTTTGGCCCATGGGTGACACTCCAGGGCAATGCTCGGCTCATGGGGAGAGCGCAGCATTGGTGCTTGTTTCCTTGGCCCTTTGGGTGCACGACATGCTTGGTGGGACAAGGGGGGAAAATAGCGCTCAGCTCTTGGCAAGAGCGCAGCATCCTCCTTGTCTTTTGTGGGCTTCCAAGTTTGAACCATTGGGAATGCACTTGCTGGCCATTTTCCTTGCATTTCTTTTGGGAGAGAGCATGACAATGCTCTCCAAGAGAGCGCTGTGCTCTCCAAGTGAGCGCTACTTCCTTGGTTTCCTTGTGTCTCCCTCTTCGAGCCTTGGTGAAGCCACTTTGATTCATTTTTGCTTGTTTTTGGTCCTTAAAGATGCCTTTCACTCGTGCCTCAATTTCATGCCAAATATATATTTCCATATATCGTTGGAAGCGTATTACAATAATTTTGCTTCCATGGTCATGCTGTGAACGCCCAAGCTTAACTTAGCAAAAATTTTGCTTCCACGCTCATTTTTGCGTCCTGATAATGCTCTGCTCTTGGCAAGAGCGCAGCACTCCCCCTTGTTTCCTTGATTTGGTCATGGGCCACGCTTTTAAAAGCGTGGCCTAAGGCTCCAAAGTGTGCTCCAACTTCAAAGTGTGTCCCAAAGCTCTTTTTTTCTCCTTTTTATCTTATTTTGTGCTTCTTTGCTTCTTTTTCTTCTTATTTCCTAAATGATTTATAAAATTAAAAGATCAAAGAAATATACCAATTAAGTACAAAAGCATTCAATATTTAAGCACAAATCATCAATTTCTTGTATGAAAAAGCATAGAAAAACATGACATGATGACATGTCATCACAATACTTCGGTTTATAAATTTATGGGTTTGTTACTTGTGACAAACAATCTTTTGTATGAAAGGATTATTGCTTGGTTTAGAAACTATACTTTACAATGAGATTTCATTTGTGAAATTCTAAACCATCCAAAATCCAATCATCAACCGCGGTTTATTAGGAGAGGAGACCTCATCCCGGAAGCCAATGGATGGTTTGAGCTCGTGAGGAGATCTATCCTCCCAGCCTCAAACAATTCTGAGGTCAATATTGCTCGAGCTACTATGGTACATTGCTTAATAAAGGGTGGAGACATCAATGTGCATGAAATTATAGCTGAGGGAATCCAAGATGCAGCTGAGAAGAATGATCTGAGTACTCGACTTTGGTACCCCAGTACCATTCTTAGACTATGTATGAAAGCCAAGGTAGTATTCGAAGATAACAATCCAAAATGGGTAAACCCTGGGAGGTTAGTTAGCCTCCAGCGTATAACCTATGTGGCACCCGCTCAACAACAAAGAAGGCCTCAGATAAGGAAAAGAACATCACAAGAAGAACCTCACCAAGAAGAACCTCATCAAGAAGAATACCAGCAAGAAGAGTATTATGATCCAACTAACATAAATCTGGTTCACATTCAAGGAGCCATTGAGGATCTAGCAAGGAGCTATATGGAGGGACAAGAATAACAACTGCACATTCAATCCCAAAGGATGGATCATCAAGAAGAACTACTCTCTAATTGGATGAATCAACAAAGGGAGTGGCAGAAGCAGCAAATGGAGCAGCAACGGGAGCATTACTCCCAGCTCACCCAAGCCATCAATCAAGTAATTGAAAGGCAAGAGCGTCAAGATAAACACCTTCAAGAACTCAACCAACGTCAGTTAGCTCAGATGAAAGCATTCAATGAGTTCAACGTGCTTAATGAAGGACGGCAACTACACCGGGAAGAGTTTAGCATAAACACTTAGGCCAAGTTGACTTATGTGGCTGGGCATATGCATAATTTGCACTCTGCCATCCCAAGATATGATACAGTTCACAAAGACCTAACAAAACAAGAGGAGGGGAAGGTGAAACAACAGAAGGAAGCATTGAAGAAGAAGATGGAAGATGTTGGCTTCTGGAAAAAGCTTATCGGGAAGCGCAAAGGAAATGGGGATTCGAGCAATCAAGAAGGATCCCAAGACAAAGGAAACAAAGGGACATAAGCATTCCAATGAGAAAAAGGTGGTGGAGTTCCCTCTTCATTCTATCTTTTTCAAGTTTTAAATAAGGAAAATCATGTATGAAATAGAACATGATTCCATAGTAACTTAGGAATTTTCAATTCTGTCTTTAAGCTTCCGTTACTTAAGTCTATGTTGCTGGTCTAAGTTCCCGGCTTTCATTTTCATCTTGCTTACATGTATGCTTGTCCTCTAAGTCAAATAAAAGAAAATGTTATGAAAAATAACAGTGGGGTTTATCTTGTGAAGTAAGTTCTCAATGTTTGTGGTATGGTAATTAATTAGCTAAGTTGGTTCACCAACAAGGTATATAGGCAACTATATGCTCTGAATCACATGATTGAAACACATACTATGAGACTAGCTAAACAACAAGATCCTAAAAAGAAGAAAAAGAACAATGAGTGTTTAAAGGAGAAAAAAAATTAATAAGAAATAAGGCTAGGCACCAAGGGTTTGAATCTTGAGGCATGTGTCTGTGGTGCTCCTGTGCAAGGGATATGCTTGGATGAATAAGCTCTCAGGGGTGCCTTATCACTTGGTAACTTGGGTTAACTAACCTGGGATTATCAGCTGAAAGTCCACTATCAAGAGCAACCTTTGCTACAAAGCACTTAGTAACCCAAAGAGGTGCTGCACACCAAGGTATCAAGAAATAAAGTAACAAATCATATGCCTATGGTGTGCATGTATGAGAAAAAGAGACTTGAGGGAGTAAGTCCTTAGGAGTGTCTTAACACCAGCACCTTGAACCAACTGGTTTGGGAGTGTTGGCTGAAAGCTTATCTTAAAGAGTCGCGCTCTCACAGAGCACTTAGCCCAAGAATGCAATAAACCCTAGAAAAGAAGGGAGGATCAATAAATAAGAAGTCTCATAGGGTGTAATCAAGTGAGTGTTCAAGGGCATGATAAGGACCTGAAAACCAGTGAAGGAATGAACCTAAGTTGCTATGCATGAAACCCCATAGACCAAGAACTTGACTTTTATAATAATGATTTGTTTATCTTGTTCTTTCATTCATCTTTCCTATGTTTCAGTACTTGCTTTGGGACAAGTAAGCTTAATGTTTGGTGTTTTGATGCCAGGGCATCTTGGCCAATTTCCCTAACATTTCCTTTACTATATTAGGGTAGTTTCATGCATTTTCTTAGTAAATAAGCAAGTTTTGGATAAAAATACACTTACATCTTGATTAAAGCAAACATTGTGAACTTTACATGATTTCATGAGAATTATGCAGGAATTGAATGATAAAATGGATATTGCATGATCTCATGACTTGGAACAGAACTTTGATGCACTTTATTTGCTTGATTTCAGGACAAAGAAAGCAAGGAAGAGCCACATTAGCAGCCACGTTAATCTAATTAACGTGACCACTAATATGGAATGGGAATAAGCTTGCAGCGTTAATGGAAAAAGTGATTGCCAATAACGCCTTCGAAGCCATCATAGCCCACGTTAGTTGCCATGTTAATTGCATTAACGTGGTAGCTAACGTGGAGAAAAAGGGGAGCTCCAACGTTAGTGGTAAAAGTGAATACCACTAATGTTCCACAAGGGCATACTTAGCCACGTTAAGAGTCACATTAATCCAATTAACGTGAACTCTAACGTGGGAGGACAAAGCAATCGCCAACGTTAGTGACACTCACCTTTGTCACTAACGTTGGGCTAAGCCAATAGTGCCCACGTTAGTGGCCACGTTAAGACCACTAACGTGAAGGATAACGTAGAGCAAGGAATGATATGCCAACGTTAGTGACACTCCCCTTTGTCACTAACGTTGAGGATGGCAATCACCACCACGTTAGTGGTCACGTTAATGCAATTAACGTGAGACACTAACGTGGGAAAGAGGGGCGTTTGAAGCGTTAGTGACAAAGGTAAATGTCAGTAACGCTCTCGAAGCTTGGGCATGCACACGTTAAGGGCCACGTTCGTTACACTAACGTGGATCACTGACGTGGGGAAAAGAAGCAAAGAGCAACGTTATTGGTAAAGGTGAATGCCAATAACGTTTGCGAAGGACTGAGAGGCAACGTTATTGGTAAAGGTGAATGCCAATAACATTTACGAAGGACTAAGAGGCAACGTTAGTGGTCACGTTAGTGCCACTAATGTTGAAGTTAACGTGGATCAAATTGGTTTGGAACGTTAGTGAAAAAGGTGATCGTCACTATCGTTCTCGAACCAACATTTTCACTTAACGTTAACACTGCTAACATCCTAACTAATGTCCACCCATGCCTGACTCACACTTTTTCTGCAAGCAAAGCTGAGCCCACTGAAGATTGTAATTGCTTCAACTCAAGATCAAAGGCCCATATCCAAGACTTGAAGAGCTGACTAGAAGATCAAGAAGAGTAATATATATAGGAGTAGTTTTGAACTAGAAAGGAGCTTGGCATTTTGGAGAACTACACGTTGTATATTTAATTTTCCTGCAATTTCTAGTTTACTTTAGAATGTACTCCACTCTATCAACGTCCATTCCCAGAGCTATGAAAAACTAAACCCCTTTTCATTGGGTTAGGGAGCTCTGTTGTAATTTGATGGATCAATTATAGTTTTCATTCTTCTTCTTCTTTCTTTTCTCTTGATTTGCTAGAAAGCTTTCGATCTTAATTCAATTGATTAGTTGTCTTGGAAAAGAAACTCTCCATAATTGGATCTCCTATGAGCCTTGGAAAAGGATGAGGAGATCATGCTAGAAATGGTTTCTCATGTTGGACCAAATTGGGGTTTGGACAGATATAGTGACATATAATCCTCCCAACACTTTGATTTGGAAATACATGTGGTATAATCAGTGACCATACTTCATCTCTTCCCATGAGAAATTAAATCAAGGAATTGGGCAATTGTTCAAGCTTAGAGAGATTGGATTGCCAAGGAATTGGGATCCAATCACCTAAGATTGCCAAGGAGATCAATGAATGCATTTATTGAGGAAGAGATAAGAATGAACTTGATCCGGAGAATGCAACATCTCCTAAGCCCAATGAATCCCCCATTTCTGATCTTACCATTCTCTTTACTTTCTGCCATTTATTTTTATGTTCATCTCCCTAAATCCCCATTTAAGATTCTGCAATTTACTTTCTGCAATTTACTTTCCCGCGATTTAATTTTCTGCAATTCTCAACTCAATTTCTGCTTAGTTCAACTAGAACATTCCTCCAATTAAAGTTTCTTGACCAATCAATCCCTGTGGGATTTGATCTCATTCTATTGTAAGTTTTTACTTGATGACAATTCAGTATACTTGCCGAAGGGAAATTTTTGAGAGACAAGTTTCCGTGCATCACTGAACTCAACCAGCAAATATTCCTTCTAACAAAACAGTTAGTAGAATTCAAATAAATGTTACAAGATACTAAAAATGCTAACAAAAACATGGAGGCACAATTAGGTCAGACAAGACAGCAGTTATCTAAACAAATAATAGAAGAGTGCCAAGCTGTTCAACTGAAGAGTGGAAAGACATTGAATATCTCAACTCAAAGCAGCAGAAAGCCAAGAAAGGAACACCTGACAGAGGATGACCAATTTACTGCCCAAAATCCCTCTGAGGACAGTAAGAGCCCGGAGAGGAATGATTCTGACATTCAAATGCCAGAAAAGGGCAGTAACCTGGCATTAAACGCCCATTCAGCTGCCAGTTCTGGTGTTCAAACGCTAGACAAGGGTATCAACCTAGCGTTAAACGCCCATTCAGCTACCAGTTCTGGTGTTCAAACGCCAGCAAAGGGCAGCAACCTAGCGTTAAACGCCCATTCTACATCTAATTTTGGCATTCAAACGCCAGAAAAGGGAAGCAACCTAGTGTTAAACGCCCATTCAGCTGCCAGTTCTGGCATTCAAACGCCAGCAAGGGGTCAGACACTTATAAGTGTTGATAACAGCTCCCATAAGCAGGCGTCTCCAACCACTTCTGTAGGACATAAACCTGCAGCAACTAAGGTTGAAGAATACAAAGCTAAGATGCCTTATCCTCATAAACTTCGTCAAGGGGAACAGGATAAACAATTTGCTTGCTTTGCAGACTATCTCAGGACTCTTGAAATAAAGATTCCATTTGCAGAGGCACTTGAGCAAATACCCTCTTATGCTAAGTTCATAAAAGAGATCTTAAGTCATAAGAAGGATTGGAGAGAAAGTCAAAAAGTTTTCCTCACTGAAAAATGCAGTGCAGTCATTCTAAAAAGCTTACCATAGAAGCTTAAAGATCCCGGAAGCTTTATGATACCATGCAAATTAGAAGGTGCTTGTACCAATACAGCTCTATGTGATCTAGGGGCAAGTATCAACCTGATACCTGCATCTACTATCAGAAAGCTTGGTTTGACTGAAGAACTCAAACCAACCCGGATATGTCTCCAACTTGTTGATGGCTCTATTAAAATGTCATCAGGCGTGATTGAGGACATGATTGTCATGGTTGGGCCATTCGCCTTTCCCACTGACTTTGTAGTGCTGGAAATGGAGGAGCACAAGAGTGCAACTCTCATTCTAGGAAGACCTTTCCTAGCAACTGGACGAACTCTCATTGACGTCCAAAAAGGGGAAGTGACACTGAGAGTCAATGACGATGAGTTTAAGTTGAATGCTGTCAAAGCTATGTAGCATCCAAACACTTCAAGAGACTGCATGAGCATTGGTATTATTGACTCCCTGGTGGAGGAGATCAATATGACTGAGAGTCTCGAATCAGAGCTAGAGGATATCTTTAAAGATGTTCAACCTGATTTGGAGGAATAAAAAAAACAGAAGAACCTCTGATAACTCCTCATGAGGAGGAGAAGCCTCCTAAACCCGAGCTCAAACCATTACCACCATCCCTAAAATATGCATTTTTGGGAGAAGATGACACTTTTCTAGTGATCATAAGCTCTGCTTTAGATCCACAGGAAGAGGAAGCACTAATTCAAGTGCTAAGGACACACAAGAATAGCTCTTGGGTGGTCCATAAGTGACCTTAAAGGCATTAGCCCAGCTAGATGCATGCACAAGATCCTATTGGAGGATAATGTTAAGCCAATGGTTCAACCATAGAGGCGGCTGAATCCAGCCATGAATGGTGTGGTGCAGAAAGAAGTCACTAAGTTACTGGAGGCTGGGATTATTTATCCTATTTCTGATAGCCCCTAGGTGAGCCCTATCCAAGTCGTCCCAAAGAAGGGAGGCATGACAGTGATTCATAATGAAAAGAACGAACTGGTTCCTACAAGAATAATTACAGTGTGGCGTATTGGTGGACGGAATTGTGATCAATACTTTTCACAACTCAAATAATCCCTGGTAATGAATCCAAAAACTTGGTGTTCAATACCATGGCATAAACACAACTTCGCACAACTAACCAGCAAGTGTACTGGGTCGTCCAAGTAATAAACCTTACGCGAGTAAGGGTCGATCCCACAGAGATTGTGGTATGAAGCAAGCTATGGTCACCTTGTAAATCTTAGTCAGGCAAACTCAAATGGTCATGAATGATGAATAAAACATAAATATAAAGATAGAGATACTTATGTAATTCATTGGTGGGAATTTCAGATAAGCGTATGAAGATGCTTGGTCCCTTCCGTCTCTCTGCTTTCCTACTGTCTTCATCCAATCCTTCTTACTCCTTTCCATGGCAAGCT
>NC_029780.3:81716783-81717165 GCF_000817695.3 Arachis duranensis | reverse complement strand
CAATCAGGTCGGAATAGAATCCAGTGATTCTTTTACGTCTGTCACTAACGCCCAGCCTTCAGGAGTTTGAAGCTCGTCACACTCATTCAATCATTGAATCTTACTCAGAATACCACAGACAAGGTTTAGACCTTCAGGATTCTCTTGAATGCCGCCATCAGTTCTAGCTTATACCACGAAGATTCCGGTTAAAGAATCCAAGAGATATCCACTCAATTTAAGGTAGAACGGAGGTGGTTGTCAGGCACACGTTCATAGGTGAGAATGATGATAAGTGTCACGGATCATCACATTCATCAATTTTAGGAACAAGTGATATCTTAAAATAGAAGCAAGTGTGATTGAATGAAAAACAGTAGTAATTGCATTAATCCATCAAGTC
>NC_029780.3:81715182-81716147 GCF_000817695.3 Arachis duranensis | reverse complement strand
ATACATACATGCCACAGACACATAATTGGGTGAACCTTTTCAAATTGTGACTCAGCTTTGCTAGAGTCCCCAATTAGAGGTGTCCAGGGTTCTTAAGCACACTCTTTTTGCCTTAGATCGCAACTTTATTTCTTTCTTTTTCTCTCTTTTTTATCGTTTTTCTCCTTTTTTTTCTTTTTTTTTCGTTTTCTTTTCTTCTTCTTCTCTTTTTTTTTGTATTCACTGCTTTTTCTTGCTTCAAGAATCATTTTTATGATTTTTCAGATCCTCAGTAACATGTCTCTTTTTTCATCATTCTTCAAGAGCCAACATTCATGAACCACAAATTCAAAAGACATATGCACTGTTTAAGCATACATTCAGAAAACAAAAGTATTGCCACCACATCAAGATAATTAAACTGTTATAAAAATCAAAATTCATGCAATTCTTTTCTTTTTCAATTAAGAACATTTTTAATTCAAGAAAGGTGATGGATTCATAGGACATTAATAACTTCAAGGCATAGACACTAAGACACTAATGATCACAAGACACAAACAAAGATAAACATAAGCATAAAATTTGAAAAACAGGAAAAGAACAAGGAGATTAAAGAACGGGTCCACCTTAGTGATGGCGGCTTGTTCTTCCTCTTGAAGATCCTATGGAGTGCTTGAGCTCCTCAATGTCTGAGAGCGCGCCAATTGGGCTTCTGTAGCTCCAGAAAATTCACTTCGAGTGCAGGAAGGTCAGAATCCAACAGCATCTGCAATCCTTTTTAGTCTCAATTTCAGCCAAAAAATACCTGAAATCGTAGAAAAACACACAAACTCATAGTAAAGTCCAAAAAAGTGAATTTTAACTAAAAAATAATAAAAATATACTCAAAAATAACTAGATCATACTAAAAACATACTAAAAACAATGCCAAAAAGCGTACAAATTATCCGCTCATCACAACACCAAACTTAAATTGTTGCTTG
>NC_029780.3:81710299-81710979 GCF_000817695.3 Arachis duranensis | reverse complement strand
AAACCTGTTTCTTCCACCATTATTATTGTTGAAACCTTGTTGAGGTCTCTGTTGATCTTTCCATGAAAGATTTGGATGATTTCTCCATGAAGGATTATAGATGTTTCCATAGGGTTCTCCCATGTAATTCACCTCTTCCATTGAAGGGTTCTCAGGATCATAAGCTTCTTCTTCAGATGAAGCGTCCTTAGCACTGCCTGGTGCATTTTGCATTCCAGACAGACTTTGAGAAATCAAATTGACTTGCTGAGTCAATATCTTGTTTTGAGCCAATATGGCATTCCGAGTGTCAATCTCAAGAACTCCTTTCTTCTGATTTGTCCCATTGTTCACAGGATTTCTTTCAGAAGTGTACATGAATTGGTTATTTGCAACCATTTCAATTAGTTCTTGAGCTTCTGTAGGCGTCTTCTTCAGATGAAGAGATCCTCCAGCAGAGCTATCCAAAGACATCTTGGATAGTTCATACAGACCATCATAGAAAATACCTATGATGCTCCATTCAGAAAGCATATCAGAGAGACACTTTCTGATTAATTGTTTATATCTTTCCCAAGCTTCATAGAGGGATTCTCCTTCCTTCTGTCTGAAGGTTTGGACTTCCACTCTAAGCTTACTCAATTTTTGAGGTGGAAAGAACTTTGCCAAGAAGGCATTGACTAGCTTTTCCCAAGAGTTCA
>NC_029780.3:81708374-81710108 GCF_000817695.3 Arachis duranensis | reverse complement strand
CTTCCAATGGAAGTCCATGAAACTTGCAATTCTGTTGCATTAGAGAAACTAATTGAGGCTTAAGCTCAAAATTGTTTGCTCTAATTGCAGGGATAGAGATGCTTCTCCCATAGAAGTCGGGAGTAGGTGTAGTAAAGTCATCTCCCATAGAAGTCGGGAGTAGGTGCAGTAAAGTCACCCAGCACCTTCCTTGCATTGTTGGCATTGTTGTTGTTTTCGGCTGCCATGTTTTCTTCTTCTTTGAAGATTTCTGTTAGGTCCTCTACAGAGAATTGTGCCTTAGCTTCTCTTAGCTTTCGCTTCAAGGTCCTTTCAGGTTCAGGATCAGCCTCAACAAGAATGCTTTTGTCTTTGCTCCTGCTCATATGAAAGAGAAGAGAACAAGAAAACATGGAATCCTCTTTGTCACAGTATAGAGATTCCTTGAGGTGTCAGAGGAAAAGAAAAATGGAAGGAAGAAGTATAGAATTCGAACTTATCAAGAAATATGGAGTTCGAATTGTGCAGTAAGGAATAATGTTAGTCCATAAATAGAAGGATGTGAGAAGAGGGGAAGAAATTTTCGAAAATAATTTAAAAAAATTTTAAAAACATTTTGAAAAACTTTAATTGATTTTCGAAAACCAAGATTGAGAAAGAGGTAAAGTGATTTTTGAAAAAGATTTTGAAATTAGAAATCAAAAATATATGATTGAAAACTATTTTGAAAAAGATGTTATTAGGAAGATATGATTGGTTTTAAAAAGATGTGATTGAGAAGATATGATTTGAAAAACATTTTAAAAAGATTTAATTTTAAAAATTAATGACTTGGCTAACAAGAAAAGATATGATTCAGACATTAAACCTTTCTCAACAGAAAAGGCAACATACTTGAAATGTTGAATCAAATCATTAATTGATAGCAAGTATCTTTGAAAATGAAAAGATTTTGATTTTGAAAAAGATTTGATTGAAAAGATTTGATTTGAAAAAGATTTGATTTTGAAAAATTTTGAAAACCTGAAAAAAAATGGCATTAAAAACAGAATCTTCCCTCTTGTGCCATCCTGGCGTTAAACGCCCAGAATGGTGCACATTCTAGCGTTTAACGCCCAAAGCACTACCCTTTTGGGCGTTAAACGCCCAGCCAGGCACCCTAGCTGGCGTTTAAACGCCAGTTTGCCTTCCTCACTGGGCGTTTTGAACGCCCAGCTTTTTCTGTATAATTCCTCTGCTGTATGTTCTGAATCTTCAATTCTCTGTATTATTGACTTGAAAAGACACAAATTAAAATATTTTTGGATTTTTAATAATGAGGAATAATCAAAATGCACTAAAATCAAATAACAATGCATGCAAGACACCAAACTTAGCAGTTTGTATACTATTGACACTAACAAGTTGAGAATGCATATGAGACACATAAACGCTCAAGTCAAGAGAATTTAAAAAAATCAGAGCAATGAAACCATCAAGAACAACTTGAAGATTAATGAGGACACATGCATGAATGCAAAAAGAACAGAAACATGCAATTGACACCAAACTTAAAATGAGACTCTAGACTCAAAAAGAAACACAAAATATTTTTGGTTTTTATGATTCTGTAATTTTTTTTTTGGATTTTTCGAAAATTAAGTGGAAAAAGAAAATAAAGGTATCAAAATTCTTAATGAGAATTCCAGGAATCATGCAATGTTAGTCTAAAGCTTCAGTTTAAAGAAATTAGACATGGCTGAACAAGCTTCAGCA
>NC_029780.3:81707703-81707996 GCF_000817695.3 Arachis duranensis | reverse complement strand
GTGGCTACCTCCCATCCTCTCAGTGAAAATGTTCAACGCGCTCTGTCACAGCACGGCTATTCAGCTGTCGATTCTCAATCAGGTCGGAATAGAATCCAGTGATTCTTTTACGTCTGTCACTAACGCCCAGCCTTCAGGAGTTTGAAGCTCGTCATAGTCATTCAATCATTGAATCCTACTCAGAATACCACATACAAGGTTTAGACCTTCCGGATTCTCTTGAATGCCGCCATCAGTTCTAGCTTATACCACGAAGATTCCGGTTAAAGAATCCAAGAGATATCCACCCAATT
>NC_029780.3:81685215-81707516 GCF_000817695.3 Arachis duranensis | reverse complement strand
AGTAGAGCTCCACACCTTAATCTATGGTGTGTAGAAACTCCACCGTTGAAAATACATAAGAACAAGGTCTAGGCATGGTCGAATGGCCAGCCTCCCAAAGAGGGTTCAATCATAAAAACATGATCAAAAGATCCCCAGATACAATAGTAAAAGGTCTTATTTATAAAGAACTAGTATCCTAGGGTTTACAGAGATGAGTAAATGACATAAAAATCCACTTCCGGGCCCACTTGGTGTGTGCTTGGGCTGAGCATTGAAGCATTTTCCTGTAGAGACTCTTCTTGGAGTTAAACGCCAGCTTTTGTGCCAGTTTGGGCGTTTAACTGCCATTCTTGTGCCAGTTCCGGCGTTTAACGCCGGGCAGTTTTGAGCTGATTTGGAACGCCAGTTTGGGCCATCAAATCTTGGGCAAAGTATGGACTATTATATATTGCTGAAAAGCCCAGGATGTCTACTTTCCAACGCCGTTGAGAGCGCGCCAATTGGACTTCTGTAGATCCAGAAAATCCACCTCGAGTGCAGGGAGGTTAGTATCCAACAGCATCTGCAGTCCTTTTTAGTCTCTGAATCAGATTTTTGCTCAAGTCCCTCAATTTCAGCTAGAAAATACCTGAAATCATAGAAAAACACACAAACTCATAGTAAAGTACAGAAAAGTGAATTTTAACTAAAAAGTAATAAAAATATACTAAAAACTAACTAGATCATACTAAAAACATACTAAAAACAATGCCAAAAAGCGTACAAATTATCCGCTCATCACGTATGTGTATTGATTACAGAAGGCTCAATACAGTCACCAGAAAGGATCATTTTCCTTTACCATTCATATACCAGATGCTTGAGAGACTAGCAGATCATGAATACTACTGCTTTTTGGATGGTTATTCAGGTTACAATCAAATCGCAGTAGATCCTCAGGATCAAGAGAAAACAGCATTCACATGTCCATCTGGGGTATTCACCTACAGAAGGATGCCATTTGGTATGTGCAATGCACCTTCCACCTTTCAGAGATGCATGCTCTCTATCTTCTCTGATATGGTAGAGAAATTCCTGGAAGTCTTCATCGATGACTTCTCAGTATTTGGAGACTCATTCAGCTCATGTCATGACCATCTAGCACTAAAAAGATGCCAAGAGACTAACCTGGTTTTAAATTGGGAAAAATGTTACTTTATGGTGACTGAAGGAATTGTCCATGGGCACAAAATTTCGAACAAAGGGATAGAAGTGGATCAAGCTAAAATTGAGGTAATTGAAAAATTACCACCACCTGTCAATGTTAAGGCAATCAGAAGCTTTCTGGGCATTCAGAATTCTATAGGAGGTTTATAAAGGATTTTTCAAAAATTGCCAGGCCTCTGAGCAATCTGCTAGCTGCTGACGCACCATTTGTCTTTGACACAGAGTGTTTGCAGGCCTTTGAGACTCTGAAAGCTAAGCTGGTCACAGCACCAGTCATTTCTACACCAGACTGGACATTACCATTTGAACTAATGTGTGATGCCATGACCATGCCATTGGTGCAGTATTGGGACAGAGGCATGACAAGCTTATACATGTTATTTACTATGCTAGCCGTGTTTTAAATGATGCCAAAAAGAATTACACAACCACAGAAAAGGAGTTACTTGCAGTGGTTTATGCCATTGACAAGTTCAGATCTTATTTAGTAGGATCAAGAGTGATTGTGTACACTGACCATGCTGCTCTTAAATATCTCCTCACAAAATAGGATTCAAAACCCAGACTCATAAGGTGGGTGTTGCTTCTGCAAGATTTTGATATAGAAATAAGAGACAGAAAAGGGACAGAGAACCAAGTAGCTGATCACCTGTCCCGAATAGAACCAGTAGCAGAAGCATCCCTCCCTCCTACTGAGATCTCGAAAACCTTTCCGGATGAGCAAGTCTTTGCCATTCAGGAAGTACCATGGTTTGTAGACATTGCAAACTATAATGCTGTGAGATTCATACCCAAGGAGTACAATAAGTTGCAAATGAAAAGATTGATTTCCGATGCAAAGTACTACTTGTGGGATAAACCATATCTCTTTAAGAGATGTGCAGACAGAATAATCCGTAGATGTGTGCCTAGAGAGGAGGCACAGAAAATCATATGGCATTGCCATGGATCACAATATAGAGGACATTTCGAAGGTGAGCAAACAGCCACAAAGGTTCTCCAGTCTAGCTTCTACTCGCCTACTCTCTATGGAGATTCCCGAGAGTTTGTGCGTAAATGTGACAGTTGCCAGAGAGCTGGTAACCTGCCTCACGGTTATGCCATGCCTCAGGAAGGGATCTTAGAAATTGAGTTGTTTGATGTATGGGGTATTGAATTCATGGGGCCTTTCCCACCATCATACTCAAACACTTATATTCTGGTTGTAGTAGACTATGTATCTAAATGGGTAGAAGAAATTGCAACGCCCACTAATGATACTAAGATGGTTCTGAAGTTCCTCTAGAAGCATATCTTCAGCAGATTTGGTGTTCCTAGAATACTGATCAGTGATGAAGGCACCGATTTCTGCAATGAATAGCTTGACTCTGCTGTGGTCTGATATGGAATTAACCATAAAGTGGCAACCCCATATCATCCACAGACAAATGGGTATGCTGAAGTTTCAAATAGAGAATTAAAGCGAATCCTGGAATGGACTGTAAATACCTGCAGAAAGGATTGGGCAAGAAGTCTGGATGACGCTCTGTGGGCATATAGAACCGCATTCAAGAATCCTATAGGAACCTCTTCATACCAGCTTGTGTATGGAAAAGTCTGTCATCTGCCAGTGGAGCTGGAACGCAAGGCCTATTCAAGACTCCTATAGGAACCTCTCCATACCAGCTTGTGTATGGAAAAGTCTGTCATCTGCCAGTGGAGCTGGAACACAAGGCCTACTGGGCAACCAGGTTCCTAAACCTTGATGGCAAGGTAACTGGAGAGAAAAGATTACTCCTGTTGAGTGAGCTAGAAGAGTTTAGAATCAATGCTTTCGAAAATTCAAAAATTTACAGGAGAAAGCAAAAAGGTGGCATGACAAAAAGCTATCATCCAAAGTCTTTGAGCCAGGACAAAAGATTTTGTTGTTCAACTAGAGGCTCATATTGTTCCCTGGAAAATTGAAATCCCGGTGGAAGGGACCATATGTGATTACAAGTGTGTCACCATATGGATATGTAGAGCTTCAAGATATTGACTCTGACAAAAAGTTCATTGTTAATGGGCAGAGAGTCAAACATTATCTTGAAGGCAATGTTGAGCGAGAATGCTCAAAGCTGAGACTAGATTAAAGCTCGCTGTCAAGCTATTGACATTAAAGAAGCGCTTATTGGGAGGCAACCCAATTTTATTTATTTATCTATGTTAGTTTATGTTTTCTTTAGGATGATGATCATGTGGAGTCACAAAAATAAATGCAAAAATTAAAGCAAAATAAAAAATAGCACACCCTAGAGGACGAGCTTAATGGCGTTTAAAGGCCAGTAAAGATACCAAAATGGGTGTTTAACGTGCAGCCTAGCACAATTCTGGGCGTTAAACACCAGAACTGGCAGACAGACTGGCATTTAAACGCTAGTAAAGGAAGGAAACTGGGTGTTTAAACGCCCAGCCTAGCACCATTCCGGGCATTAAACACCAGAACTGGCAGGCAGACTGGCGTTTAAACACCAGATAAGGGCAGCAGACTGGCGTTTAAATGCCAGAAATGCTACACAGAGGGCGTTTGAACGCCAGAAAGGTGCAGGGATGAGAAATCCTTGACACCTCAGGATCTGTTGACCTAACAGGATCCCCACCTACCCCACCTCACTCTCTCTCATCTTCACACCCCTCTTCCCCATAACCCATTCACCACACACCTCCATTTCCTCTTTTTCTTCTTCTTCTACTCCTTTCTTTATTTCTTTGCTCGAGGACGAGAAACGAGAAAAATTTTTAAGTTTGGGGTTGGAAAAAGCTTTGCTTTTTGTTTTCAATAACCTTAATGCCACCTAAGGCCAGAGAAACCTCCAGAAAGTGAAAAGGGAAGGCAATTGCTTCCAACTCCGAGTCATGGGAGATAGAGAGATTCATCTTAAAAGCCCATCACTAGAAAGAGGATGGAGCAAACAATAGAGCCCACTCATGGACCTCAACAAGAGCACGAGGAAGTCCCTCAACAAAAAAAAATCCCTGAGATGCCTCAAGGGATGCACTTCCCTCCACACAACTATTGGGAGCAACTAAGGATAGGAGCACCAAAAGCACTAAGGATGGAGCACCAAAAGCACTCCATTATCCTCCATGAAATTAGAGAGGACCAAAAAGCTATGAGGGAGGAGCAACAAAGGCAAGGAAGAGATATTGAAGAGCTCAAGCACTCCATAGGATCTACAAGAGGAAGGACTAGCCGTGATACTGAGCTGGACCCGTTCTTTAATTTCCTTGCTCTTATCTTTCTGTTTTTCGGTTTCCTATGCTTTATGTTTGTCTATGTTTGTGTCTTTATTACATGATCATTAGTGTCTAGTGTCTATGCCTTGAAGCTATGAATGTCCCATAAATCCTTCACCTTTCTTAAATGAAAAATGTTTCTAATTGCAAAGGAACAAGAAGTACATGAATTTCAAATTCTATCGTAAAATTAGTTTAATTATTTTGATGTGGTGGCAATACTTTTTGTTTTCTGAATGAATGCTTGAACAATGCATATTTTTTATAGTGAACTTTATGAATGTCAAAATTATTGGCTCTTGAATGAATGATGAACAAAGAGAAATGTCATTGATAATTTGAAAAATCATAAAATTGATTCTTGAAGTAAGAAAAAGCAGTGAAAAGGAAAAAGCTTGCGGATAAAAAATAAATAAATAAAGAAATAAAGAAAGAAAAAGAAAAAAAGCAAGCAGAAAAAGCCAATAGCCCTTTAAACCAAAAGGCAAGGGTAAAAATAATCCAAGGCTTTGAGCATTAATGGATAGGAAGGCCCAATGGAATAAAATCATGGCCTAAGTGGCTAAATCAAGCTGTCCCTAACCATGTGCTTGTGTCATGAAGGTCTAAGTGAAAAGCTTGAGACTGAGTGGTTAAAGTCGTGATCCAAAGCAAAAGAGTATGCTTAAGAACTCTGGACACTTCTAACTGGGGACTCTAGCAAAGCTGAGTCATAATCTGAAAAGGTTCACCTAGTCATGTGTCTGTGGCATTTATGTATCCGGTGGTAATACTGGAAAACAAGATGCTTAGGGTCACGGCCAAGACTCATAAGTAGCTGTGTTCAAGAATCATCATACTGAACTAGGAGAATCAATAACACTATCTGAATTCTGAGTTCCTATAGATGCCAATCATTATGCACTTCAAAGGATAAAGTGAGATGCCAAAACTGTTCAGAAGCAAAAAGCTACCAGCCCCGCTCATCTAAGTAGAACTAAGCTTCGTGATGTTTTGGAATTTATTGTATATTCTCTTTTTTATCGTATTTTGTTTTTAGTTGCTTGGGGGCAAGCAACAATCTAAGTTTGGTGTTGTGACGAGCGGATAATATATACGCTTTTTGGCATTATTTTTACATAGTTTTTAGTATGTTTTAGTTACTTTTTATAATATTTTTATTAGTTTTTATGAAAAAATCACATTTCTAGACTTTACTATGAGTTTTTGTGTTTTTCTGTAATTTCAGGTATTTTCTAGCTGAAATTGAGGGACCTGAGCAAAAATCTGATTTCAGAGGCTGAGAACGGACTGCAGATGCTGTTGGATTCTGACCCTCCTGCACTCAAAGTGGAGTTTCTGGAGCTACGGAAGCCCAATTGGCGCGCTCTAAATTGCGCTGGAAAGTAGACATCTTGGGCTTTCCGGCAATGTATAATAGTCCATACGTCCATACTTTGCTTGAGCTTTGATAGCTCAAACTGGCAGCCAAATGCCGGTCAGAGACCCTTTTCTGGCGTAAAACGCCAGAATTGGCACCAAAGCTGGAGGTAAACGCCCAAATTGGCACCAAAACTGGCCTTCAACTCTTGGAATAGCACAAGCACATGAAAGCTAGGAAGCTCAGCCCAAACACTCACCAAGTGGGCCCTGGAAGTGGATGTCTGCACTCTCTGCATCTAGTTACTCATTATTTGTAAACCTAGGTCACTAGTCTAGTATAAAAACTACTTTTAGAGATTCATTTTGTAACTTATGACATTTTTACATTCCTTAGTGTACCTTTGACGACATGAGTCTCTAAACCCATGGTTAGGGGTGAGGAGCTCTGCTGTGTCTCTATAAATTAATGCAATTACTACTATTTTCTATAAAATCGCGCTTGCTTCTGTTCTAAGATATTCACTCATACTTCAATGTGATGAATGTGATGATCCATGACACTCATCACCATTCTCAACTTATGAACGCATGTCTGACAACCACTTCTATTCTACCTGCAACAGCTTGTGTGTGTTGATGACAAGAAATCATATACCCATTTTTCAAGCTAATTTCACTTGTTTTATTAGTCTTTATGCACTTTCTTGCATCTTAAGTAAGTGATTTGGAGTGAAAATGCATAACTTCTTTAAATCAAACAACCACCATGAAATTAATGTTAACTCATAAGGTTTAAGCTAATTTTAATTGAATTTTAATTGATTTATAAGCCTTGTGAATTTAGTGATACTTGGAGTGGTTGTTTTGGTTTATTGTAGGTGAAGAAAAGAATAAAAGAGAAAAGTGTGGCCTAAGAAAGCGTGACCAAAGGAGAAGAAAACGTGGTCAAAGGAAGGAGAAGTGTGCCACATGTAAAGAGGGGAGGCAAGCATTGCCCTCCACAAGGGCAGTATCGGGCTCACCAAGGGAAGAAAATCAAAGGAAAATGCCTATAATGCTTGCTACAAGTCTCGAACGCGGAACAAGAAGGAAGCAAGGAACTAGGCTTCATTATGGTGCCAAGAAAGCCAAGGAAAATGGGTAGCGTGTGTAGCATCCAAGTTTCGAACTTGGGACGTCAAAGTGGAAACACTGCCCTGCCCTCCGCGAGGGCAGGGCAGCAATTTGTTGGTGCACAACTCTGGCGCACCAAGGCACCCTTCTGGCGCACCGCAGCATCATCTGGCAGCACCAGCAGCGCACCATGGCACATTTCTGGGGCACCAATTTTTTCTGCCCTGCCCTCCGCGAGGGCAGGGCAGCATCCTGCGCACCACAGCATCATCCGCCCGCACCATGCACGCACCAAGCACCAAATCCTGCCCTGCCCTCCGCAAGGGCAGGGCAGCCTCCTGGAAGCTATTATTTTTGGGCCAAAAATTGAATTAAAAATCCAATTTAATTCATTTCTTCACCAAATCAAAAGCCCATCCAAATCCCAAAATCCAAGAATAGAAAGTGTATAAATAGGAGCTAGTTTGATGTAATTAGGACCTTTTACTTGACTTTTGAATTTTGCACTTTCTTTTGAGCTTTAAATTTTTGCAACTTTTCTTAAGAGACTGAACTGAGATTTTAGAGAATTGGGGAGGAGAATTGATCTCTCTTCTTCCTCGTTCTTGCTTGGGCATTTTTAATTTTCTTGTTTGAGTCTTGGGTGTTAAGAATTGAGGAAATTCTGTCTCAATCTCCACTCAAGAGCTCTTTAATTTCTCTTCTGCATAATTGAACTCATTTACATTTCCTTTACTGCTTCTTCTTCAATTTCTTGTCAATTACTTTGAGAACTTGGATCTAGGAAGGTAATTGAGATCCAGGCTCTGCTACCTAGTCTCTGGAGTCCTGAGATCCCAATTTACTTTTGGTTCTTCTGTGAACCCTGCTGCACTTTGATTTTAATTTCTGTTTGAATCCTAATTGCTTCTCATTCAGTTTCTGCTCTATTAATTGTTGCAATCCAATTTCTCTTTGTCTAGATTCTGCAATCCCAGTCCTCGAATCCCTTTTACATTCAAGCAATTTACATTCCTTGCCATTTAAGTTACTGCAATTTACATTTCTTGCACTTTAAGTTTCAGTCATTTACTTTCTTGTTCTTTAAGATTCAGCAAGTTTATTTTCCTGTTCTTTAATTTACTGCAATTCTCCCTTCTCCCTTTATATTCCAAGCAATTTAGCTTCTGTTAAATACAACCCACTCAACCAAAACTTGATTCGCTTGACTAAATCAACCACTGAACTAAAATTGCTCAATCCTTCAATCCCTGTGGGATCGACCTCACTCATGTGAGTTATTATTACTTGATGCGACCCGGTACACTTGCCGGTGAGTTTTGTGTTGGATCGTTTTCCATACATCAAGTGTATCTCTTGGGCTCCTGATTTACGAGTTTGATTGTCTCTCTTGACAATAGAGCATTCAATTCCGTGAGATCAGAACCTTCGTGGTAGAGGCTAGAATCAATTGGTGGCGTTCCTAAGATCCGGAAAGTCTAAACCTTGTCTGTGGTATTCTGAGTAGGGTCTATGAAGGGATAACTATGACGAGCTTCAAACTCGCGATTGTTGGGTGTAGTGACAGTGTGCAAAAAGATCAATGGATCTTATTCCAACACAAGTGAGAATTGACAGATGATTAGCCATGCGGGAAACCGTAGCAGATATGTTTTCACTGAGAGGATCGATGGTAGCCATTGACAATGGTGATCCACCAACATAAAGCTTGCCATAGAAGGAGCCAGGCGTGTTTGAAGAAGAAGGCAGTAGGAAAGCAGAAACTCAAAGGGTAGAGCATCTCCGAAACCTCAACCTGTTCTCCGTTACTGCATAACAAGTATTATTTATTTCTTGTTCTTTTTACTTTTTACAAATAAAACTAAGAATTATTATTGATATCCTGACTAAGAGTTACAAGATAACTATAGCTTACTTCAAACCGACAATCTCCATGAGATCGACCCTTACTCACGTAAGGTATTACTTGGACGACCCAATGCACTTGCTGGTTAGTGGCACCGGAGTTGTAAAAAGTGTAAATCAAAATTCTGTGCACCAGCTTCCACAAGAAGAACCGCAAATAGCTGACACAGTACGCACTGAGGGTGTAGACCAAGATGTCTATTGATTGCTACTCTTTTCCTTTGCAGTAAAGGACCAAGCAAAGAGGTGGTTGGACAACCAACCTGTTCATACCCTGGGTTGAGCTATCCGACCCGATATGTTCTACTGATAAATCGACCGACCTCTTCAGGTCAGGACAATCCGACCTCTTCTCAGAGAGCTCGGCACAATCACCAGGAAGAGCCCAAAAAGGGCCCAACAGAGGAACACGACCCAAATACTAAGGCAGTCCAAAGTCTATAGAGATAAGGGCGGTTCCCTCGAAGATAAGATGACCTCACTCGAAGATAAGATAAGATAAGATAAGATAACTATCTTATCTCCAGAAAGGTCACTCCACACCATTATAAATACACTAGAGCACCCAGGTATAACTCATACTCTGATTCTACTAAAAACCTGCTTAAGACCCTTGCTAACTTAAGCATCGGAGTCCCTTGCAGGTACCACCACCCTCTGGTGATGAAGGATCAGCACCACCACCAAAGTCCAATAAGTCAGACACAACAGCTCTGACCAGTACAGAAGATCTTGTCCGAGATCAACCTACAGTTTCAGGTAACCCTTGGAATATTGGCGCCGTTGCCGGGGAACCTGGAAGTCATCCCATCACCATGGCGGACGACCATAACAACGACCACAATTCAGATCTAGAGGATAGAACGCCGCACAAAAATGCGGACACTACACTAAAGGATACTCCTCAACTTAACAACAAAAAGAATTCTCCAAATGCGGGAGCCATGGAGGCGCTTCAAGACCATTTAAAACAACTTGAAGAAGAGGCCCTACGTCAACGAGAGGCTGAGAAAGACCTACAAAGGGAAATAAGGCGATGCCGGGAATTAGAGGACAAACTCCTAAAACTCCAAGCCGATCTCAAGACCAAAGCTAACCGATCCCCTCATGAGGATAGCTCTCGCAAGGACCAAGATCCAATCACCAAGGAGATCATGAAGACCAAAATCCCAAAAGACTTTAAACTCCCGGATATGACTTTGTACGATGGCACTACAGATCCTGACCATCATCTCAGCAATTTTAGAAGTAGAATGTACCTCACCAACGCCTCAGATGCAGTTCGCTGCAAAGCCTTTCCAACTACTTTAACAAAGACAGCAATTATATGGTTCGACAATCTACCTCCTAGGTCCATCTCGAGTTTTGATGACTTAGCCAAGAAGTTTTTGGCCAGATTCTCCATCCAAAAAGATAAGGCTAAGCACGCCCGATGTCTATTAGGAATCAAGCAAGGAGAACAAGAAAGTCTTCGCAACTACATGGAAAGATTCAACAAAACATGCCTGGACATACAAAGCCTACCAACTGAGGCTGCCATTATGGGCCTCATCAATGGCTTTCGAGAGGGACCTTTTAGCCAATCTATATCGAAAAAACACCCCACATCTTTGAATGAAGTGCAAGAACGAGCAGAGAAGTACATCAACATGGAGGAAAACTCTCGACTAGGAGAGACCTCAAAATCCGGATTCACCTATCCCTCCCGGGATAAGGACAAAGAGTCCAAAAAGAAGGAAGATCGACATGGGGAAAAATTAAAAAATACCACAATTATACCCCTCTTCGGGTGTCCCTTGTGGATGTCTACAAAGAGGTTTGCCACACTGAAAAAATACCTACAGCTCGACCACTCAAAGGCAAAAAAGGAGGAGGAAATCGGACCGAACATTGTGAATACCATCGAATCCGCGGGCATTCCACCAACGAATGTTTTGACTTAAAGAATGTCATAGAAAAACTAGTAAGAGAAGGGAAATTAGATCGGTACCTGGCCACCCGGGACGATAAGCAAAGAAAAAGAAGAAGGGAAGAAGATGTCAGACGAACCGAGCGATCACCTCGTACACTAGAAAGACACGTCCACATGATACACGGCGGATTTGCGGGAGGAGAAATCTCCAAATCATCTTGCAAAAGATATCTAAAGAAGTATATCATGTTGAGGGGAAGGAGGAAGCACCCGGCATCCCCACAATTACTTTCACCAAAGAAGACGCATCCTGTATCATCTCAGGACACAACGATCCCATGGTCATCACTGTTATACTGGCAAACGCAAATCTCCACCGCACACTGATAGACCAAGGGAGCTCCGCCGAAATCTTGTTAAAAAATGCCTTCGACAAGCTTGGCCTAGAAGAAAAAGAACTTAGAGAATATCTGAACAGCCTGTTTGGACTGGGAGACACCCCGGTTCAACCGCTTGGATACATCTCACTACATACAACCTTCGGAAAAAGAAACCAATCAAGAACACTCAAGATAGATTACATCGTGGTCGACGTAAGTTCATCCTACAACGCCTTAATAGGTCCGACAACATTGAACCAGCTCAGCACAATAGTCTCGACTCCACATCTTTGCATGAAATTCCCAACTGCAGAAGGGATAGCTACAATAAAAGCAGACCAGAAGATGGCACGCCACTGTTACCATGAAAGTCTAAACCTCAGAGGCAGAGGAAAAAAATTCCACACAATCAAACTCGGTGGAGTGCAGAGGCGGGAAGAACTCCGCCCACAACCCGAAGGTGAAGTAGAGAAAGTCCAGATCAGGGACACCCCGGACCAAACAACCAATATCAGTACAATCCTAAAAGGAGACATAAAAGAATCACTCATATAGTTCTTGCGAGATAACGTCGACCACTTTGCATGGAAGGCTGCAGACATGCCAGGCATAGACCCCAAGTTAATGTGCCACAAGCTAGCAGTCTACCCAGGATCTCGGCCAGTACAACAGAGGCATAGAAAGCTCAGATCAGAATGATCCCAAGCCGTGGAAGAGCAGGTACAAGCTCTACTAGAGGCAGGATTCATAAGAGAAGTCAAATACCCACTATGGCTAGCTAACGTCGTCTTGGTGAAAAAATCAAACGGGAAGTGGCGAATGTGCACCAACTACACTGATCTCAACAAAGCCTACCTAAAAGATCCTTATCCACTCCCAAGTATCGATGCTTTGGTAGATGCCTCCTCCGGATATAAATACCTCTCGTTTATGGATGCATACTCAGGAGACAATCAAATCCCAATGTATCCACCCAACCAAGAAAAAACTTCCTTCTTAACCCCAAAAGGAAACTACTGCTACATTGTCATGCCTTTTGGTCTTAAAAACGCGGGAGCTACTTATCAAAGATTAATAAATAAGGTCTTTACTTATCACATCGGAAAAATCATGGAAGTGTATGTGGACGACATGTTAATAAAGACACAAAATGAAGAGACGCTATTGTTCAACCTGACCCAAGTATTCGACACTATAAGACGGCATGGCATGCGACTCAATCCTGTAAAATGTACCTTCGCAGTAGAAGCTGGCAAATTCTTAGGTTTTATGCTCACACAAAGAGGAATCGAGGTGAATCCGGATAAATGCCGGGCCATACTCGACATGAAGAGTCCGACTTGTGTCAAAGAGGTACAACAACTGAACGGGAGGTTGGCAGCCTTGTCTAGATTTCTAGCCAGATCGGCAATAAGATCTCTTCCCTTCTACGCCATTCTGAGGAAGGGAAAGAAGTTTGAATGGACAACGGAGTGCGAGCAGGCCTTCCTAGATTTCAAAAGATTCCTGGGACAACCACCTATCCTAACTCGGCCACGGGAAGGAGAACCTCACATATTATACCTCGCGGTAAGACGTCGGGCAGTAGCCTCAGCACTAGTTCGAGAAGACGGCAGTGGGCAACAACCCGTATACTTCATCAGTAAAGCACTACAAGGAAAATTCTGCCTACCCCCCTCAAGAGCAATATCAGGCTCTCACCAAAATAAATCAAAGGAAATTGTCTCCAAGTGCCACCCATAGGTTTCGAACCCAAGAATAAGAAGGAAAGAAGTAGCGCTCAAATACAAGGAAAACAAGCAAAAATTGGTTTGTTTTCAACCTCCAAGGATCGAACATAGCACCTTGAGGAAGCAAAGAACTAGGCGCTACTTTGGTGCCAAGAAACCTAAGGAAGAAATGCAACAAAAAGCCATCCAGCAAGTTTCGAACCTGGGACCTCACCCAAGAGCAAGGAAAGCGCTGCCCACAAGGAGGGCAGGGCAGCGTTCCTTGGTGCATGGCGCACAACCTTGGCACGGCCAGCGCACAAATTGGCACGGGCATGAGCACTTGGCATGGCCAGCAGCAAGCACGCATGGGTAGGGAGGCAAGACGCACCATGACAACATTGCCCTAGCCTCCACAAGGGCAGGGCAGCATCCTGATGCCTATCCCACACTTGACACGCCACATACTTCATCACACAATTTTCCTGCTCTGCCCTCCACAAGTGCAGGGCAGCCTCCTGGGAGCAAGATGGGCTGAATTTCACTCAAAAATCCAACTTAATTCATTTCTTCACCAAATCAAAAAGCCCACTCAAAATTCTTAGATCCAAAATAGAAAGTGTATAAATAGTTGTTAGTTAGGATCAGAGAAGGGGTTTTGGGGAGTTTTATTTGTTTTGGAGATTTTATTTCATTTTGAATTTTCATCCTTAGTCACTGGAGAGCACGTTCCATTTTTCTGTACTTCTGCAAACTTGTCTTGAGAATTGGAGGAGGGAATTCACTTTTCTTCCTCTGATCATTTTGTTTTCTTTACGGGGTTTTGTTGAGTCTTGAGTGTGAAGAATTGAGGAACTTCTGTCTCAATCTCCATTTAAGATCTTTTTGATTTTCCTACTGCATAATTGAGTTGAATTCAACTTCTTTTACTGCTTCAATCTTCAATTTCTCTTTAATTGCTTTGTGAACTTGGATCTGGGAAGGCAATTGAGATCTAGACTTTGCTATCTAGTCTCTGGAGTCCTGAGATCCCATTTTCCTTTTGGTTCTTCTGTGAACCCCTGCTGCAATTTATTTCAATTCATCTCTTGTTTAGTTAATTGTTGTAATTTAATTTCCCTTGCTTAAATTCTGAATTCCCAGTCCTCAAATCCCTTTTCCATTCAAGCAATTTATATTTCTTGCACTTTAAATTACTACAATTTACATTTCTTGCACTTTAAGTTTCAGTCATTTAGTTTCTTGTTCTTTAAGATTCAGTGCCTTTACTTTCAAGTCTCTTTAATTTCTACAAATTATCCCTCTCCCTTTACATTTCCTGCTATTTACTTACTGTTGGATACAAAATCACTCAACCAATACTTGATTCAATTGACTAAATCAACCACTAAACTAAAATTGCTTAATCCTTCAATCCCTGTGGGATCGACCTCACTCCCGTGAGTTTTATTACTTGATGCGACCCGGTACACTTGTCGCTGAGTTTTGTGTTGGATCGTTTTCCACACATCACAAACTTCCAAGCTCACACCATTAGGATTCAGACTAACCAGCCCATAAAAGGAATTTTGCAGAAAACGAACCTAGCAGGCATAATCTTGCAATGGGCAGTCGAGTTGTCCAAATTCGACCTTCAATACGAAGCTCGGACAGCCATCAAATCACAATACCTAACCGACTTCATTGCAGAATTTACAGACACACCGGAAATCCCCACAGAATGGAATCTCTACATGGACAGTTCCTCAAATAAAACTGAAAGGCGACCAAGAACCTGATGAGTTTCTAATTCACACCCCCATTCAAAAATTAGTGAATTAGTTCTTTTGGCAAGCGCACCAAAATTATCGTCAAGTATTAACCCACAATGGAGTGGGATCGTATCCACAGAGATTGGCATATTCATGCAGTTTTAATTGGTTGATGAATTAGTCAAGCGGATCAATAAGATTATGAAATGCAGAATTGTAAATGACATAAATGTAAATGACTAGAATATAAAGAAAAGCAAGAAAGTGCCGAAACGGAAATTGCAGAATGTAAAGTGCTGAATCATAAATGACTTGAATGTAAATGGGAGTGGGGAATTGCTGAATGTAAAAGTTAAGTAGTAAAGAAATGGATAGATAAGAATGGGGAAATTCATTGAGATTGGGAGATGTTTTCTCTTTGGATCAAATCTAGCTTATATACTCTTCAATCATGCAACTCATTGACCTCTTGGCAATCATGATTGATTGAGCCCCAATCCCTTGGTGACTCAATCTCTCAAATCTTGATCAATAGCCAATTCCTTGGTCTAATTACTCATGAAGAGAGATATGGTTGGTCCCTGATTATACCACACACCCTTATAGGTCCAGGTATAGGGAGGATTATATGTCACGTATCCAAACACCAAAACCCAGATTCTACTCAAGTGTGAGAAAGGATTTCAAGCATGGTTTCATGTTTCCTTTCCCAAGGTTCCCATGAAACCCAATTGTATTCAATCTCTTTCCCAAGATAATTGAACACTAAGAATTAAGAACGAAATTCCTTCTAGCAAATCAAAGAGAAGATGAAGAGAAGAAGAATTTCACTATTATCAATCCATCAAGTACAACAGAGCTCCCTCTCTCAATGAGAGGAAAGTTAGCTACTCATAGCTCAAAAAGTACTCAAAAGTGAAGTGTAAAAGTAGATCTAAAACTAATTGCTTAACCCATTCTTCAGTACTCCTTGGGGGTATTTATACTACTCCTAGTAAAATAAAAGAATTACAAAAGTGATAAGGGAAAATTACATTTTGGAGGGAAATGAAAACACTCAATAAGCGTGACTTCTCAGTTGGCGTGTCACGTGCCCTTCATTTCTAGCTTGGCGTGCCACGCCCAATCCTTCAAGTGGCACACTCATCCCTTTGTCAACCTTGGCGTGCCACGCCTTCGACTCAAGTGGCACGCCATAGTGGAATTCTTGTGTTAGCATGCCACGCCTTCAAACTCAAGTGGCACGCCTTTTGCCATTTTCCACTTTTCTTTGCCTCTAGAAAATTGAACTAGCGTGGCACGCCCAGGGTCTGGCGTGCCACGCCCTTGCTGTGTGCTTGGCTAAGCTCCTCTGGAAAGTTGCACTAGCGTGGCACGCCCAGGGTCTGGCGTGCCATGCCCCCTTGTGAGTGAGTGGTTCCTCTATTTTGGCGTGCCACACCACAAACTCGAGTGGCATGCCCCAATGCTTCTTTGACCTCTGAATGACACTGGCGTGCCACGCCTGGTTGCTCAAGTGGCATGCCTAAGTGAAGAATAGTGAGTGGCATGCCACGCCTTCGATACCAAGTGGCATGCCCCATGTAATTAGCCTCCTCCATCCTCTCTGGAAACTTGTACCAGCGTGCCACGCCTGAAGGTTGGCGTGGCACGCCCATGATCTTGTCTAGTTCCAGTAGTTAGCGTTCCATGCCTCGGCCTTCAAGTGGCACGCCATAGTGACATGCTCGGGTTGGCGTGCCATGCCTTCGACACCAAGTGGCACGCCCAGTCCTTGCTTTTGTTATCTTTGTGCATTGGCGTGCCATGCCTGGTTGCTCAAGTGGCACGCCTAAGTGAGGTTGAGAGGTTGGTGTGCCACTCCTTCGACTTCAAGCAGCACGCCCAGTCTTCAATTGCCTTCAGCCCCTTTTCTGGATCATTGTACCAGCGTGCCACACCATGCTGCTCAAGTGGCACGCCCATGCATTTGTGCACTCTTCAAGCCTGGCATGCCACGCATGGGTTCTCAAGTGGCACGCCCAAGTGACTTGTTAGAGTTGGCGTGCCACGCCTTCGACACCAAGTGGCACGCCATAGTGGAGGTTCTTCTTGAGATGGTGAGTTGGCATGCCACGCCCCTTTGCTCAAGTGGCACGCCCATAGTAGTTGATGGGTCAGGCGTGCCACGCCCCTTTTGTGTCCTCCATTTTACTCTCTGGAATTTTGTACTAGCGTGCCACGCCCAGTCCCTGGCGTGCCACGCCCATATGCATGCTTGGACTTCTTCTCTGGACTTTAGTACTGGCTTACCACGCCTAGCTCCTGGCATGCCACGCCAGTACATTTTTGTGGCGTTTGCTCCATGTGGCACGCCAGTTTCACAAGCCCAGCTTCTTGTTTGTCTTCTTCCCATTTTTGATGCTCTTTTTCACCTAAAATTCAGCACAACTCATCTCAAAGTAGTGTACCATAATATTCATCAAATAATCCATGAATTGTACTGATCAGATGAGATTTATTCTCTTTTATGATCTTCTTTATGCAAGAAAGAAGGGTAGATGATACAAGTCATCACAACACCAAACTTAAGCTTTGCTTGTCCCAAGCAAATCAATGTGAGTAAACCTTTATATCTTGAGGCCTTGGCTTTGAATGATTGCAATACAACTAAGAGTAAAACTAAGTGTCCAACACATGTATGAATGTTTTAATTGTCATGGAAAGCTCTTGGATCTTTGAGGGTTCCTTCAGGTATAGGCTTCAGGGGTCCTTTCTATTGATTGTCACCTTGAAGTAGTAAGGGTTGTTTTGCTTTCTTGACCACGACTCTAAGTGTTTTGTCTCAAGACAACCCTTTAATTAGTCTTTCAACTAGCACTTCCAAACCAGTTGGTTTTAGGGTACTGGGTGTTGAGACACCCCTAAGAATTTACTTGCCCAGGTCTCTTCTTGACACATCTTCACCACAAGCATCTACTAAGATCATTAATTCTTTTTTTTAGCTTTTTAATGTTTCTTTTTCTATCCCAGTAGTTGATGCTCAGAGCCTTGGGCCTTTATTGCTTACTACCTCTTGGTTCTATGGATATTCAAGGAACACCCCTTAGTCTTCCCTTGTTATACCTTCTAGGACTAGTTGCTCTGCATGACTCATTTTCTTTTTAGTTCATCCAAGGTCCTACACTTAGTTTCTTGTTTCTTAGTTTGTTTGATGATCCCTCTTGGCCTTGGTCTCTCTTATTGTTTTTGCACAACTCATAGTAACTCTTATGGAGACAAGCTCTACTTTTTTTTTTAAGTTGAAATGAAGACTTGAAATACATGGCATTTTCTTTCTTGTAAAAAAAAAAAAAAAACTCATAAAGACATCAGACAGGAATTAAAAAATAAGCATAAAACATAAACTATCCTAGCATGATTATTTAAGAAGTAAATAAAGTAAAGGTTTAAACAAAATTCAAAAATTGGAAAATGTCAACCATGAGACTCAATAACCTTGAGCAGCTTCGTCTTTAGTTCATTGGCCCCTTCCCTTTGTCCTTCTTCTTGGAAGGGGATGAGCCACCTTCATCTGGCTTGGAGGAACCTTCTTGAGCCTTGGTATCCTTGGGGTTCCAAAATCCTAGCCTTCTCATGTAATTCCTTTCTTCTTCCTTATGTTTGGCTAGGATTTCCTCTTGTCTTGCACTTAGCTCTTCCATCCCTTGCATGAAGGTTAGGTATCCTGGGTTTAGAACGGGTACAGCGTTACACAAGTGATTCAGTTTTGCTTATGTGTTGATATCATACTGCCTCCTGGATATGGTCCTGGCATCATAGAGATTTCTAAATTTAGCCAATTTCCTCTGTTGCCACTTGCCTTGCTCTGTTATTTTGTCTAGTGCGGTTCGTACCTCTCCACAGTCAAATTGTTCTTGCTGCTCCTTCCTTATATACTCCCAATTCCCTTGGAGTTGTTGAATGTTCTAGTTGACTTGGCTACATTGTTGTTGCTGAGTCTCCTTGAATTGATTGATGTCTTCCCTCAAGTGGTGTAGGTCTCCCTTCATTTGGTGTACATCTCCTTGCAATTGCTCCCAGTTGAATCCCTCTGAAATTTGCTGATATTGGTAGTGTGGTGGTGGTTGAAGTGCCAGAAAGTGAGGTTGATCTTATGCCTCTTCCTCTTCTTGTTATTGTTGTGGTTCATGAGCATGAGCTTTTCGTTCTCTAGCCCTGTTGAGTGGGTGGACAGCCACCACCTTGGCCATCTTTTTGGCAGTTATGAACTTGTCTTGTTTCACAAGCACTTCATCAATGATCTTTTCAACTTTAGCCTCATCACATAGCCTCTGTGTAATGCTGAGGAATGCCAACCTTGTGTTGTCACTGGTACTTTTCAGTGCTTTGTTGATGTTGTTGGCGATCATCTCCCCCACGTTGATGTTTTCTCCTCTCATGATGCTATAGATGAGCACCGCTCTCTCCTTGGTCACCTCTGAAGTGTTGGATGTGGAGATTAGGGACCTCCTCACAAATTCTAGCCACCCTCTAGCTTGGGGGCTCAAATCTCTTCTCCTCAATTGGTTGGGTATCCCATCCTTGTTATTTATCCAACGCACATTCATCACACAAATTTCATTCAGAATCTCCTCAAACCCAGGGTCTTGCTGCTTCATTCTCTCTTCATAGCTCTGAGTGGAGTTTGTTCTCTTCACCATTAGCATTCTTTCTATGCTAGAGAGGCTGTAGTCAATGGACTTCCCCCTTATATAGCTAATGTAGCCATATTGTTGCCCTGGTTGAGGCACTGCGTTGGCATAGAATTCCCTCACCAAGCTCTCTACCACTTTCTTTGGTGGGTTGCATAGAAGTGACCAACCCCTATTGGTGATTTCAATATGCTCATTCCTCCCTAGTTGAAACTCAACTTTTGGAATGATTTCCCTCTCACTCACCTAACCATAGAATTGATTTTGGTTGAATGCGGAGAGGAACTTATAATCATTAAAAGAGCTTGAGGATCCAGAGGTTGGTTCCTTGGTTTTTCTTTTCTTTGAGACTGAGCTTTTTGGTGGTGCCATTAGGTTGGGAGAGTGTGCTTGAGGTTGTAAAAAAATGGGGGTTGAAAAAAAAGAGAAGGCAAAACAAGGTTTTGCTCCAACACCAAACTTAGGACTTGATTGTCCCAATAAAAAAAAAGAAGAAAGTAGGGGATGAGAGATAGTAGAAGATGAAAAGAGAAGCGAAGGTGAGGGGTGTAGGGGTTGTTGAAGTGGGAGGGGAGATGGGGAGTGAAGCTTTTATAATGGGTGAATGGTGTGGTTCGAAGGGTGGGAAATAAAAAGGGTTAAATGTTTTCCCACTTTGGGAAGTGGCGCCTAGCGTGGGAAGAGGTGCCAACTCTTTTCTCACAGTCTTCTGCATGTGTCGAGTTCCAAGGTGCAAGTACACTTTGACTTCCTTGCTTTGTGAGTTGTTTACCATGTGGGCTCCATCTTCTCTCTTGAAATTGAAACTGAACTCATTAGTAATGACAAAAGAACCCCTTCACATTTCTTCTCATCAAGAATGAATTGGATTGCAACTGATGGGTGTCCCTTGGGACACCAAACTTAATTCTTTGGCATCTTAATAAATTGGTTTCATCATTGTGTATTTAATGTGTTAATAAGAGTGGAATAACATCAATCTTTTCATTTTCTTTTGATTCTAATTTCTCTGAACTCATTAAACCACGTTCATGTTTTTACCCAAAGCATTAAGTGCTTTCAAATTGGGTGACTTAGGCTGCTATGTGATCCTTGGTGGTGGCCACACCAAACTTAATCTCTGGGCTTACTCTTCAAAATCAAACTATTAATTGTTTGTAAGCCTAGATTAAGTAGGTAAGAGGCCACACCAAACTTAGCACTTTAGCTAGTTCTCAGCCCATTCACTCATCATTAGTTATGCATTTATCAAGTTGCAATTCCCAAATAGAAGGAAATAAGAGAGTGTAAAGAAAATCTAGCTATCAAAGCTAGTATCAGCCTTTCTAATCTACAATTGTAACTAAACTAATCCTAATTATTGAAAGTTAAACTATCTAAAGCAACATAATTTAAACTACTTCTAAGAAAAGCAATTAAATAAAAAAAGGATAAAGTGTTGGGGTGCCTCTCAACTAGCGCTTCTTTATTGTCATTAGCTTGACATTCCTTCATCTTTAGCTGAGCTTGTAGCTCACTCTCTGCTCCTCCAAGGAGCCTCCCAAGTAGTGTTTGAGTCTATGGCCATTGACAGAAAAAGTTCTCTGAGTCTTGTCCTCCATGAGCTCTACATGACCATAGGGAAACACTTTGAGTATGGTAAAAGGTCCTGACCATCGAGACTTAAGTTTTCCAGGGAAGAACTTGAGTCTTGAGTTGTAGAGTAACACCTTCTGTCCTTCAGTGAAGTCCCTTCTTGCTATCTTTTGGTCATGCCACCTTTTTGTGTTCTCTTCGTAGATTTTTGCATTCTCATATGCTTGATTTCTAAACTCTTTCAGCTCATTGAGTTGTATTAATCTCTTTTCTCCAGCAGCTTGCTCATCAAAATTCAGTAGTTTTAGAGCCCAGAAGGCTCTATGCTCCAGTTCAACTGGCAAGTAGCATGCCTTGCCAAATACTAGTTGGTATGGTGACATCCCAATGGGGGTCTTGAAGGCTGTCCTGTAGGCCCATAGAGCATTATCTAGCTTCTTAGACCATTCCTTTACTGAGCTTCCAACAGTTTTTTCAAGGATTCGTTTTAGCTCTCTATTGGAGATCTCAGCTTGCCCGTTGGTCTGTGGGTGGTATGGAGTTGCCACTTTGTGCTTTACTCCATATCTGAGAAGGAGTGCCTCCAGTTGTTTATTGCAGAAATGTGCCCTCCATCACTAATGAGTGATCTGGGAACTCCAAATCTGCTGAAGATATTCCTTCTCAAGAAGCTTATCACAACTTTGTTGTCATTTGTTGCAGTGGCGATGGCTTCTACCTACCTTGAGACATAATCAATAGCCACCAAAATGTAGCTATTTGAGTAGAAAGTTGGGAAGGGTCCTATAAAATCTATCCCCTAGACCTCAAATAGCTCTAGCTCTAGTGTGTATTGCTGTGGCATCTCGTTTCTATTGGTTATATTACCAGCTTTTTGACATTCATCACACCTTGACACCATTTCCTTGGCATCTTTAAATATTGTTGGCCAGTAAAATTTGGATTGAAGCACTTTGCTGCTGTCCTTTCTCCACTAAAGTGACCTTTATATGCTGACCCATGGCACTGCCATAACACTTCCTGCCCTTCTTCATGGGATATACACCTTCTTAGGACTCCATCAGCACACTTTTTGAACAAATAGGGGTCATCCCAGATGTAGTGTTTGGCATCCTTGATTAGCTTCCTTCTCATGTGCATATTGATGTTAGTTGGTAGCTCCCCAATAGCCATGAAGTTAGCTATGTCTGCAAACCAAGGGGCTACTCGAATCATCATCAATTGTTCATTAGGAAAGCTTTCATTTACTGTTACTTACTGCATTTCTTCTTCTTGTGGGATCCTTGAGAGGTGGTCAGCTACCTTGTTTTCTGCTCCGCTCCTATCTTTAATCTCAATATCAAACTCTTGGAGCAGCAGGATCCACCTTATTAGTCTGGGCTTAGATTCTTGTTTGGTAAGCAAGTATTTGAGTGTTGCATGATCAGTGAACACAATTACTTTTGAACCAATGAGATATGATCTAAACTTATCAAAAG
>NC_029780.3:81674812-81676484 GCF_000817695.3 Arachis duranensis | reverse complement strand
CACTGGGTCGTCCAAGTAATACCTTACGTGAGTAAGGGTCGATCACACGGAGATTGTCGGCTTGAAGCAAGCTATGGTTATCTTGTTATTCTTAGTCAGGATATCAATAGGGTTCTTAGTTTTAATTGCAAAAACCTACAGAGTTAGGACTCAACAACCTTGATTTTGAGAAGTGGATGCTCCCTCAACTTGTGGGGTATTTGACCCTTCAATGGAGAGCTTCTGGCGCTTCAGCTCCTATAGTTCACGCCCCTGCTTCTCTTATTCCTTCAGCAATTTGCAGAGCATGCAGTTCTGATTCTGCTGTTCTTCCTTCAGTTGCACCATAGTCTCTTGCAACTTGTTGATAGATGCTTCTAGGCTGGCCCAGTAGCCAATTTCAGGGAATTCAGGGAGGAACTCCTGCGCCCTCCTTTTGATAGAGTTGTCTTGCATTTGTCCTTCCATTGACTTCTTGGTGATTGGATGTTCAATCGGTATGAATTCATCTACTCCCATCTTTACCCCAGCCTCTTTACAGAGCAAGGAGATCAAGCTTGGGTAAGCTAGTTTAGCTTCAGTGGAATTCTTATTTGCAATTGTGTAGATCTCACAAGCAATCACATGATGAACCTCCACTTTTTTTCCCAGCATAATGCAATGAATCATCACTGCTCTCTTGATAGTGACCTCAGAACGGTTGCTAGTGGGTAGTATGGAACGCCCAATATCATGGGACAACTAAGGGTGGAGCACCAAGAACACTCCGTCCTCCTCCATGAAATTAGAGAAGATCAAAGAATCATGAGAGATGAGCAACAAAGACAAGGAAGAAACATTGAGGAGCTCAAGCACTCCATAGGATCTTCAAGAGGAAGAACAAGCCGCCATCACTAAGGTGGACCCGTTCTTTAACTTCCTTGTTCTTTATTTTTCTGTTTTTCGAATTTTAGTGCTTATGTTTATCTATGTTTGTGTCTTGTGATCATTAGTGTCTTAGTGTCTATGCCTTAAAGTTATGAATGTCCTATGAATCCATCACCTCTCTTAAATGAAAAATGTTCTTAATTGAAAAAAAGAGAAGAATTGCATGAATTTTGAATTTTATAACAGTTTAATTATTTTGATGTGGTGGCAATACTTTTATTTTCTGAATGTATGCTTAAACAGTGCATATGTCTTTTGAATTTGTGGTTCATGAATGTTGGCTCTTGAAGAATGATGAAAAAGGAGACATGTTACTGAGGATCTGAAAAATCATAAAAATGATTCTTGAAGCAAGAAAAAGCAGTGAATACAAAAAAAAAGAGAAGGAGAAAAACGAAAAAAAAGGAGAAAAGAAAACGGAAAAAAAGAGAAAAAGAAAAAAATAATAAAGTTGTGATCCAAGGCAAAAAGAGTGTGCTTAAGAACCATGGACACCTCTAATTGGGGACTCTAGCAAAGCTGAGTCACAATCTGAAAAGGTTCACCCAATTATGTGTCTGTGGCATGAATGTATCCGGTGGTAATACTGGAAGACAGAGTGCTTTGGGCCACGGCCAAGACTCAATAAGTAGTTGTGTTCAAGAATCATCATACTTAACTAAGAGAATCAATGACACTATCTGGATTCTGAGTTCCTAAAGAAGCCAATCATTCTGAATTTCAAAGGATAGAGTGAGATGCCAAAACTGTTCAGAGGCAAAAAGCT
>NC_029780.3:81666345-81672773 GCF_000817695.3 Arachis duranensis | reverse complement strand
AGCTTGCCATGGAAAGGAGTAAGAAGGATTGGATGAAGACAATAGGAAAGCAGAGAGACGGAAGGAACACAGCATCTCCATAGGCTTATCTGAAATTCCCACCAATGAATTGCATAAGTATCTCTATCTTTATCTTTATGTTTTATTCATCATCCATAACCATTTGAGTTTGCCTGACTAAGATTTACAAGGTGACCATAGCTTGCTTCATACCAACAATCTCTGTGGGATCGACCCTTACTCGCGTAAGGTTTATTACTTGGACGACCCAGTACACTTGCTGGTTAGTTGTGCGAAGTTGTGTTTATGCCATGGTATTGAACACCAAGTTTTTGGGTTCATCACCGGGGATTAATTGATTTGTGAAAAAGTATTGATCACAATTTCATCCACCATCAGGCACGCGTTCATAAATTGAGAATGGTGATGAGTGTCATGGATCATCACATTCATCGTGTTGAAGTGCGAATGAATATCTTAGAATAGAAACAAGTGTGATTGAATAGAAAACAGCAATAATTGCATTAATCCATCGAGACACAACAGAGCTCCTCGCCCCTATCCATGGGGTTTAGAGACTCATGCCATAGAAGATACAAATTCAGATGTAAAATGTCATGAGGTACCAAAATGAATCTCTAAAATTAGTTTTTATACTAAACTAGTAACCTAGGTTTACATAAAATAGGTAAACTAAGATAGATAGTGCAGAAATCCACTTTCGGGGCTCACTTGGTGTGTATTTGGGCTGAGCCTTGAAGATTTCATGTGCATAGGCTATTCTTGGCATTAAACGCCAGCTTTGGTGCCAGTTTGGGCATTTAACTCCAACTTTTATGCCAATTCTGGCGTTTAACGCTAAAAAAGGGTAAAAAGCTAGCATTTAAACGCCAGTTTGCGCTATCAAATCTCGAGCAAAGTATAGACTATTATATATTTCTAGAAAGCCCAAGATATCTACTTTCCAACGCAATTGGGAGCGCGTCAATTGGACTTATGTAGCTCCAGAAAATTCATTCCGAGTGCAGGGAGATCAGAATCCAACAGCATCTGCAGTACTTTCTCAGCCTCTGAATCAGATTTTTGCTCAGGTCCCTCAATTTTAGCTAGAAAATACCTGAAATCATAGAAAAACACACAAAATCTTAGTAAAGTCTGCAAATGTGATTTTTTCATAAAAACTAATAAAAATATACTAAAAAGTGACTAAAGCATACTAAAAACTACATGAAAATACCACCAAAAAGCATATAAAATATCCGCTCATCACAACACCAAACTTAAACTATTGCTTGTCCTCAAGAAAATAGATAAATAAAATAGGGTAGAAAGAAAATCAAGAGGCAATACATCTCAGAGTTTTAAGTGAAGCTCAGATTCTAATTAGATGAGCGGGTTTAGTAGCTTTTTGCTCCTGAACAGTTTTGGCATCTCAATTTATCCTTTGAAGTTCAGAATGATTGGCATCCATAGGAACTCAGAATTCGGATAGTATTATTGATTCTCCTAGTTTAATATGTTGATTTTTGAACACAACTACTTTATGAGTCTTGGCTGTGACACTAAGCATCTTGTTTTCCAGTAGTACTACAGGATACATAAATGCCACAGACACATAACTGGGTAAACCTTTCAGATTGTGACTCAGCTTTGCCAGAGTCCCCAGTTAGAAGTGCCCAGAGTTCTTAGGCACACTCTTTTGCTTTGGATCACAACTTTAACCACTCAGTCTCAAGTGTTTAACTTGGACCTTCATGACACAAGCACATGGTTAGGGACAACTTGATTTATCTGCTTAGGCTAGGATTCTATTCCTTTAGGCCCTTTTATCCATTAATGCTCAAAGCCTTGGATCCTTTTTACCCTTGCCTTTTGGTTTAAAGGGATATTGGCTTTTTCTGCTTGCTTTTTCTTTATTTTTATTTTTTTATTTTTTTATTTTTTTATTTTTTTGCAAGCTTTGTATTTTTCACTGCTTTTTCTTGCTTCAAGAATCAATTTTTTGATTTTTCAGATTATCAATAACATTTCTCTTTCTTTTCATCATTCTTTCAAGAGCCAACAATTTTAACATTCATTAACTTCACAATAAAAAATATGCACTGTTCAAGCATTCATTCAAAAGACAAAGAGTGTTGCCACCACATAAAAATAATTAGAAATTTTCAAATTGAAAAATTGAAATAATTGCCTCCTTACTCTAAAGAAAATCTACTATTTTATTTATGTTTAGTGATGATGAGAAGAATAAATTATAGCTTACTTGTAGATAATAAATAAAAATAAAAATAAAAAATAAAAATATAGACCCTAATTACTAATACTCATGTAATTCTTAAGATAGGTTTCTAATAATAAAAGTTATCACAGATTTAAGATTAAGAATCAACAACCTTTATTTTGGGAGATGGATGCTCCTTCAATCTGTGGGGTGTCTAGTGCCTCAAGGGAGAACTTCTGGCGCTTCAGCTCCTGTAGCTCACACCCTTGCTTTTCTTGTTCCATAAGAAGCTTGCAGAGCATGCTATTTTGATTTTTCTGTTCTTCCTTAAGTTGATCCATAGCTTCTTGCAGCTTGGTGACAGATACTTCTAGGCGGGCCCAATAGTCAATTTGAGGGATTTCTAGGAGGAACTTCTGCGCCCTCCTCTTGATAGAGTTGTCGTGTATTTGTTGTCCCTCCATTGACTTTTTAGTGATTGGATGCTCGACTTAGATGAACTCATCCACTCCCATCTTTACCCCGGCATCTTTACATAGCAGAGAGATTAAGCTTGGGTAAACCAATTTGGCTTCAGTGGAGTTCTTATTTGCAATTGTGTAAATCTCACAAGAAATCAGATGATGAATCTCCACTTCGTTTCCCAGCATAATGCAATAAATCATCACTGTTCTTTTGACAGTGACCTCAGAGCGGTTGCTAGTGGGCAGTATAGAATGCCCAATGAAGTCCAACCAGCTGATGTGTGGAAAACAATCCAACACAAAACTCACCGGCAAGTGTACTGGGTCGCATCAAGTAATAATCTCATGGGAGTGAGGTCGATCCCACAGGGATTGAAGGATTGAGCAATTTTAGTTTAGTGGTTGATTTAGTCAAGCGAATCAAGTATTGGTTGAGTGATTTTGTATCCAACAGTAAGTAAATAGGAGGAAATATAAAGGGAGAGGGATGAATTGCAGAAATTAAAGAGAACTGAAAGTAAAGGTGCTGAATCTTAAATAACAAGAAATTAAATGACTGAAACTTAAAGTGCAAGAAATATAAATTGCGGTAACTTAAAGTGCAAGAAATATAAATTGCTTGAATGACGAAGGGATTTGAGGACTGGGATTTCAGAATTTAAGCAAGGGAAATTAAATTGCAACAATTAACTAAACAAGAGATGAATTGAAATTGACTAGATCTCAAACAGAAATGGAAATTCAATTGCAGCAGTGGTTCATCAGAAGAACCACAAAAGAGAGAATCAGATCTCAGGACTTCCAGAGACTAGATAGCAGAGTCTAGATCTCAATTGCCTTCCTAGCTCCAAGTTCACAAAGCAATTAAAGAGAAATTAAAGATTGCAGCAGTAAAGGAAATGGAATTGAACTCAATTATGCAGAAGGAAAATTAAAGAGATCTTAAATGGAGATTGAGACAGAAATTCCTCAATTCTTCACACTCAAGACTCAACAAAACCTAGTAAAGAAAACAAAGCGAGATGAGGAAGAAGAAGTGAATTCTCTCCTCCAATTCTCAAGACAAGTTTGCAGAAAAACAGAAAATGGAACGTGCTCTCCAGTGACTAAGGATGAAAATTCAAAATGAAAATAAGCTCTCCCAAAAAAACCCCCTCTTCTAATCCTAACTAACACCTATTTATACACTTTCCATTTTGGATCTAAGAATTTTGAGTGGGCTTTTTGATTTGGTGAAGAATTGAATTAAGTTGGATTTTTGAGTGAAATTCAGCCCATGTTGCTCCCAGGAGGCTGCCCTGCCCTTGTGGAGGGCAGAGCAGGGAAGTTGTGTGAGGAAGCATGTTGCGTGCGTGGAGAGGCATCAGGATGCTGCCCTGCCCTTGGTTGTCATGGTGCGCGTTGCCTTCCTGCCCGTGCGTCCAAGCTGCGCGTGTCCAAGCTCCTGGCCGTGCCAATTTGTGTGCCATGTACCAAGAAATGCTGCCCTGCCTCCACAAGGGCAGGGCAGCGCAGGCTTTCCTTGTTCTTGGGTGAGGTCCCAAGTTCAAAACTTGCTGGATGGCTTTTGTTGCCCTTTTTTCTTGGTTTTCTTGGTGCCAAGGTAGCGCCTAGTTTCTTGCTACCTCAAGGTCTTGTGTTCGATCCTTGGAGGTTGAAAACAAGCTAATTTTGGAGTGTTTTCCTTCCTTTTGAACGCTACTTCCTTCCCTCTTGAGCTTGGTTCGAAACCCATGGATGGCACTTGAAGAACAATTTCCTTGAATTTTTCCATGAGGAGCCCGATATTGCTCTTGAGGAAGGCAGGGCAGAGATTTTCCTTCTCTCATTTCTTGGCCTAGAATTGTGCTCCGCCCTCAAGGAAGGCAGGCAGTAAAGCCTTGAATGCTTGGTTCATTGTTGTGCTCCTTTGGAGGGCAGTGTGCTCTCGTGGAGGGCAATGTGGCTTCCTCCCTTCCATGCGCTACATTCTTTTCTTCCTTGGGCCACGCTTTCTTAGGCCACGCTTCACTCCTTTCTTCTTTTCTTCTCCTTCAAATAATCAAAACAACCAATCAAAGTATCACTAAATTCACAAGGTTTATAAATCAATTAAAATTAAATTAAATTTAGCTTAAACCTCATAATTTAGCATCAATTAAGTGGTGGTTGATTGATTCAAATAAAACATGCAATTCCACTCTAAATTGCTTACTTATGGTGCAAGAAAGTGCATAAAAACTAGTGAAACAAGTAAAATTAGCTTGAGAAATGGGTATATGATGACTTGTCATCAATGATCAGTGAACACAATTACTTTTGAGCCAATGAGATATGATCTAAACTTATCAAAAGCAAAAACTATGGCTAAAAGTTCTTTCTCTGTGGTGGTATAGTTTCTTCGATTCTCATTAAGGACCTTGCTAGCATAGTAAATAACATGTACTAGCTTGTCTTTTCTCTGTCCTAGAACAGCACCAATAGCAAAATCAGATGCATCACACATTAGTTCAAAGGAAAGGTCCCAGCCTAGTGGTGCTATAATAGGTGCAGAGGAGAATTTCTTTTTGAGTTCATCAAAGGCTACCATGCACTCTCTATCAAAAATAAAAGGAGTATTTGAGACAAGTAGGTTGCTAAGGGGTTTTGCAATCTTTGAAAAATCTTTGATGAACCTCCTATAGAACCCAGCGTGTCCCAAAAAGCTTCTAATTGCTATGACACTGCAAGGTGGAGGTAGTTTTTCAATTACTTCTGCTTTTGCCCTGTCTACTTCTATGCCATCTTTTGAAATCTTGTGACCAAGAACCACCCCTTCAGTCACCATAAAATGGCACTTCTCCCAGTTTAAAACCAGGTTGGTTTCTTAACACCTTTTTAACACAAGGGCAAGATGGTATAGGCAATCAGAATATGAGTTTCCAAATACAGAAAAGTCATCCATAAATACTTCTATGAACTTCTCAATCATATCTGAAAAAATGGAGAGCATGCACCTTTGGAATGTTGCAGGTGCGTTGCACAATCATAGAGTGGCATTTGTTCTAATGTCTTCTCAGACTTTGTGGGTATGGTGCCTTTGGCACATAGGGCTTCAAGACTGGTTTTGGTGGAGGTGAAGCTGGGATCTCCCCTTCATCCTCGCTCCCATGCTTTAATGCAACCTCTTCATGATTATCTTTACTTGGCTTTGCTGCGCCTTGATTTTTTAGATTTGACCTGTATTCCTCTTGATTAGCATCTATCCTTTTGTCAATTTGTGCTTGTCTGTTGGTATGCAAAATTGTGATCAATACTATTCACAACTCAATTAATCCCCGGTGATGAACCCAAAAAAACTTGGTGTTCAATACCATGGCATAAACACAACTTCGCACAACTAACCAGCAAGTGTACTGGGTCGTCCAAGTAATAAACCTTACGCGAGTAAGGGTCGATCCCACAGAGATTGTTGGTATGAAGCAAGCTATGGTCACCTTGTAAATCTTAGTCAGGCAAACTCAAATGGGTATGAATGATATACGAATAAAACATAAAGATAAAGATAGAGATACTTATATAATTCATTGGTGGGAATTTCAGATAAGCGCATGAAGATGTTGTGTCCCTTCCGTCTCTCTACTTTCCTACTGTCTTCATCCAATCCTTCTTACTCCTTTCCATGGCAAGCTTAAGCAAGGGTTTCACCGTTGTCAGTGGCTACCTCCCATCCTCTCAGTGGAAATGTTCAACGCACCCTGTCACGGCACGGCTAATCATCTGTC
>NC_029780.3:81663118-81666032 GCF_000817695.3 Arachis duranensis | reverse complement strand
TAATACAATAGTAAAAGGTCCTACTTATAGAGAACTAGTAGCCTAAGGTTTACAGAGATGAGTAAATGACATAAAAATCCACTTCCGGGCCCACTTGTTGTGTGCTTGGGCTGAGAAATGAAACATTTTCGTGTAGAGACTCTTCTTGGAGTTAAACGCCAGCTTTGGTGCCAGTTTGGGCGTTTAACTCCCATTCTTGTGCCAGTTCCGGCGTTTAACGCTGGAAAATCTGAAGGTGACTTTGAACGCCGGTTTGGGCCATCAAATCTTGGGCAAAGTATGGACTATCATATATTGCTAGAAAGCCCAGGATGTCTGCTTTCCAACGCCGTTGAGAGCGCGCCAATTGGGCTTCTGTAGCTCTAGAAAATCCACTTCGAGTGCAGGGAGGTCAGAATCCAACAGCATCTGCAGTCCTTTTTAGTCTCTGAATCAGATTTTTGCTCAGGTCCCTCAATTTCAGCCAGAAAATACCTGAAATCACAGAAAAACACACAAACTCATAGTAAAGTCCTGAAAAGTGAATTTTAACTAAAAACTAATAAAAATATACTAAAAACTAACTCAAACATACTAAAAACATACTAAAAACAATGCCAAAAAGCGTACAAATTATCCGCTCATCATCTGTCCATAAGGGTGGAGACTGTTCCTGAAATCTGGGATGATAGTTGTGCTATTGCAGCCTCCATCCTCTCAAAGTTTCTCTTGATTTCACATGGTTACATAGTTGAGGATGGTTCATCTTGATTGAGGTTGTTGTGTATAGGTTGGGTGTTATGGTATGATGTGTTTTGTGAGTTATGGTAGGGTCTATGGTTCCCTGTTTGATGGTTGGGGTTGTGGTTGGGATGCTGATTTGATGAATAAGGCTTGTTGTGGTCCTGGTTGTGGTTTTGTTGATTTCCCCACCCAAAGTTTGGGTGGTTCTTCCAACCTGGGTTGTATGTCTTAGAATGTGGGTCATATGGTGCTCTGGATGAATTGTTCACATAATTAGCTTGTTCCCAGTCACCTTCAGATTCTGGTGCATTCCCTTCTTGTTGAGGAATTTGGTCTTGAATGACTGAAGCTTGGTTGGCCTCCATCCTCTTGGTTAGGGCTGCTATTTGTGCTGCAATTGCCTTGTTCTGAGCTAACAAAGCATCTACAAAGTTGAGGTCTAGTAATCCCTTCTTCTGAGTCCTTTCTGAAGCATAGAAATACTCATTTTCAGCTATATTCTCAATGACATCTATGGCCTCTTCAATGGTTTTCTTTTTGTTGAGTGAGCCCCCAGAAGAATGATCCACTGCCTTCTTTACTTCATAGGATAGTCCCTCATAAAAGATATGTAGTTGTACCCACTCATTAAACATTTCCGGTGGGCATCTTCTTGTCAGATCTTTGAATCTCTCCCAGGCCTCATAGAGTGTTTCTCTATCTTGTTGTCTGAAAGTTTGCACCTCAGCTCTCAGCCTGTTGATTCTTTCTGGGGGGTAAAATCTTGCAAGAAATCTGTTCACGACCACCTCCCATGTAGTTAGGCTATCCTTGGGGAATGATTCTAACCACTTTGCTGCCTTGTCTCTGAGTGAGAAAGGGATCAAGAGTATTTTGTAGATGACAAGGTGTACCCTGTTGGACTTTACAGTATCACATATCCTCAAGAATGTGCTGAGATGTTGATTAGGGTCTTCTTGGGCACATCCTCTATATGAGCAATTATTCTGAACAAGTGTGATAAGCTGAGGCTTCAACTCAAAATTATTGGCATGAATTGTTGGCTTTAGAATACTGCTGCCACAATTTCCTAGGTTTGGGTTAATGTAGGAGCCTAAAACTCTCCTTTCTTGCCCATCATGATTGACTGGGCCTTCTCTAGCATGATTATGAACTTCTTCCTCATGGTGATTCTCCATATTCTCCTCCATGTTTGTTTCAAAATACTCTTCCTCTTCCTCAGCACCAACGACTCTCTTCCCTCTTGCTTCCCTCCTAAATCTAAGGAAGGTCCTCTCAGGTTCAGAATCAAAGGAAGTTGAAGCCCCGCTTCTCCTACCTGTCATACAACCAATCAAGGCTCCTATCTGTCATACAACCAATCAAGGAAAAAAAAGCAAGAAAAAAAATGGATGAAGAAATTACGTTTGTTAGAGTAGTTGTTAGTGTGAGTGGTGCAATTGATCGAATAGTTAGAAGAGTGGAAATATGGATACTGAATAAAATAATCAACGAAGAAGGAAATAGAGCTCAAAATAAAATAAAAAATGCTAAAATAAAAGAAATTAAAATAACAATGAATTTAAATTGCTTAATCTAGCTCTCCAATCAATTTAATCACTGTCAAATTTAAGCCAATCCCCGACAACGGCACCATAAAACTTGATGAGTTTCTAATTCAAACCCCATTCAAAAATTAATGAATTAGTTCTTTTCGCAAGCGCACCAAAATTATCGTCAAGTATTAACCCACAATGGAGTGGGATCGTATCCACAAAGATTGCCAAATTCAAGCAGTTTTAATTGGTTGATGAATTAGTCAAGCGGATCAATAAGATTATGAAGTACAGAATTGTAAATGACATAAATGTAAATGACTAGAATATAAAGAAAAGCAAGAAAGTGCAGAAACAGAAATTGCATAATGTAAAGTGCTGAATCATAAATGACTTGAATGTAAATGGGAGTGGGGAATTGCTGAATGTAAAAGTTAAGCAGTAAAGAAATGGATAGATAAGAATGGGGAAATTCATTGAGATTGGGAGATGTTGTCTCTTTGGATCAAATCTAGCTTATATCCTCTTCAATCATGCAACTTATTGACCTCTTGGAAATCATGATTGATTGAGCCCTGGTGCACGAAATTGCAATCACACTTTTGTAATCCCGCACAACTAACCAGCAAGTGCACTGGGTCGTCCAAGTAATACCT
>NC_029780.3:81662580-81662910 GCF_000817695.3 Arachis duranensis | reverse complement strand
GATGCTCCATCTTCTGAATCTCTGCTTTCCTACTGTCTTCTTCTTCAAGCACACAAGGCTCCTTCCATGGCAAGCTGTATGCAAGGGTTTCATTGTTGTCAGTGGCTACCTCCCATCCTCTCAGTGGAAATGTTCAACGCACCCTGTCACGGCACGGCTATCCATCTGTCGGTTCTCAATCAGGCCGGAATAGAATCCAGTGATTCTTTTGCGTCTGTCACTAACGCCCCGCCCTCGGGAGTTTGAAGCTCGTCACAGTCATTCAATCATTGAATCCTACTCAGAATACCACAGACAAGGTTTAGACCTTCCGGATTCTCTTGAATGCCG
>NC_029780.3:81659218-81660262 GCF_000817695.3 Arachis duranensis | reverse complement strand
TAGAATTCCTGAACCATATTCCTTCCAACCTTTATTTCAGGATTGGTTAGAACTTCCCATCCTCTGTTTCGAATTTGCTCTTGGATCCCCGGATACTCATCTTCTTTCAGATCAAATTTTACTTCCAGGATCACTGACCTCAGACGCATTATTTTGTGATAATGGTCTTTATGTTCTTTGGTTAAGAACTTCTCTTGATTCCAAAGATTCTTTGGATTATTCTCTTTTTTTCCTCTTAAATTGGTTTGTTTTCCCTTAGGAGCCATGATCTTGATGAATCTTGGCTTAGTGATCACGGAAAAGCACACCAAACTTAGAGGTTTGCTTGTCCTCAAGCAAAAGAAAGGAAAGAAGAGAGAGAGAGGAAGAGCAAATTCGAATGGTGTGTGGAATGAAGGGGGCCAAACGTGTATTTATAAAGTGGGGAGGAGAGATTTCGAAAAAAAGAAAAATTTGAAAGGAGATTTGAGAAGATATGGAAAGTAATTGAGAGAAGGGTGAGTTTTTGAACAAATTTTGGGAATGATTTGAGAGATTTGAAGAATGATTTTAGATTTTTGAAAATTTGAAAGTGAATGATGAGAGATTGAAATATGTTTTTGTAGAAAAGTATGGGTAAGAAAAGGAAAGTTTGAAAAAAAAATTTGGTTTGAAAACAAAATTGTGGTCCCCCCACCTTTCTGGCGTTAAACGCCTAGAATGGCACCCATTCTGGCGTTTAACGCCCATTTGTTGCCCCTTTTGGGCATTTAACGCCCAGCCAGGTGCCCTGGCTAGCGTTAAACGCCAGAATTCCTTTATCACTGGGCGTTTTTCTAAACGCCCAGGATGCTGCACACTTGGCGTTAAACGCCCAGAATGGTGCCCATTCTGGCGTTTAACGCCCAAAATGCCCCTTACTGGTGTTTTTCGCCAGTAAGCTGTTTTTCTCTGCTTTTTGAACTGAATCCTTCTGTAACTCTGTGAATTCCTTCATTTTTGATACTTGCCTCTGTAAGAACAAATCATATAACCTCCTAATGACTGGGTTGCCTCCCAGCAAGC
>NC_029780.3:81657193-81657388 GCF_000817695.3 Arachis duranensis | reverse complement strand
ACTGGTGCTGTGACCAGCTTAGCTTTCAGGGTCTCAAATGCCTGCAGACACTGTGTGTCAAACACGAATGGTGTGTCAGCAGCTAGCAGGTTACTCAAAGGTTTTGCAATTTTTGAAAAATTCTTTATGAACCTTCTGTAGAATCCTGCATGCCCCAGAAAGCTTCTGATTGCCTTAACATTGGCAGGTGGTGGT
>NC_029780.3:81650708-81651218 GCF_000817695.3 Arachis duranensis | reverse complement strand
TGCACTGCATTCTTCAGTGAGAAACACTTTTTCAGTTTCTCTCCAATCCTTCTTATGACTTAAGATTTCTTTCATGAACTTAGCATAAGAAGGTATTAGCTCAAGTGCCTCTGCAAACGGAATCTTTATTTCAAGAGTCCTTAGATAGTCTGCAAAGCGGGCAAATTGCTTATCCTGTTCCACTTGGCGGAGTTTTTTAGGATAAGGCATCTTGGCTTTATATTCCTCAACCTTAGATGCTGCAGGTTTATTCCTTACAAAAGTGGTTGAAGAAGCCTTGTTAGAGGGATTACTGTCAGCACTCTCAGGTGTCTGATCCTCCCTTGGCGTCTGAACGCCAGGATTGGGTGGAAAATGGGCGTTTAACGCCAACTTTTCCCCATTTTCTAGCGTTTGAACGCCAGAACTGGGCAGGGAATGGGCGTTTAACGCCAGCTTTCCCCCCTTTTCTGGCGTTTGAACGCCAGAACTGTTCCTCTCTGGGCTCTTACTGTCCTCAGAGGGATTTTG
>NC_029780.3:81649004-81650596 GCF_000817695.3 Arachis duranensis | reverse complement strand
TGAGCAGTGTTATTCAGTGTCTTCCCACTCCTCAGTTGAATTGCTTGGCATTCCTCTGTTATTTGTTTAGATATTTGCTGTTTAGCTTGATTCAACTGCAGTTCCATGTTCTTGTTAGCAACTTTAGTTTCATGGAGCATCTCTTTAAATTCTGCTAACTGTTCTGTCATCAGGAGAAATTGTTGATTAAGCTCAATCATCTGTTCTTGAGGATTAGGATCAGTGGCTAGTGCCATGACTTCCTCTTTTGGAGAGAACTCATTGCTAGAGTACAAATATTGGTTTCTAGCAACAGTGTCTATAAGCTCTTGAGCTTCTTCAATTGTCTTCCTCATGTGTATAGATCCACCAGCTGAGTGGTCTAAAGACATCTGAGCTTTTTCTGTAAGCCCATAGTAGAAAATGTCTAACTGTACTGAAAGCCCATAGTAGAAGATGTCTAACTGTACCCACTCTGAAAACATTTCAGAGGGGCATTTTCTCAGCATACCTCTATACCTCTCCCAGGCATTATAAAGGGATTCATTATCCTCTTGTTTAAAGCCTTGGATGTCCAGCCTTAGCTGTGTCATCCTCTTTGGAGGGTAAAAGTGATTCAGGAATTTGTCTGATAACTGTTTCCATGTCTTTATGCTTGTTGTAGGTTGGTTATTTAACCACCTTTTAGCTTGATCTTTCACAGCAAATGGAAACAATAATAGTCTGTAGACATCCTGATCTACCTCTTTATCATGTACTGTGTCAGCAATTTGTAAGAATTGTGCCAGAAACTCAGTAGGCTCTTCTTGTGGAAGACCGGAATACTGGCAATTTTGCTGCACGATGATAATGAGTTGAGGATTTAGCTCAAAGCAGCTTGCTTTGATGGGAGGTGTACAGATGCTACTCCCATATACAGCTGTAATGGGGTTAGCATATGACCCCAAAGTCCTTCTGGACTGCTCAATTCCACTTAGGTCCATGATGGATTAGGGAAATGATATGGATTGCAAGTAGATAAATATATAATTTTTTTTTAAGATTGATATGGATTGCAAATAGATAAAATATTTTTTTTGAATTAAACGAAAAAAATAAAATACAATAAAAAAAAAAGATAAAATAAAAATTCAAAAATTAAAAAGAAAATAAGATCAAAGCAAATTGAGAACTGAATCAATTAGTCAATTAAGAAGATTTTGAAAATATCAATTAAAAAGATATGATTGAAAAATTTTTATGAAAAAGATTTGATTTTTGAAATGAGGAAAGAGAAAAACAGCAAAATGACACCAAACTTAAAATTTTGAGAAGATCAAATACAAATTTTTCGAAAATTTTAAAGGAAAAACACAAACAGGACACCAAACTTAGAATTTTTAAGGATCAAAAAGGACTAAGGACATGCAAATTCGAAAATTTAGAAGAAAAACAAAAGCATGCAATTGACACCAAACTTAAAATATGAAACTAGACTCAACTAAAAGACTCTAAAGCAACAAAAATAAAACAGTCCTAATCTAAGCAACAAGATAAGCTGTCAGTTGTCCAAACTCAACAATCCCCGGCAACGGCGCCAAAAACTTGGTGCACGAAATTGCAATCACACTTTT
>NC_029780.3:81621001-81648278 GCF_000817695.3 Arachis duranensis | reverse complement strand
ACGCCGGTTTGGGCCATCAAATCTCGGGCAAAGTATGGACTATTATACATTGCTGGAAAGCCCAGGATGTCTACTTTCCAATGCCGTTCAGAGCGTGCCAATTGGGCTTCTGTAGCTCCAGAAAATCCACTTCGAGTGCAGGGAGGTCAGAATCCAACAGCATCTGCAGTCCTTTTCAGTATCTGAATCAGATTTTTGCTCAGAACCCTCAATTTCAGCCAGAAAAGTCCAGAAAAGTGAATTTTAACTAAAAACTAATAAAAATATACTAAAAACTAACTAGATCATACTAAAAACATACTAAAAACAATGCCAAAAAGCGTATAAATTATCCGCTCATCAAGCCCCAATCCCTTGGTCTAATTGCTCATGAAGAGAGATATGCTTGGTCCCTGATTATACCACACACCCTTATAGGTCCAGGTAGAGGGAGGATTATATGTCACGCATCCAAACACCAAACCCAGATTCTACTCAAGGGTGAGAAGGGATTTCAATCATGGTTTCATGTTTCCTTTCCCAAAGTTCCCATGAAACCCAGTTGCATTCAATCTCTTTCCCAAGATAATTGAACACTAAGCATTAAGAACGAAATTCCTTCTAGCAAATCAAAGAGAAGATGAAGAGAAGAAGAATTTCACTATTATTGTTCATACCCTGGGTTAAGTTGTCCGACCCGGGATGTTTAGCGACAAGCCGATCGACCTCTTCAGGTCAGACTATCCGACCTCTTCTCAAAGAGCTCGGCCAAATCGCCAAAGGAGCCCAAAGCAGGCCCAAAATGAAAGAACACAGCCCAATCTAAAGGTAGCCAAAGCCCAGAAAGATAAAAGCGGTTCCGCTAAAGATAAGATGACCTCACTCAAAGATAAAGATAAGATAAGATAAGATAATTATTTTATCTCCAGAAAGGTCACTCCTCACCATTATAAATACACTGGAGCACCCAGGTATAACTCATACTCTGATTCTACTCAATACCTGCTTAATACCCTTGCTAACTTAAGCATCGGAGTCCCTTGCAGGTACCCCCACCCTCCGGGGACGAAGGATCAGCACCATCACCAAGTCCAACAAGTTGGACCCAGCGGCTCCAGCCACCATCATCAAGTCGGACACAACAACTCCGACCAACACAGAAGATCTCATCCGAGATCGAATTAACAGTTTCAGGTAACCCTTGAAACGTTGGCATCGTTGCCAGGGAACTTGGAAGTCATCCCACCACCATGGCGGACAACCATGACAACGACCACGATTCAGATCTAGAGGATAGAATGCCACACAAAAACGCGGACATTACACCAAAGGATACTCCTCAACTTAACAACAAAAAGGATTCTCCAAATGCGGGAGCCATGGAGGCGCTTCAAGACCGTTTAAAACAACTGGAAGAAAAATCCCTACATTAACAAGAGCCTGAGAAAGACCTATAAAGGGAGATAAAGCGACGCCGGGAATTGGAGGACAAACTCCTAAAACTCGAAGCCGATCTCAAGGCCAAAGCTAATCGATCCTCTCATGAGGATAGCTCCTGCAAGGACCAAGATCCATTCACCAAAGAGATCAGGAAAGCTAAAGGTCCCAAAGGACTTCAAAGCTCCCGACATGAACCCTAAACTCTCGACTAGGAGAGATCTCAAAACTGGACATTCCTACTCCTCTCGGGATAAGGATAAAGAGTCCAAGAAAAAACAAGATCAACATGGAGAGAAGCCTAGAAAATACCACAATTACACCCCCTTCGAGTGTCTGTTGTGGATGTCTACCGAGAAATATGCAACACTGAGAAGATCCCATCAATCGCCCAATCAAAAACAAAAGAGGTCGGACGCGTTGAAGGTCCACCTCACACCAAAGAGGTCGGATGCGTTGAAAGTCCATATCACTTGTGAGGTCGGACAAAGTTGAAGGTCCACCTCACACCAAAGAGGTCGGACAAAGTTGAAGGTCCACCTCACACCAAAGTGGTCGGACAAGTTGAAGGTCTACCTCACACCAAAGTGGTCGGACAAGTTGAAGGTCAACCTCACACCAAAGAGGTCAGACAAGTCGAATGTCTTACACCAAAGAGGTCGAACGAGATGAACGTCCACCTCACACCCCTGAGAGACATGTTCATGGAGGATTCGTAGGAGGAAGGATCTCTAAATCATTTCGCAAAGGACACCTCAAAGAGGTATATTAAGCTAGGGAGAGAGGTTTGAATAGGACTACGGGGTGCAAACAAGCCTTCCGAGATTTTGAAAATTCTTAGGGCAACCACCCATTCTTACCCAACCAAGGGAAAGTGAAAAGCTCATATTATACCTCGTAGTGGGAAGTTTGGCAATAGCCTCATCACTAGTTAAAGAAGACAAAAGTGGGCAACAGCCCGTCTACTTCATCGTCAAGGCTCTACAATGGGCCGAACTAAACTATTAAGAGATAGAGCAGTTCGCCTACGCCCTCATACTCACCTCTTGATGACTCCACCCATACTTGCAAGCTCACACTATCAGAGTTCGGACCAACCAGCCCACAGAAGGCATCCTACAGAAAACAGACTTAGCAGAAAGAATTCTACAGTGGGCAATCAAGTTATCCGAAATCAATCTTCGACATAGAGCTCAGACAGCCATCAAATCATAGTATCTGGCCGACTTTATTACAAAGTACACTGACACCCTGGGAAATCCTACAAAATAGAAACTCTACATGGACGACTCTTCAAACAAAACCGGGAGTGGTGCAGGCGTAATTATATAAAGCGATTAGGGAAGCCAAATCAAGCTAAATGACCAAGCTGAATACGAGGCACTACTCGCTGGTTTAAGGCTAGCTAAGAAGGTAGGAGCTTACCATGTCCAGTGATTCACAAGTAGTCACCTCACAAATAAAAGGGAGCAACCAAGCTGAGGATCCCACCATGAAAAAATACCTCGGGTAATTCGAGGGACCCTGGACAAAAACAGAAAACAGCTCGGACAATTCGGGGAATATGAAGTCCGACACATACCTCGGGAGCAGAATGCCCGAGCTTATGCACTTTCAAAATCAGCCAACACCAAACCAAGGGGCAATAACAGAAGCCTCATCCAGGCTACATTACAAGACCACAACAAGGAAGGAAAACAAACCCTCTCCTCAGGGTCCGGCGACACCAACTCATAATTCTTTTCCTCATCCCTATCCCTACAAATTCTACGGAACCTCTTAAGTCGCACACAGTACTCAGGGTCAGCCACAGTAACACGTATTAAAACTATGGAATCCAGTCAATCAGACATACCGTCCGGGATCTTAGTAGACATCTCAGCAATATTTTTTCAAGAAGACATAGGTCAACCATGGGGTTATTACCAAACAACTCGGACAATAACAGCAAAACATCAGATATCAGATACAGCAGTAAAAGAGAAACCCCAGGACTCACACGAAAGTCCAGGGGCACCCTTTGGAGGCAACAACAGGGCAAGAACACAGAGAAGAGAAGCCGACAATCTATACCCAAACAGTCTGAACACCTCTCAAACAAAAGGACAGAACAAAAGCTTGAACTTTTGTACAAAAGGAGTCAGGCAACGATGAAAAGAAACAGGAACAGCAGCCAAATCCTAAGCAAAGCACACTTTCTCCTCAAAGGCGAATACGCAAACTTTTTGCAGAAAGAACCAAAGTTCTTCAGATCAAAAAGGGAGCATGGGCTGAAAAGCTCCCACAAGTCCTATGGGCATATCGGACAACTCCACACTTCAACACAGGGGAATCACCCTTCCGGTTGACTCGCGGAGTGGAGGCAATGATCCCAGTAGAGATCGAAGACGGATCCCCCAGAATGATCCTCTACAATAAAGAGGTCAACTCCCAAATCCAAAGGAAAAGAGCTCGACCTACTCCTAGAAGTTCGAGAAATAGCTCAGATCAGGGAAGAAGCATTAAAATGTTGCATGGATTTAAGGTACAAATGAAAGGCTGTGCAGAGAAGCTTCGCCAATAATGACCTCATCCCAATCCGAAATAATATCGGAACAAGTTGGCCGGGAGAGGGAAAGCTAGCAGCTAATTGGAAAGGACCCTGCCAAGTCACGAAAGTACTGGGGAAAGGTCACCACAAAGTGTCTGACCTCGAGGGGCGAGAGCTACCAAGGTCATGGCATGCCTGCAAAAGGCGCCAAGCCAAGATCTAAAAGATTGCCCAACCTAGAAAGGGTAAGCACTAACATGTACACACTCTTATTCATATCTTCATTTTATTGTTTAAAAGTTCGCAGATTCCCTAAAATGTTTCCTACCAAGACGTCCAATTACGACAGGTCAGTAAGGTGAAAACCAAATTCACCGCCCGATCACGACAAAGGTCGACAAAGTAAAAACCAACTTCACCGCCTGACCACGATGAAAACTAAATTCATCGTTTGATTTCGACAAAGGTCGGCAATGTGAAAACCAAATTGCCTAATCACGACAAAGTTGGCAAGATGAAAGACAAATTCATCGTCCGATTACAAAGCGACAGGTCGGCAAGGTGAAAACCAACTTCACCGCCCGGCCACGATGAAAACCAAATTCATCGTTTGATTTCGACAAAGGTCGGCAAGGTGAAAACCAAATTCACCGCCCGATCACGAAAAAGTCGGCAAGATGAAAGCCAAATTCATCATCCGATTACAAAGTGACAGGTCGGCAAGGTGAAAACCAACTTCACCGCCCGACCACGATGAAAACCGAATTCATCGTTTGATTTCGACAAAGGTCGGCAAGGTGAAAACCAAATTCACCACCCGATCATGACAAAGTTGGCAAGATGAAAGCCAAATTCATCGTCCGATTACAAAGCGACAGGTCAGCAAGGTGAAAACCAACTTCACCGCCCGACCACAATGAAAACCGAATTCATCGTTTGATTTCGACAAAGGTCGACAAAGTGAAAACCAAATTCACTGCTCAATTAAGACGCATTAATCTGAAGCATTCATCGTCCGATTATAAAGCAACAGATCGATAGAAAGTGAAGAAAAGATTCACTGTACGATCTCGATAGGAATGATCGTCCGACAAAGGTGAAAACGCGATTCACCTAAAGGACGATCAAACCAGGACAGAAACCACCATCTACAAATCGGCAAAGATGAACACAGAATAATGCAAGAAGTTATCGAAAGTGATCCCAAAAAGAACCTGACGAGGTCTTAGGGATTGCTATATAATAAATTAAAAAGACTGGCCGACACTAAAAAGTCGGACCAAGTCAACCCAAGTTATCAGCAAATACCTGGAAAGAGGTCTGGCCAACCCTATTAAAGAGGAATTGCTATAACTTAGAAGAGATCGACCTAACGAAGTCGGTTTCCTACAAAACAAGTTATAAAAGTAATCCCTGAAAGAGACCTAACAAAGGTCCCAGAAAGAGGATTACAAAAATAACTTAGAAGAGATCGACCTAACGAAAGTCGGTCTCCTACAAAACAAGTTATAAAAGTAATCCCTGAAAGAGACCTGAACAAGGTCCAAGAAAGAGGATTACAGATATAACTTAGAAGAGATCGACCTAACAAAGTCGGTTTCCTACAAAACAAGTTATAAAAGTAATCCCTGAAAGAGACCTAACAAAGGTCCAAGAAAGAGGATTACAAAAATAACTTAGAAGAGATCGACCTAACGAAAGTCGGTCTCCTACAAAACAAGTTATAAAAGTAATCCCTGAAAGAGACCTGAACAAGGTCCAAGAAAGAGGATTACAGATATAACTTAAAAGAGCCCGACATGACAAAGTCGGCCTAAACGACAAAAGTTATAAAAGTAATCCCTGAAAGAGACTTGAACAAGGTCCAAGAAAGACGATTACAGAAATAACTTAGGAGGATCCGACATGACAAAGTCGGCCCAAGCGACAAAAGTTATAATAGTAATCCTGAAAGAGACTTGAAAAAGGTCCAAAAAAAGAGGATTACAGACATAACTCAGAAGAGACCGACAAGAAGAAGTCAGACCAAATGAAAGCTACAGCTGGACCGACAAGAAGAAGTTGGACCAACGAAAGCAATAGCTTGGACCGAAAAGAAGAAGTCGGACCAACGAAAGCAACAGCTTGGACCGACAAGAAGAAGTCGGACCAACAAAAGCTACAACTGGACCAACAAGAAGAAGTCAGACCAACGAAAGCTACAGGTTGGACCGACAAGAAGAAGTCGGACCAACAAAAAATGTGCGCTAAAACAGACATAGCTCCGCCTAAAAAGCCACGGCTCCACGACAAGGCTATCAAAATTGTTTAGAATGACTAAAAAGTGTTCTACGAAAACACTAAAAGGTCGTCGGACAAATTAGCCCCAAGGACCACCTCGACCAAGCAGAAAGTGGACAAAATCAGAAGTGATCAAAAGAGGCCGGACAAACAAAGTACCGACACTCTACAAAGATCCACAAAAACGGACAAGGTCGGACAAACAAAGTACCGACACTCTACAAAGATCCACAAAAATGGACAAAGACATCTCGCAAACGGCCAGAGGAAGGCCAGGAATGTTTTGCTAAAAGGTACGAAGTCTTGAAAAAAGACACTACTTAAAAAGCGAAAAGAATAGCCTCAAAGACAGAGCTAAAAAGTCATCCAAACAAACTATAAAAAGGTTCCCCATCGGAACACTACCTAAAAAGTTGTTGGATTATGACTAAAAAGCCCGAACAGCGAAGACAAACAAGTCGGAAGAAGGCTGAAAAGTACCCTCAACAAAGTAAAAGGGGCAATACCAGACTCGCACAAGGAGAAACTACTCAAAGATCGACCAAAGTCAGGATGCTTAAGCACGACTTCCCCGAAGAAATCAAAACTCTGAAAGCACGGTCTCACGGAAAAGTCTGAACTCAAGCATGGGCAAAGTCATACAGGTCGACGTCAACTAAAGAAAGGCGCAAGTACGACTTCAAAAAAGAACAAGCTAAAAGGTTGGGAAACAACTTAAGATTGAATTGCACTTAGCCAAAAAGGATACAACTCCACTCAAAGAAGGCACAATCTCAAAAAGGGCTACGAACATCATCCAAGACTAAAAAAAGGTTTTATATAAAGAACACTAAAAAGTCATTGGACAAATCACTAAAAGTCCGGATATCAAGCCGCAAGGACAACTTCGCCAAAGCAGAGGGTTGTCAACACAAAACTTAAAGCAAGGCGTGATCCAGAAGGCAAGGGTAGAAAACCCACGCTACCACTCAAAAGAGGTTGGACTGTGAAGTACCAAACCTCTAGAAAATCTACAAGATTGCAAAGCAATGAAGAAACAAGCAAGACAGATGCTTGAGCACTACTTCCAAAGAGATCGAAGCTCTAAAAAGCACGATCTCATGGAAAGATCGAACTCAAGCAGGGGCACTGTTCATACCCTGGGTCAAGCTATCCGACCCGGGATGTTTAGCGACAAGCCGATCGACCTCTTCAGGTCAGACTATCCGACCTCTTCTCAAAGAGCTCGGCCAATGCCCGACCTCTTCTCAAAGAGCTCGGCCAAATCGCTAAAGGAGCCCAAAGCAGGCCCAAAACGAAGGAACACAGCCCAATCTAAAGGTAGCCAAAGCCCAGAAAGATAAAGGCGGTTCCACTAAAGATAAGATGACCTCACTCAAAGATAAAGATAAGATAAGATAAGATAACTATCTTATCTCCAGAAAGGTCACTCCTCACCATTATAAATACACTGGAGCACCCAGGTATAACTCATACTATGATTCTACTCAATACCTGCTTAATACCCTTGCTAACTTAAGCATCGGAGTCCCTTGCAGGTACCCCCACCCTTCGGGGATGAAGGATCAGCACCATCACCAAGTCCAACAAGTCGGACATGGCGGCTCCAGCCACCATCATCAAGTCGGACACAACAGCTCCGACCAGCACAGAAGATCTCGTCCGAGATCGACCTACAGTTTCAGGTAACCCTCGGAACAATTATCAATCCATCAAGTACAACAGAGCTCTCCTCTCTCAATGAGAAGGAAGTTAGCTACTCATAGCTCAAAAAGTACTCAAAAGTGAAGTGTAAAAGTGAATCTAAAACTAACTGCTTAAGCCCTTCTTCAGTAATCCTTAGGGGTATTTATACTACTCCTATTAAAATAAAAGAATTACAAAAGTGAAAAGGGAAAATTACATTTTGGAGGGAAACGAAAACATTCAAGAAGCGTGACTTCTCAGCTGGCGTGTCACGTGCCCTTCATTTCTAGCTTGGTGTGCCACGCCCAATCCTTCAAGTGGCACGCTTGTCCCTTTGTCATCCTTGGCGTGCCACGCCTTCGACTCAAGTCGCACGCCATAGAGGAATTCTTATGTTGGCGTGCCACGCCTTCAAACTCAAGCGGCATGCCCTTTGCCTTTTTCCACTTTTCTTTGCCTCTGGAAACTTGAACTAGCATGGCACGCCCAGGATCTGGCATGCCACGCCCTTGCTGTATGCTTGGCTAAGCTCCTCTAGAAAGTTGCACTAGCGTGGCACTCCCAGGGTCTGGCGTGCCACGCCCCCTTGTGAGTGAGTGGTTCCTCTGTTTTGGCGTGCCACGCCACGAACTCAAGTGGCACGCCCCAATACTTCTTTTCCCTTTGAATGACACTGGCGTGCCACGCCTGGTTGCTCAAGTGGCACGCCTAAGTAAAGGATAGTGAGTGGCGTGCCACGCCTTCGATACCAAGTGACACGCCCCATGTAATTGGCCTCCTCTATCCTCTCTGGAAACTTGTACAAGCGTGCCACGCCTGAAGATTGGCGTGCCACGCCCATGATCTTGTCTTGTGCCAGTAGTTGGTGTGCTACGCCTTGGCCTTTAAGTGGCACGCCATAGTGAAATGCTCGGGTTGGCGTGCCACGCCTTCGACACCAAATGGCACGCCCAGTCCTTGCTTTTGTTATCTTTGTGCATTAGCGTGCCACACCTGGTTGCTCAAGTGGCACGCCTAAGTGAAGTTGAGAGGTTGCCGTGCCACGCCTTCGACTTCATGTGGCACGGCTAGTCATCAATTACCTTCAGCCCTTTCTCTGGATCATTGTACCAGTGTGCCACGCCATGGTGCTCAAGTGGCACACCCATGCATTTGTGCACTCTTCAAGCCTGGCACGCCATAGTAGAGGTTCTTCTTGAGATGGTGAGTTGGCGTGCCATGCCCCTTTGCTCAAGTGGCACGCCCATAGTAGTTGATGGGTCAGGCGTGCCATGCCCAACCTGGCATGTCACGCCCCTTTTGTGTCCTCCATTTTACTCTCTGGAATTTTGTACTAGCGTACCACGCCCAATCCCTGGCGTGCCACGCCCATATGCATGCTTGGACTTCTTCTCTGGACTTTAGTACTGGCGTGCCACGCCTAGCTCCTGGTGTGCCACGCCAGTGCATTTTTGTGGCGTTTTCTCCAAGTGGCACGCCAGTTTCACACGCCTAGCTTCTTGTTTATCTTCTTCCCATTTTTGATGCCCTTTTTTCACCTGAAATTCAGCACAACTCATCTCAAAGTAGTGTACCATAATATTCATCAAATAATGTATGATTTGTACTGATCAAATGAGATTTATGCTCTTTTATAGTCTTCTTTATGCAAGAAAGAAGGGTATATGATGCAAGTCATCAGAACCCAAATCGAACTCTCCCTTAAATTCGGGTTTCCCGCCTTAAACAACCAAGCGGAATATGAGGCACTACTAGCTGGCTTGAAGCTGGCTAGGGAGGTTGGAGCTAAAAAAGCCAAAGATCCCACCATGGAAAAGTACTTGGACAGAACCAGGGAACAGCTCGGACAACTCGGAGAATATGAGGTCCATCACATACCCCGAGAACAGAATGCTCGAGCTAATGCACTCTCAAAACTAGCCAGCACCAAACCAGGGGGCAACAATAGAAGCCTCGTCCAAGAAATTCTACAGAACCCATCAATTTCAAAAATAGAAAAAGTCCTAGCCATAACAGGTCAGGATCAAGGATGGATAACTCCCATAATTAACTACCTCAAAACAAAAATACTTCCCACAGAGGAGAAGGAGGCAAAGAGGTTAAAACAGGAGGCACAATACTATACTATCATAAATAATACTCTATGCAAAAGAGGGATTTGAATACCATTGTTAAAATGTGTGCCGACTTCCAACACAAAGGAAATTCTAGAAGAAGTACACAGTGGTATTTGTGGCAATCATCTCGGAGCGCAAGCACTTACCAAAAAAGTACGCTGGGCAAGATTTTATTGGCCAACTTTACAAAAGGAAGCCACAGAGTTCATGAAGACATGTCCATCATGTCAGAAACATGCCAACTTTCACATCGCCCCACCAGAAGAACTCATCAGCGTGACCTCACCTTGGCCATTCACAAAATAGGGACTCGACCTTCTGGGACCCTTCCCTCAGGGATCGGGACAAGTTAAATTCCTCATAGTAGGGGCAGACTATTTCACAAAGTGGATCGAGGCAAAACCCCTAGCTAATGCCATGGCTCAAAGAAGTCGAAAATTCCTATATAGGAACATTGTCACAAGGTTCGGGGTTCCATACTCCATCACCACAGACAATGGTATCCAATTCACTGATGCAGGCTTTAGAAAGTTAGTGGCCGACTTGAACATAAAACAACAATTCACTTCCGTAGAGCATCCCCAAGCCAATGGACAAGCTGAAGCTGCCAACAAAGTCATATTGGCTGGGCTAAAACGAAGATTATAGGACGCAAAGGGAGCCTGGGCTGAGGAGCTCCCACAAGTCCTATGGGCATGTCGAACAACGCCACATTCCACCACAAAGGAATCACCCTTCCGATTAGTGTACGGAATGGAGGCAATGATCCCAGTAGAGATTGAAGAAGGGTCGCCTAGAGTGATCCACTATAGTGAAGAAGCCAACTTTCAACTTCAAAGGGAAGAACTCGACCTACTTTTGGAAGTTCAAGAAAGAGCTCGGATCAGGGAAGAAGCATTAAAATGTCGAATGGCTTCAAGATACAATCAAAAGGTAGTACAGCGAGTTTTTGCTAAGATCGACCTCATCCTAATCCGAAATGATATTGGAACAACTCGACCTGGAGAAGGAAAGCTGGCAGCAAGCTAGAAAAGACCCTACCGAGTCACAGAAGTACTTGGAAAGGGCTACTATAGACTGTCTGAACTCGATGGGCAAAAGCTTCCTAGGTCATGGCATGCCTGCAATTTAAGAAGGTACTATAGTTAGGGATGATAAAGGATCTTAGGATAAGGCGCACTCTTTTTCCTGAAAAGGTTTTTTAATGAGACGCCAAGCCAAGACCTACAAATCACCCGACACAGAGGTATAAAACTCCCGCATGTATATATTTGCATTTTCTTTTGAATAAAATCTGTTTAGATCTTTTACAAATTCTCAAGCTGCATTAATCTGAAACATTCATCGTCCGATTATAAAGCTACAAACCAACAGAGACGAAAACCAAATTCATTAAAAGGTCGACCAAACGAGGATTAAATCCAATCTCTACATAATTGGCAAAGATGAAAACAGAATAATGCAAGAAGTTATCGAAAGTGATCCATAGAAAGGACCTGACGAGGTCTTAAAAAAATGGATTGCCAAAAAATAACTTAAAGACTGGCCGACATAAAGAAGTCAGACCAGTCGCAAAAACCAAAGTTATAAGTAAATCCCTGGAAAGAGGTCTGGCCAGCCCTATAAAAGAGGATTACTATAACTTAGAATGGACCGACATGATGAAGTCGGCCCAAAACATAAATGTTATAAAAGTAATCCCTAAAAGAGACCTGAACAAGGTCCAAGAAAGAGGATTACAAAATAACTTAGAAGGGCCTGACATGATGAAGTCGGCCCAAAACATAAATGTTATAAAAGTAATCCCTGAAAGAGACCTGAACAAGGTCCAAGAAAGAGGTTTACAAAATAACTTAGAAGGGCCCGATATGATGAAGTCGGCCCAAAACATAAAAGTTATAAAAGTAATCCCTGAAAGAGACCTAAACACGGCCCAAGAAAGAGGTACAAAAATAACTTAGAAGGGCCTGACATGATGAAGTCGGTCCAAAACATAAAGGTTATAAAAGTAATCCCTGAAAATGACATGAACAAGGTCCAAGAAAGAGGATTAAAAAAATAACTTATAAAAGTAATCCTCAACAGAGACCCCATAAAGGTCCAAGCAAAACGGATTACTCGAAATAACTTCAGGCCAAAGTGAGAAGGCCGACACACAAGTTGGATCCAAGCATACACAACCTCAAAGAATCATGCCACAAGTATGAAATACAAAGGCAATCCAAAGACGTCGACAAGGCTCTAACATTTCCAAAAATCCTGAAGAGGTGCCAGGCGGATGCAGACAAACATGTTATTTAAAAACACAACATATAAACAAACTCAAGAGGCTACCAATATCAGCCCTAAGAGCTCGGAAACTGCTTCGTTTTTCAAAATAAAGCTGCTAAACAAGCAACTAAAGAGGTAGCAAAGTCAGAAGCACCATTTACAAAATTAAAAAGTTCAACAAGCCCACAGGCCGGGCCATACACAAATGCATCAAGAATAATTAAAGAGGGTCTAGAGATTTTCCAGTAGCTACATCAACACGGGGCGAAGGAGGACGAGTCTGGAGGGGCACAGCATCCACTGTCCCATCCTTCCAATTCAAAATTTGACAATCAGGTTCTGACTCAACTCTGGCTGAAAGAGCTGAAGAAGTCGGCACAATAGAAGCTTTGGCGGCAGGCGCAGGAGGAAGTTCAACATCATTGTCATCATGGTCGTTAGGGACAATCTTGTCATCCCTCACAACATTGTCGAGACTAAAGAGAGTAAGGTCGAGCTCGGGTGCAAGAACCCGAACCTGCTCCTTCAAGTTCTCATAAGCAGCATTCACGCTTCCCACAAGGTGACCCTGGAGCTCGATATAATCATCCCGGGCAGTCTCCAAATCACCCCTGAGACACACCACTTCTCTATAGGCCGAAACATAGCTCTCCTTGTGCTTTAACACTGTCGCTTCAGCCAACTTCACAGAAGCCGCCAAGGCCACAGAACTAGCCTTTTCACCCTCTAGTTCTTTCTCCACCTTTGCCAACTTCACCTCCAGCTCCTCCTTCAAACCCTTGATCCGATCAAACTCCGACTTAGCTTCCTCCATGAAAGATTTTGTAGCATGAACCGAGATACCCTAAGCAGTTCGAAAAAGAGCTGCACCCATGTGAGCCATCTTCACACTATTCCTAGTGATGAACTCTAGGTGACGAAGAATGGACACATCATCCATCGAAAGGCCACCATAAGGGGCAATCTGCTGGTCGACAAACTCCACAGCATCAAAATCAGGGGCATCCAGGTTAAAAGGCTCAACGGTATTTTTCAGAGGAGGAGCACCAGAAGTAGCAACCGAAGTTTGTGGAGGGTCAGCCAGACGAACCCGGGGAGTCGGTATCATCCTCCTCGGCCCAGGGGAACTCGGCAGGGACGGCTTCATCTGAACCTGAGAGGATCCCTCTCCAGCCGCCTTGATCGATATGTTTTGAGCAACGGCAGCCTTCCTTACTCTTTTAAAGGCCCTCATGGATTCATTATTCTTAGACATCTTTGAAAAATAGAATCAACCACAGAAATGGATTACAAATACAAAATAAGAGGAAGCAAAGGTAAAAACAAAGTAAAAAACAAGTCAGCCAGTACCTAACACAGTTTCGACCAGGGACGGGACCCCAAGAAACTTTTGGTGTCAAGATGGGGAGGTTCCCCCCATATATCTTCAAAAACAGTTACAAAAGCCCGCTCAACCTCGTCGAGCATCTCCCATGTATAATGAGACACTGTCACATTCTTCTGCCACTCCAAAGGAAAAGCAAGCTCATCGTTCTCGTCAAGAATAAAGGGGCGAGCTCCCTTGACAGCTCGAACCTTAAAGAAATAGTTCTTAAAATCCTTAAAGGACTCATCATACATGGAAAAAACTTTATGTCCCTGGGCGGATCTAAAAGAAACCCAAGAGGCTTTCTTTTTGGAAGAAGCCCCAGGCTTGGCCGAAACGAAGAGATAAAGAAAGAGAGTTTGAGAAGGTTTGATGCCTAACTCTTGACAAAGCAACTAAAAGATCTTGATAAAGCCCCAAGAATTCAGATGGAGCTGGGATGGGGCAACGTTACATGACCACAACAAGTCGGTCTCAAGGGTAGTAAAGGGAAAAGTAATGTTCAACTGACTGAAGAAATAATCATAGGCATAGAAGAACGGACGCTGCCCCTCGACCAAGGTTGGGAAACAAACCCTTTCATCAGAATCAGGCGTTACAAGCTCATAATCCCTCTCTTGGGCATCACTACCACAAATCCTATAATGCTTTCTCAGCTCGGCACAAAACTCAGCGTTCACCACAGAAACACATATTAAAACAAGGGAGTCCAACTAATCGGATATCCCCTCAAGAACCTTAGAAGACATCTCTACAATATTTTTGTGAGAAGACATGGCCAACTAGTCCTACAAACAAAAAAGAGGATGGATTACTAAAACTAATCAAGATCAGACAAACAACTCGGACAGCAAAAATAAACAGCAGATAACAGACTTAGCAGTAAAAAGGAAAACCCCAGGACACAACCCAAAGACCAGGGGCATCCTTTGGAGGCAATAACAGAGTGAAGACTCACACCATCTCCCAACAAAGAAAGCAACCCTCTTCAAAAGTCATCAAAGGAGCAACAAAAGTAGCAGTTCAAACAAAACAACAAAAATCCCAAACAGAGGATATCAAAGACACAACCTTTTTCTTTAGAAGAACCAAACAAAGCCAAAATCATTATATCAGAAAGATACAAAAGCAACAGCAAGGGCAATAAAACATGCAAAGCCCTAAGAGACCCTAATCATCGAGAGAAATACCAGAAAAATGCATCATAGCAGCCAAGCGTAAAGGATCAAACTTTCAAGCATGCAAGCAAAATCAAAAGCCTCACCAAGAATCAAAAGGAAAAAGCGACGAAAGAAGTAGAGAAGCAGAAAGAAGAAACCATCCTGGAAAAAAGAGGAAGCTTCGAAGAAACTAAAGACGGAAAGAAGGAAACCAGGTGATGCCAGGGCATCTTGGCTAGTTTTACTAGCCAATTTTTGTATGCTTTGGGTATGTTTCATGCATTTTCTTAGGAAATAAGCAAGTATTTGGTTGAAAATGCAATCAGACCTTGATTCAAGCAAACATTGTGAATTTTGAATGATTTCATGAGAATTATGCATGAATTGAATGATAAATTAGATGATGCATGATCCCATGATTAAGAGCAAGACTTTGATGCACTTTGTTTGATTGATTTCAGGTAACAAGAAGCAGAGAAGAGCCACGTTAGAGCCACTAACATGGCCATTAACGTGAAGGAAAAGAGAAGCCCCAACGTTAGTGAGAAAGTTAATGGCATTAACTTTGAAGAATGAGAGCATGGAACGTTAGTGGTAAAAGTAAGCACCACTAACGTTAGCGAAGGACAAGAAGACCCACGTTAGTTACATTAACGTGGGAACTAACGTGGAAGAAAAGGGAGACGCCAATGTTAGTGGAAAAGGTGAATGCCACTAATGCTAGTGAAGCAAAGGAAGACCCACGTTAATGGCCACGTTAGTTACATTAACGTGGACACTAACATGGGAAAAAGTCTCACCTGGTAGCCTGACCATTCCTTCTTCAAACAGAAATAACTTGAGCCATAAAACTCCAAATGAGATGATTCTAAAAGCATTGGAAAGTAGGATTCCAGATCTTTCCAAGCATATATAACACTACATGGTGGACACTAAATTTGAAGGAGAAAATCTGCCCCGAAAATGCAAAGATGAACATGGTATCAACCTGTAGTAAGGCCAACTGACCTCTTCACCTTCCAAGATATGTAACTCGAGCTATAGAGCTCCAAATAATGCGCTTTCAGTAGCGCTGGAAAGTAGACATCCAAAGCTTTCCAACAACATATAATAGTATGGGGTGGACATTAAGTTTGAGCTCTAGAACTTGGCAATATTAAGCCCCTGATCGCTGGCGTTATCGTGACTCACGTTTTCCAGTAACGCTAGCGACTGTGCCAGCGACCTTATCTACTTCAAAGGAGTATAACTTGAATTACATAAGTCCAATTGAGGTGATTCTAGTTAGGTTAGAAGGTTGACATTCAAAGCTTTTCAAAGATATATAATAGTCTATAGTGGGCATGAAATTGGAGCACAACAAGAGGCATCTTTTAAGCCCCCCAAAAACAACAACTGGATAGCAAGTGTGACGTTAGCCACACTAGCTTCAGCACTAACGCCACACTTGTAGTGTTAGTGTGGCTAACGGAAGAAATAAAGCCAAGTCACCCTAGACCTCAATTTGATTCACTTCTCTTTCAAGGACTACCCAACCTCAAGGAAGCAAGCCCATAAGTGTCAACCAATCAAGGCCACAAGAAGCATCTAGAATAGGAAATTTCATTTAATTGTAATTTGCTTTTAATTTCATTTTATAATTTAGGAGAGCCTATATAAAGGCCTTAGTTTGTACATTCAAAGGTAGGTTAGAATCCGGGGGATGGAAGAGGGGTCTTTGGACTCCCTCCCCTCACACACTTTTCCTTCTCTTTCTTTTCTTTGTACTTTTTATTTATGAATTTGGAAGTTTCAATTTTAGTTTTAATCTTCATCTTTACTTTTCTATACTTTCTTTCTTTTCTATTTTGGTAGAGCAATGATCAACTAACTCTTTTCATTGTGTTAAAGAGCTCTATTGTGATTCAATGGATCAATTGTAGTTCTGTTTATTCTTCTTCTCTCTTTTCTCTTGATTTTACTAGAGAGCTTTTGATCTTAATTCAATTGGTTAGTTGTCTTGGAAAAGAAACTCTCCATAATTGGATCTCCTCTGAGCCTTGGAAAAGGGATGAGGAGATCATGCTAAAAATGCTCTCTCACATTGGATTAGGTTGGGGGTCGGGCGGATATAGTGATATGTAATCCTCCCAATACTTTGACCTATGAATGTGTGTGGTATAATCAGTGACCAAACTTCATCTCTTCCCATGAGCAATTAAATCAAGAAATTGGGAAATTGTTCAAACTTAGAGAGATTGGATTGCCAAGGAATTGAGATCCAATCATTTAAGATTGCCAAGGAGATCAATGAATGCATTGATTGAGGAAGAGATGAGAATAAACTTGATCCAGAGGATTGCAATATCTCTTGATCCCAATGTTCATTTTATTTTTAGTTCTTACATTTACTTTTCATGCCATTTTACTTTTCTGCACTTTATTGCTTTCTTTACTTTTATGCCATTTAAATTTCCTTGTTACTTATCACTCCAATATGATTTGTCTAACTAGGATAATCAATTAACCATTGATTGCTTAATCCGTTAATCCATGTGGATTCGACCTCACTCTATTGTGAGTTTTTACTTGACGACAAATTTGGTATACTTGCCGAAGGGAAATTTATTGAGAGACAAGTTTTCATGGATCAAGTTTATGGCGCCGTTGCCGGGGATTAATTGTGATTAACAAACTATCGGTTGATTGATTTACTAGATTAGACACTTTTCTTTTATTTTTGTTTTCTTTTGTTTCTTTATTTTCTTTTGCTAACCAACTGTTTGTGATATTGCCTCACTAGGAATTTCCTCATCTGTAACAATGGAGATTCCAATTTCTTTTGGTGATTATTGTTTGAGACAGAGCTTTTTGCAGGAAAGAAAGGAGCATCCATCATATGGTAGTCAATCAAATTTCATGGGAAACTCTCCACCACCACAGAATGATTCACTTTACCATGCTCATGGTGGGTGGGAGTATCAAGAACATGAAATGGGGTACTTTCCAGAGCCACAAAATGGTCCATATTTTGATGAAATTGATCACTACTCAAGTTGTGGCTGGGAAGATCAAAATCAAAGAGATTTCACTCATTCATATCCCATTCATCAAGAGCCACCACCTCTCAATTATGCAACCTCACATCCAAGTTTCACATGCCTAAATTCTTCATCATTTGAGTATACCTCAGCACAAAAGTCTATCCCAAATCTATACAATTCATTTCACCATCCACAAAACTCAATCCACTACCCACAAGAGTCATACCACTTTCAGAATACATAACCACAAAATAACCAATTCCATTCACAAGCCAACCCCAACCAAACATTACAACCTACCCAACCTCCTTTAGATAGACTTGCTAGGATGGAACTCATTATTGAAGAACTCAAAAAAAAAGAGAGAAGAAGATAGACTCACTAGGATAGAACTCCTCCTTGAAGAAATAATAAAGACAATCGAAGAGGAGAAAATAGCAAAAAGGGACCGTGAAGAAAAATTGAGACAGAATGCACAACTATATTCTGAAGAACAATTCATTGAAGAGATGAGATCACAAAGAGAGACCACTTCACTCTCTCCAGAAACAGAGGAGTTCATTCAATGGTCAAGAACAAGGGAGGAATCAGAAGAACGAGAAAAAGAGGCAGCCATACCAAGTGAGATTCATATGAAGAAAGAGGAGGTTATGAGAATATATAAGCCTAAGGCTCCATACCCACAGAGGTTACTAGTGGTGACAAAGGAACATGCAAACTCACTCCCAAAAGACTCAATACAACATCATGTAGAAGAAAGAGAGGAAGTCAATCAAGGGAGTCCACACTCCAATGAAACAGAGAATTGCATAGAGGGTGAGTTCATTGAACCACCAATTCAAGAAGCACTTGATGAAGAGGATGCTCCAACCATCATACAACACCCAAGTCCTATAATCAAGGTGGTGAAGGCAATCAACATGAGCACTAAAAAGAGGATGGTGACCAAGAAAAGAAGGACAATATCCATGAAGAAGAAAAGGTCAACCAAAAGCCATCCCACCTCTACCCCAACAAGCACGTTTACTCAAGCTAACAACAAAAAAAAGTTTGTTGGGGAGAGGCACTCTAAACAAGGGGCATTAATTGGCTCCTCTTTCTTCTTGAGGTCATTCCTCTTAACAAACTGGAAGAAGAGGAAGAAAGTCATGAACAACATGTCAAGCTAATGACATTAAAAGAGCGCTTGTTGGGAGGAAACCCAACCGTAGGTAATATTTCCTTGCTTTGCTTAGTTTACTTTCAATAATTTGGCATATGATTGCATTCTAAGTTTGGTGTTGCCATACAACAATTTGATTTTCAATCTTCACTGGGTACTTGCAACATTCTAAATTGAGAGTGTCATACTAAGTTTGGTGTTGCCACTTATTTTTCATGCAAGGTACCAAGCACACCACTTGTTAATGCAATCAAAATGTTTTTGTTTGTATCTCTTGTGACTTTATTGTATCCTTAATCTTGCTTGCTGAAACACATGCATACTCACACTTCATTCTAAGACATTCATGATCCATCATAAACCCCATCACCACTGTTTTACATGTTGCTTGAGGATAAGCAATAATTCAAAGTTTGGTGTGGGAAGGGGGAGAATAGGAGGAAAAGGACAACAATAATGAAGATAAACTACAAGGTGGTAAAGTTCCTTTCTCCTCTTACTTATTTCCAGCACTTTAAATTGCATGATTGTCTTCTATTTTTTTGTATGCATGTGTGATTACTCCTTATGAATAAGCATAATTTGACATTTGATTTGTAACATTTTGCTATGATATCATGATTATCATCTTGAGTTTTCCTTGCACCCAATATCTCTAAGAATGCAACAAAGAAATCATTCTTTTGAAAGGAAAATGTTGAAGAATTTTATAAATCTTGGGGCAAGCAAAAGATTAAGAGGAGTGGAGTAACAAAAGAAAACAAAAGAAAAAGAAAAACAAAGAACAAGACCAAGGCTCTGAGCATCAATTTCTAGGAAGAAAAATAAAGAAACAAGAACTCAAAGAGTTATTGTCCTAGTTAAATGCTTGTGGTAGATTTGTATCAAAGAGAGAGGCTTGAGCAAGTAAATCCTAAGGGGTGCTTCAACACCTAATACCTTAGACCAACTGGTTTGGGAGTATTGATTGAAAGCTTATCTTAAAAAGCCGCTTTGATACGTGACACCTAGAGTCGAGGCCAAATTCCACAATGAAAGAAAAATGCAAGAAAATAAGTGCTGCTTCAAGGTGACAATCTATAAAGAGGATTCCATAATATCATTTGAATGGAAGTCCTAAGATCTAAGAATTCCAAAATGTGAGGACTAATGAGCACTGGAATCCTTGCATAAGCATACAAATTAGAGTTCACCCCACTATCACTTATTCACTTCACCCACTAAGGCATCATAAGTAATTCTTCAATACATTCCAATTAAGAGGATTCTTTGTGCATAGTTCTTTTCTTGCTTGGGGACAAGCAAGATTTAAGTTTGGTGTTATGATGCCAGGGCATCTTGGCTACTTTTACTAGCCATGTTTTGTATGCTTTAGGTTGGTTTCATGCATTTTCTAGGAAATAAGCAAGTATTTGGTTGAAAATGCAATCAGACCTTGATTCAGGCAAACATTGTGAATTTTGAATGATTTCATGAGAATTATGCATGAATTGAATGATAAATTGGATGATGCATGATCCCATGATTAAGAGCAAGACTTTGATGCACTTTGTTTGATTGATTTCAGGTAACAAGAAGCAGAGAAGAGCCATGTTAGTGTCTACGTTAGTGCCACTAACGTGGCCATTAACGTGGAGGAAAAGAGAAGCCTCAACGTTAGTGAGAAAGTTAATGGCATTAACTTTGGAGAATGAGAGCATGGAACGTTAGTGGTAAAAGTAAGCACCACTAACGTTAGTGAAGGACAAGAAGACCCACGTTAGCTTCCACGTTAGTTACATTAACGTGGGAACTAACGTGGAAGAAAAGGGAGATGCCAACGTTAGTGGAAAAGGTGAACGCCACTAATGCTAGCGAAGCAAAGGAAGACCCACGTTAATGGCCACGTTAGCTACACTAACGTGGACACTAATGTGGGCAAAAGTCTCACCTGGCAGCCAGACCATGCCTTCTTCAAACAAGAATAACTTGAGCCACAAAAATCAAAATGAGGTCATTCCAAAGGCATTGGAAAGTAGGATTCCAGAGCTTTCCCATAATATATGGCACTACATGGTGGACACTAAATTTGAGGGAGAAAACCTGCCCCGAAAGTGCAAAGATGAACATGGTATCAACCTGTAGTAAGGCCAACTGACCTCTTCACCTTCTAAGAAGTTTAACTCGAGCTATAGAGCTCCAAATGATGCGCTTTTAATAGCGTTGGAAATTAGACATCCAGAGCTTTCCAACAATATATAATAGTATGGGGTGGACATTAAGTTTGAGCTCCAGAACCTGGCAATATTAAGCCCCTGATCGCTAGCGTTATCGTGACTCACGTTTTCCAGTAATGCTAGCGATTGTGCCAGCGACCTTATCTACTTAAAAGGAGCATAACTTGAGTTACAGAAGTCCAATTGAGGTGATTCTAGTTGCTTTAGAAATCTGACATTCAGAGCTTTCTAAAGATATATGATAGTCTATATTGGACATGAAATTGGAGCACAAACAAGAGGCATCTTTTAAGCCCCAAAAATACCAACTGGGTAGCAAGTGTGACGTTAGCCACACTAACTTCAGCACTAACGCCACACTTGTAGCGTTAGTGTGGCTAACGGAAGCAATAAAGCCAAGTCACCCTGGACCTCAATTTGATTCACTTCTCTTTCAAGGACCACCCAACCTTAAGGAAGCAAGCCCCCAAGTGTCAACCAATCAAGGCCACAAGAAGCATCTAGAATAGGAATTTTCATTTAATTGTAATTTATTTTTAATTTCATTTTATAATTTAGGAGAGCCTATATAAAGGCCTTAGTTTGTACATTCAAAGGTAGGTTGGAATCCGGGGGATGGAAGAGGGGTCTTCGGACTCCCTCCCCTCACACACTTTTCCTTCTCTTTCTTTTCTTTGTACTTTTTATTTATGAATTTGGAAGTTTCAATTTTAGTTTTAATCTTCATCTTTACTTTTTTGCACTTTCTTTCTTTTCTATTTTGGTAGAGCAATGATCAACTAACTCTTTTCATTGGGTTAGAGAGCTCTATTGTGAATCAATGGATCAATTATAGTTCTTATTATTCTTCTTCTTTCTTTTCTCTTGATTTTACTAGAGAGCTTTCGATCTTAATTCAATTGGTTAGTTGTCTTGGAAAAGAAACTCTCCATAATTGGATCTCCTCTGAGCCTTGGAAAAGGGATGAGGAGATCATGCTAGAAATGCTATCTCACATTGGATTAGGCTGGGGGTCGGGCGGATATAGTGACATGTAATCATCCCAATACTTTGACCTATGAATGTATGTGGTATAATCAGTGACCAAACTTCATCTCTTCCCATGAGCAATTAAATCAAGGAATTGGAAAATTATTCAAGCTTAGAGATATTGGATTTCCAAGGAATTGGGATCCAATCACTTAAGTTTTCCAAGGAGATCAATGAATGCATTGATTAAGGTAGAGATGAGAATGAACTTGATCCAGAGGATTACAATATCTCTTGATCCTAATGTTCATTTTATTTTTAGTTCTTACATTTACTTTTCTTGCCATTTTACTTTTCTGCACTTTATTGCTTTCTTTACTTTTATGCCATTTACATTTCCTTGTTACTTATCACTCCAATATGATTTGTCAAACTAGGATAATCAATTAACCATTGATTGCTTAATCCGTTAATCCCTGTGGATTCAACCTCACTCTATTGTGAGTTTTTACCTGACGACAAATTCGGTATACTTGCCGAAGGGAAATTTGTTGAGAAACAAGTTTTTCTGCATCACCAGAATTGCCTTTCAAAAGCAAAGAAAACACCAATGATCACCAAACAAACGTCGCAGAGAAAAATGTGAAAATGCAAATATTCAGGAGAAAATAGAAAGTGAGAAAGAAAAGGGGAAGTTACGAAACAGAAAAGAGAAACCGTTTTGTGAAGAGTTCAAAAAAGAACTAAGAAACGGAGCATTAAAAAGAATTAATTAGGTTACTAAACCTTCGTACATTCCCAAAGCAAAGGGACGCGTGTTTTTCAAAAGAATAAAATTCAAAAGGAAACGTTCCGCATTTAAGGGAGAACTCTACAAAATGCTCGAGTTCGTCTTCACCAAAAAAAGGATCGAAATCCTAAAACCAAAGACTCGACCTTAAAACAGGAGACCGAGCTCGAGTAGGGGCACTGTTCATACCCTGGGTCGAGCTGTCTAACCCGGGATGTTCTACTGATAAATCGACCGACCTCTTCAGGTCAGAACAATCTAACCTCTTCTTGGAGAGCTCGGCCCAATCACTAGGAAGAGCCCAAAAAGGGCCCAACAGAGGAACACGACCCAAATCCTAAGGCAGTCCAAAGCCTATAAAGATAAGATTGGTTCCCTCGAAGATAAGATTACCTCACTCAAAGATAAGATAAGATAAGATAAGCTAACTATCTTATCTCCAGAAAGGTCACTCCACACCATTATAAATACATTGGAGCACCCAGGTATAACTCATACTCTGATTCTACTAAAAATCTGCTTAAGACCCTTGCTAACTTAAGCATCGGAATCCCTTGCAGGTACCACCACCCTCCGGTGATGAAGGATCAGCACCACCACCAAAGTCCAACAAGTCGGACACAACAGCTCTGACCAGTATAGAAGATCTCGTCCGAGATCGACCTACAGATTCAGGTGACCCTCGGAACACAACCCAAATCTAGCTTGAAAACATGGAATTAGCTAGTGAACAAGTTTTTGAATCAATACTTTCCTTCAAAGAAGCTCACCCAGCTAAGACTGGTGATGAACAGATACTTTATACGCTTTTTGACATCATTTTCATATAGTTTTTAGTAGTTTTTGTTTAGTTTTTATTAAGTTTTTATAGGTTTTAGTGTTAAATTCACATTTTTCAATTCTACAATGAGTTTTGTGTTTTAGGCAATTTCATATATTTTCTGGCTGAAATTGAAAGCTGGAGCAGAAGTCTGATTCAGAGACAGAGAAAGCACTGTAGATGCTGTCCAGATCTGACCTGCCTGCATTCGTTAATAGTATAGTCCAAACTGATAATCGATCCTCAAATCAAATTTTAAAGATTGGTTGTCACAAAGTTCAACCCCAATAAGAGTAAATCGAAGTATTCAAACCTCGGGTCATCTCACAAGGAATGGGCAAACATGTGCTTCAACATTGGTTAGAAATCCGGGGTTGGAAGTTGTTCATACCCCGGGTCGAGCTACACGACCTGGGCTGATTGATGATAAGTCAACCGACCTGTTCAAATTAGGACTACCCAACCTTTTTACGAAAGAGGTCGGCCAAACTGCTACAGCAGCTCAAGAAGGCCCAAATAAAGGAACACGACCCAAATCTAAAGGGCAGCCCAAAGTCTAAAAGGATGAAGGTGGTTCCTTTAAAGATAAGATGACTTCACTCAAAGATAAAGATAAGATAACTATCTTATCTCAAGGGAAGGTCACTCCACACCATTATAAACACACTGGAGAACCCAGGTATAACTCATACTCTGATCCTACAAAAAAAACCTGCTTAAGACCCTTGCTAACTTAAGCATCGAAGTCCCTTGCAGGTACCACCACCCTCCGGTGACGAAGGATCAGCACCACCACCAAAGTCCAACAAGTCGGACACGGCGGCTCTGGTCACCAATATCAAGATGGATATAACAGCTCCAACCAGTACAGAAGATCTCGTCCGAAATTGACCTACAGTTTCAGGTAACCCTAGGAACATTGACGCCATTGCCGGGGAACCTAGAAGTCATCCCATCATCATGGCAGACAACCTTGGCAACAACCATAACTCAGATCTAGTAAATAAAATGCCGCAGAAGAACGCGAACGCTACACCAAAGGAAACATCTCAACCAAACGGAGACAAGAACTCACCAAATATGCAAATCTTGGAGGCACTTCAAGCTTAGCAAGATCGTCTCAAACAACTCGAAAAGGAGGTTGAGCACCAACGAGAAGCCGAGAAGGACCTTTAAAGGGAAACTAGGCGACGTAAAGAGTTAGAAGACAAACTCCTAAAGTTCGAAGCAGATCTAAATGCCAAGACTACTCAATCCAATCACGAGGATAATCCCCGCAAGGATCAAGACCCATTCACCAAAGAAATCATGAAAGCCAAAGTCCCAAAGGACTTCAAGGCTCCCGACATGATCCCATACGATGGCACATCAGATCCAAGTCATCATCTCAGTAATTTCAGAAGCTGGCACCTTTACTGGCGTTAAACGCCCAAAATGGCACCTTTACTGGCATTAAACGCCCAGAATGGTGCCCATTCTGGCGTTTAACACCATTCTGGGCGTTTAACGCCCAAAATGCCCCTTACTGGCGTTTTTTCGCCAGTAAGCTCTATTTCTCTGCTTTTTGCACTGAATCCTTCTGTAACTCTGTGAACTCCTTCATTTTTGATAATTGCCTTTGTAAAATCAAAACATATAACCTGCTAATGACTGGGTTGCCTCCCAGCAAGTGCTTCTTTACTGTCTTTAGCTGGACCTTTACTGAGAACAGCCTCAGTTTTGAGTATTCCTGCTCAAAATTGCTTTCAAGATAATGCTTGATTCTCTGTCCATTAACAATGAACTTTTTGTCAGAATCAATATCCTGAAGCTCAACATACCCATATGGTGATACTCCTGTAATCACATATGGACCCCTCCATCGGGATTTAAGTTTTCCTGGAAACAATCTGAGCCTAGAGTTGAAGAGCAGAACTTTTTGTCCTAGCTCAAAGACTCTGGATGACAACTTCTTGTCATGCCACTTCTTTGCCATTTCGTTATAAATTTTTGCATTTTCAAAGGCATTGAGTCTGAACTCCTCTAGCTCATTTAGCTGGAGCAATCTTTTTTCACCAGCTAACTGATAGCGCGAAATTGTGATCAATACTTTTCAAAACTCAAATAATCCCTAGTAATGGCCCCAAAAACATGGTGCTCAATACCATGGCATAAACACAACTTCGCACAACTAACCAGCAAGTGTACTGGGTCGTCCAAGTAATAAACCTTACACGAGTAAGGGTCGATCCCACAGAGATTGTTGGTATGAAGCAAGCTATGGTCACCTTGTAAATCTTAGTCAGGCAAACTCAAATGGGTATGGTGATAAACGCATAAAATATAAAGGTAAAGATAGAGATACTTATGTAATTCATTGGTAGGAACTTCAGATAAGCGTATGAAGATGCCTTCCCTTCCGTCTCTCTGCTTTCCTACTGTCTTCATCCAATCCTTCTTACTCCTTTCCATGGCAAGCTTAAGCAAGGGTTTCACCGTTGTCACGAAGACTCTGATCTCACGGAATGGCTGGCTCGTTTGTCAGGCGAGCACTCGGTTGTCAGACGATCAACCATGCATCGTGTATCAGGAATCCAAGAGATATTCACCCAATCGAAGGTAGAACGGAGGTGGTTGTCAGTCACACGTTCATAGGTGAGAATGATGATGAGTGTCACGGATCATCACATTCATCAAGTTGAAGAACAAGTGATATCTTAGAACAAGAACAAGCGGAATTGAATAGAAGAACAATAGTAATTGCATTAATACTCGAGGTACAGCAGAGCTCCACACCTTAATCTATGGTGTGTAGAAACTCCACCGTTGAAAATACATAAGAACAAGGTCTAGGCATGGCCGAATGGCCAGCCTCCCAATGATCTAAGATAGCATCAGAACAAAGATAACTACCCAGATGTCAATACAATAGTAAAAGGTCCTACTTATAGAGAACTAGTAGCCTAGGGTGTACAGTAAAGTCACCCAGCACCTCCTTGCATTGTTGGCATTGTTGCTGTTTTCAGCTGCCATTTGTTCTTCTTCTTTGAAGATTTCTGTTAGGTCCTCTACAGAGAGTTGTGCTTTGGCTTCTCTTAGCTTTCGCTTCAAGGTCCTTTCAGGTTCGGGATCAGCCTCAACAAGAATGCTTTTGTCTTTGCTCCTGCTCACAAGAAAGAGAAGAGAACAAGGAAATATGGAATCCTCTATGTCACAGTACAGAGATTCCTTGAAGTGTCAGAGGAAAAGAAAAATAGAAGACAGAAGTAGAAAATTCGAACTTATCAAAGAAAGATGGAGTTCGAATTTTGCATTAAGGAATAGTGTTAGTCCATAAATAGAAGGATGTGAGAAGAAGGGAAGTGGTTTTCGAAAATTAAGTAAGAAATTTTGAAAACATTTTGAAAAACACTAATTGATTTTCGAAAATGAAAGTGGAAAAGAAATCAAGTGATTTTTGAAAAAGATTTTGAAATTAGAAATTAAAAAGAT
>NC_029780.3:81620025-81620930 GCF_000817695.3 Arachis duranensis | reverse complement strand
GTTAAGAAGATATGATTAGTTTTAAAAAGATGTGATTGAGAAGATATGATTTGAAAAACATTTTTTTAAAAAGATTTAATTTTGAAAATTAGTAACTTGCCTAACAAGAAAAGATATGATTCAAACATTAAACCTTTCTCAACAGAAAAGGCAACATACTTGAAGTGTTGAATCAAATCATTAATTGATGGCAAGTATCCTTAAAAATGGAAAGAAATTGAATTTGAAAAAGATTTGATTGATAAGATATGACTTGAAAAATATTTGATTTTGAAAACATGAAAAAAAATTTGCATTGAAAACAGAATCTCCCCTCTTGTGCCATCCTGGCGTTAAACGCCCAGAATGGTGCACATTCTGGCGTTTAACGCCCAAAATACTACCCTTTTAGGCGTTAAACGCCCAACCAGGTACCCTGGCTGGCGTTTAAACGCCAGTCTGTCCTTCTTCACTGGGCGTTTTGAACGCCCAGCTTTTTCTGTGCAATTCCTCTGCAGTATGTTCTGAATCTTCAATTCTCTGTATTATTGACTTGAAAGGACACAAATTAGAAATATTTTTGGATTTTTAATAATGAAGAATAATCAAAATGAAACTAAAATCAAATAACAATGCATGCAAGACACCAAACTTAGCAGTTTGTATACTACTGACACTAATGAGAATGCATATGAGACACATAAACACTCAAGTCAAAAGAATTCAAAGATCAGAGTAAGAAATCATCAAGAATTACTTGAAGATCCTTATGAATGAATGCATGCAACTGACACCAAACTTAAAATGAAACACTAGACTCAAACAAGAAATATTTTTGGATTTTATGATTTTGTAAATTTTTTGTGTTTTTCGAAAATTAAGTGGAAAAAGGTATCAAAATTCTTAATGAGAATTCCAGGAATCAT
>NC_029780.3:81617980-81618591 GCF_000817695.3 Arachis duranensis | reverse complement strand
GACTATCATATATTGCTGGAAAGCCCAGGATGTCTACTTTCCAACGCCGTTGAGAGCGCGCCAATTGGATTTCTGTAGCTCCAGAAAATCCACTTCGAGTGCAGGGAGGTCAGAATCCAACAGCATCTGCAGTCCTTTTCAGTCTCTGAATCAGATTTTTGCTCAGGTCCCTCAATTTCAGCCAGAAAATACCTGAAATCACAGAAAAATACACAAACTCATAGTAAAGTCCAGAAAAGTGAATTTTAACTAAAAACTAATAAAAATATACTAAAAACTAACTAGATCATACCAAAAACATACTAAAAACAATGCCAAAAAGCGTACAAATTATCCGCTCATCACTAACTGAGCATCCATGTTTAGGAATCTGTTGCCCAGTATGCTTTATGCTCCAGTTCCACGGGCAGATGACAGGCCTTCCCATACACCAGTTGGTATGGAGAAGTTCATATAGGAGTCTTGAATGCTGTTCTGTATGCCCACAGAGCATCATCCAAACTCTTTGCCCAATCCTTTCTTCGGGCTATCACAGTCCGTTCTAGGATTCTTTTTAGCTCTCTGTTAGAGACTTCAGCTTGCCCATTTGTCTGTGGATGATACGGAGTTGC
>NC_029780.3:81617435-81617815 GCF_000817695.3 Arachis duranensis | reverse complement strand
GTTCAGCACGGTCTTGGTATCATTAGTGGGTGTAGCAATTGCTTCTACCCACTTAGATACATAGTCCACTGCTACCAGAATGTAAGTGTTTGAGTATGATGGTGGGAATGGACCCATGAAGTCAATTCCCCATACATCAAACAATTCTATCTCTAATATCCCCTGTTGAGGCATGGCATATCCGTGAGGCAAGTTACCAGCTCTTTGGCAACTGTCACAGTTACGCATAAACTCTCAGGAATCTTTATAGAGAGTAGGCCAGTAGAAGCCACATTGGAGGACTTTAGTGGCTGTTCGCTCACTTCCAAAATGTCCTCCATACTGTGATCCATGGCAATGCCATAGGATCCTTTGTGCTTCTTCTCTGGGTACACATCTGC
>NC_029780.3:81613157-81614342 GCF_000817695.3 Arachis duranensis | reverse complement strand
TTAGAGGGATTACTGTCAGCACTCTCAGGTGTCTGATCCTCCCTTGGCGTCTGAACGCCAGGATTGGGTGGAAAATGGGCGTTTAATGCCAACTTTTCCCCCTTTTCTGGCGTTTGACCGCCAGAACTGGGCAAGGAATGGGCGTTTAACGCCAACTTTCCTTCCCTCTCTGGCGTTTGAACGCCAAAAGTATTCCTCTCTGGGCTCTTACTATCCTCAGAGGGATTTTGGACAGTGGTTTGGTTATCCTCTGTCAATTGTTCCTTGTTTGGCTTTTTGCTCTTTTGAGCAGTGTTATTCAATGTCTTTCCACTCCTCAGTTGAACTGCTTGACACTCCTCTGTTATCTGTTTAGAAATTTGTTGTTTTGCTTGATTCAACTGCAGTTTTATGTTCTTGTTAGCAATTTTAGTTTCTTGGAGTATCTCTTTAAATTCTGCTAACTGTTCTGTCATCAGGAGCAATTGTTGATTAAGCTCAATCATCTGTTCTTGAGGATTAGGATCAGTGACTATTGTCATGACTTCCTATTTTGGAAAGAACTCATTGCTAGAGTACAAATATTGATTTCTAGAAACAGTGTCTATAAGCTCTTGAGCCTCTTCAATTGTCTTCCTCATGTGTATAGATCCACCAGCTGAGTGGTCTAAAGACATCTGAGCTTTTTCTGTAAGCCCATGGTAGAAGATGTCTAACTGTACCCACTCTGAAAACATTTCAGAGGGGCATTTTCTTAGCATACCTCTATACCTCTCCCAGGCATTATAAAGGGATTCATTATCCTCTTGTTTAAAGCCTTGGATATCCAGCCTTAGCTGTGTCATCCTCTTTGGAGGGTAAAAGTGATTCAGGAATTTGTCTAATAACTGTTTCCATGTCTTTATGCTTGCTGTAGGTTGGTTATTCAACCACCTTTTAGCTTGATCTTTTACAGCAAATGGAAACAATAATAATCTATAGACATCCTGATCCACTTCTTTATCATGTACTGTATCAGCAATTTGTAAGAACTGTGCCAGAAACACAGTAGGTTCTTCCTGTGGAAGACTGGAATACTGGCAATTTTGCTGCACCATGATAATGAGTTGAGAATTTAGCTCAAAGCTGCTTGCCTTGATGGGAGGTGTACAGATGCTACTCCCATATACAGCTGTAATGGGGTTAGCATATGACCCCAGAGTCCTT
>NC_029780.3:81612039-81612308 GCF_000817695.3 Arachis duranensis | reverse complement strand
GTTGTCAATGGCTACCTCCCATCCTCTCAGTGAAAGCGATTGCATATGCTATGTCACAGCGCACGACTATCCATCTGTCGGTTCTCAATCAGGCCGGAATAGAATCCAGTGATTCTTTTGCGTCTGTCACTAACGCCCCGCACTCAGGAGTTTGAAGCTCATCACAGTCATTCAATCATTGAATCCTACTCAGAATACCACAGACAAGGTTTAGACCTTCCAGATTCTCTTGAATGCCGCCATCAGTTCTAGCTTATACCACGAAGATC
>NC_029780.3:81590721-81612021 GCF_000817695.3 Arachis duranensis | reverse complement strand
GAGGTGGTTGTCAGGCACACGTTCATAGTTGAGAATGATGATGATTGTCACGGATCATCACATTCATCCAATTTAAGAACAAGTGATATCTTAGAATGGAAGCAAGCATGATTGAATGAGAAACAGTAGTAATTGCATTAATCCATCAAGACACAGCAGAGCTCCTCACCCCCAACCATGGGGTTTAGAGGCTCATGCCGTGGAAGGTACACAAAGAAATGTGTAAAGTGTCATGAGGTACAGATACAATGTCAAAAGATCCTATTAATAGTAAACTAGTAACCTAGGGTATACAGAAATGAGTAAATGACGTAAAAATCCACTTCTGGGTCCACTTAGTGTGTGCTTGGGCTGAGCATTTAAGCTTTCATGTGTAGAGACTTTTTCAGGAGTTAAACGCTAGCTTTTATGCCAGTTTGGGCGTTTAACTCCAAGTTTCATGCCAGTTCCAGCGTTAAACGCTGGAAATTCTGAGGCTGTTTTGCCACGCCGGTTTGGGCCATCAAATCTCGGGAAAAGTATGAACTATTATACATTGCTGGAAAGCCCAGGATGTCTACTTTCCAATGCCATTGAGAGCGTGCCAATTGGGCTTCTGTAGCTCCAGAAAATCCACTTCGAGTGCAGGGAGGTCAGAATCCAACAGCATCTGCAGTCCTTTTCAGTCTCTGAATCAGATTTTTGCTCAGGACCCTCAATTTCAGCCAGAAAATACCTGAAATCACAGAAAAACACACAAACTCATAGTAAAGTCCAGAAAAGTGAATTTTAACTAAAAACTAATTAAAATATACTAAAAACTAACTATATCATACTAAAAACAAAGCCAAAAAGCGTATAAATTATCCGCTCATCAGCCTTGGTCTTGTTGGTTTCCCCACCCAAAATTAGGGTGGTTTCTCCAACCAGAATTGTAAGTTTCGGAGTATGGATCATGGGTCTGCCTGGGTCAGTTCCCAATATAATTGGCTTTTTTCCAGTCACCTTCTTCTCTTACATTCACTCCTTCTTGAGTAGGTGCTAAAGTGATGGTTGCTGCAACTTGGTTCTCTTCCACTTTCTTGGTAAGGTTAGCTAACTGCTTGGTGATCATCTAATTTTGAGCCAGCAGTGCATCCATATGACATCTATGGCCCCTGATGAATGGTCCATGACCTTCTTTGACTCGTAAGAAATACCTTCATAGAAGATGTGTAATTGAACCCATTCATTGAACATATCTGGTGGGCACCTTCTTGTTAAGTCCTTAAACCTCTCCCAAGCCTTATAGAGAGTTTCACCATCTTGTTACTTGAAGGTGTGTACCTCAGCTCTCAGCCTGTTGATTCTTTGAGGGGGTAGAATCTTGCCAAAAATTTGTTCACCACATCTTTCCAATTTGTTAAACTCTCTTTCGGAAAAGATTCCAGCCATTTCGGAAAAGCAGTCTATAGACATCCGGATGAACACCATTAGGCTTCAAGTGTCACATATTCTTAGGAAGGTGGTTAGATGTTGATTGGGGTCTTCTTGGGCACTCCCTCCGAATGAACAATTATTCTGAACAAGGGTGATGAACTAGGGTTTTAATTCAAAGTTATTGGCATGTATGGTTGGCTTCTGGATACTATGATAAACCATTATTTTATGGTTTATATTGTGTTTGATTGAGTGGTTTTATCAAGCTTTTCACCAACTTATTCATATGATTAGCATGTATTTACAATTTCTTCCCAAATTTTTCTTTGATAAACCATTATTTTCCAAGGCTCAGAGGAGATCCAATTATGGAGAGTTTCTTCTCCAAGACAACTAACCAATTGAATTAATATCGAAAGCTTTCTAGTAAATCAAGAGAAAAGAAAGAGGAGGAAGAATGAAAACTTTAATTAATCCATCAAATTACAACAGACCTCCCTAACCCAATGAAAGGGGGTTTAGTTGTTCATAGCTCTAGAAATGGAAATTGGTAGAAAAAAGTACATTTTCTAGTAACTAAAAAAATTGCAGAAAAGTAAATATACAAGGTGTAGTTCTCCAAATTGCCAAGCTCCTTTCTAGTTCAAAACTACTCCTATATATACCACTCTTCTTGATCTTCTAGTTAGTTTTTCAAGTCTTGAATATTGGCCTTTGATCTTGAGATGAAGCAGTTACAATCTTTAGTGGGCTCAGCTTTGCTCGCAGAAAAAGTGTGAGTTAGGCATGGACGTTAGTTAGGACGTTAGTAGTGTTAACGTCAAGTGAGAATGTGGGTTCGAGAATGTTAGTGACGATCACTTTTTCTACTAACGTTCCAACCCACTAATACTCCACGTTAACTTCAACGTTAGTGACACTAACGTGACCACTAACGTTGCCATCTTGGTCCTTCGCAAATGTTATTGGCGTTCACCTTTTTCAATAACGTTGGCTCTTGGGTCTTCTCCCCACGTTAGAGTTCACGTTAGTGTAACTAACGTGACCCTTAACGTGGGCATGCCTAAGCTTCGAGAGCGTTTGTGGCACTTACCTTTGTCACTAACGCTCCAAATGCCCCTCCTTCCCACATTAGAGTTCACGTTAATTGGATTAACGTGACCATGAACGTGGTGGTGATTGCCATCTCCAACGTTAGTGACAAAGGTGAGTGTCACTAACGTTGGCCCATCATGCTTAGTTCCACGTTACTCTTCACGTTAGTGGTCTTAACGTGACCACTAACATGGGCACTCTTGGCTTAGTCCAACGTTAGTGACAAAGGTGAGTGTCACTAACGTTGGCGATTGCTTCCTCCCCCACATTAGAGTTCATGTTAATTGGGTTAACGTTGCTCTTAATGTGGCTTAAATGTGCCTTTGTGGAATGTTAGTGGCATTCACTTTTACCACTAACGTTAGAGCTCCTCTATTCCACCACGTTAGCTACCATGTTAACGTACTTAACGTGGCAACTAATGTGGGCTATGATGGCATCGAAGGCATTATTGACGATCACTTTTTTCATTAACGCTACAAGCTTGTCACCATTCCACGTTAGTGGTTACGTTAATTAACTTAAAGTGACAACTAACGTGGCTCCTTCTTGCTTCCTTTGTCCTGAAATCAAGCAATTAAAGTGCATAAAAGCTCTATTCCAAGTCATGAGATTATGCATCATCAATTATATCATTCAATTCCTGCTTAATTCTCATGAAATCATGTAAAGTTCACAATGTTTGCTTGAATCAAGGTGTAAGTGTATTTTCATCCAAAACTTGCTTATTTACTAAGAAAATGCTTGAAACTACCCTAAAATAGTAAGGAAAAGGTCAGTGAAACTGGCCAAGATGCCCTGGTATCACAACACCAAACTTAAAGCTTGCTTTTCCTTAATCAAGTACTGAAACATAGAAAAAATGAATGAAAGAACAAGATGAACAATCCATTGTTATAGAAGTCAAGTTCTTGGTTTATGGGGTTTCATGCATAGCAACTTGGGTTCTTTCCTTCACTGGTCTTCAGGTCCTTATAATGCCCTTGAATACTTACTTGATTGCATCCTTTGAGACTTTTTATTTATTGATCCTCCTGTAGCAAAGGTTTCTCTTGATAGTGGACTTTTAGCTGATAATCCTGGGTTAGTTAACCCAAGTTACCAAGTGATAAGGCACCCCTGAGAGCTTATTCATCCAAGCATATCCCTTGCACAGGAACACCACAGACATATGCCTGAATATTCAAACCCTTGGTGCCTAGCCTTATTTCTTATTGTTTTCCTTTCCTTTTCAGACTATTGTTGTTCTTTCTCTTTTCTTATTAGGATCATGTTATTCGGTTAGTCTCAATATGATGTGTTCCAAGTATGTAATTTAGAGCATATAATTGCCTAAATTACCTTGTTGGTGAACCAACTTAACTAATTAATTACCATACCACGAACTTAAGAGTTCACTTCACAAGATAAACCCACTCTTGTTTTTCATAACATTTTCTTTTTAATTGACTTAAAAGGACAAGCATACATATAAGCAAGATGAAGATGAAAGCTAGGGACTTAGACCAAACACTTTAGACTTAAACACTGAAATCTTAAAGGCAGAATTGAAGGTTCCTAAGATACTATGGAAGCATGTTCTATTTCATACATGATTTTCCTTATTTAAAACTTGAAAAGATAAACGAAGAGCGAACTCCACCACCTTTTACTTATTGGAATGCTTATGTCCCTTTGTTTCCTTTGTCTTGGGATCCTTCTTGATTGCTCGAATCCCCATTTCCTTTGCGCTTTCCGATAAGCTTTTTCCAGAAACCAGCATCCTCCATCTTCTTTTTCAATGCTTCCTTCTGTTGTTTTACCTTTCCCTCCTCTTATTCTGTTAGGTCTTTGTGAACTGCATCATATCTTGGGATGGCAGGGTGAAAATTATGCATATGCCCAGCTACATAAGTCAACTTGGCCTGAGTGTTTATGCTAAACTCTTCCCGATGTAGCTGCTATCCTTCTTTGAGCACGCTGAGCTCATTGAATGCTTTAATCTGAGACAATTGACATTGGTTGACTTCTTGAAGGCGCTTGTCTTGACGCTCTTGCCTTTTAGTTACTTGATTGATGGCTTGGGTGAGCTGGGAGTAATGCTCATGTTGCTGCTCCATTTGTTGTTTTTGCCACTCCCTTTGTTGATTCATCCAATTAGAGAGCAGTTCTTCTTGACGATCCATCCTTTGGGATTGAACGTTTAGTTGTTGTTCTTGTCCCTTCATATAACTCCTTGCTAGATCCTCAATGGCTCCTTGAATGTGATTCAAGTTTATGTTAGTTGGATCGTAGTACTCTTCTTGCTGGTATTCTTCTTGATGAGTTTCTTCTTGGTGAGGTTCTTCTTGTGATGTTCTCTTCCTTATTTGAGGCCTTCTTTGTTGTTGAGCGGGTGCCACATAAATTATACGTTGGAGCATAACTAATCTCCCAGGATTTACCCATTTTGGATTGTTATCTTCGAATACCACATTGGCTTTCATACATAGTCTAAGGATGGTGCTGGGATACCAAAGTCTAGCTCCCAAATCATTAATCTCGGCTAAATCTTGGATTCCCTCAGCTATAATTTTGTGCACATTGATGCCTCCACCCTTTATTAAGCAATGTACCATAGTAGCTTGAGCAATGTTGACCTCATAATTGTTTGCGGCTGGGAGGATAGATCTCCTCACGAGCTCAAACCATCCCTTGGCTTCCAAGATGAGGTCTCCTCTCCTAATGAACCGTGGTCTTCTATCTGAGTACCTTTCCCAATCAGATCTTATAACACACATATCATTCACAATTTCTTCAAGTTCATCATTGTCGGGGCCATTACTTATTCTTACTTGATAACGAAGCTCATCAAAATGTGGCGATCTCAGCTGAAGAGTCCTTATTATAGCATTGATGCTGAAGTCCACCTCTGTTCCTCTCACATAGCTTTTGAAGGTGGGAGCCCTGGTATTGTCTTCTCTGCCCACATTGGCATAGAACTCCTTGATGAGGTTTGCATTTATCTTTGTTTCTGGGTTCGTGAGCTTTTGCCAACTCCTCTGTTCAATCTTCTCTCTAATCTGTGGGCACTCATCCTCGTTGAACTGGAATGTTAACTCTGGCAGTATTTTCTTATGTTTTATCCCTTCAAATTGGAGCTCATGGAAGACGGTCTTGAATCTCCTTTCATCGAAAGGGATGCTTTCCACCAGTTCCTTCCCCTTTCACCTCTTGGAGCTTGATGGCGCCATAAGTAGAAGTTGATATGCTAAGGTATTGAGGGGTATGGATTGATTATGGAATTCGATCAGGTTTAGATAAGGTGTAGCCTAGAGGATTGTGTTTCGAAAGAAAGAAGAGAGAGATGGATTGGACAAATAGTTATACATGGAAAGGTTTAGAGTAGGGGGTTGTTATATAGGAGGATTATGAGACTTGAAGGGTGTGGAATGATAGAAAAATCCAATGGTGGACGGTTGGGATTTGGCATTGGATGGGCAGAAGGATCACTTCTTGTATGAATTAATTGGTTCGGTCTCCAAGGCTATCTTACTCCCAATGTTGCATGGCAACACTTCCCAAGGTACTCTCTTTGAAGACAAGTGTGTAGTTTCTTTGGTGAAGTCGCCGAACCCCCCTTCAATTGGTTGTCCCTTCAATTTCTTCCAACATTCCCTTTAATATCCTTGCAAGACAAAAGAGAAGATAAATTAGTTTGAATTGTGGCAGTAAAAAAATAAATTTTGGAGGCTAGCCACCCCTCTCTTCTTTTTATATTTGCTTTTGGCTAACTAAGAGCCATTCATGAATGCAAACCAACCGACCACTCAAATGCTCATGCATGCAACGTTGGTGACACCAAACTTAGTTTGTGATCATGTGGTAAAAAAAATTAGTTTGATTAAGGCTCTAAGGTTGACATAATATGAATTGTGTTCAAGCTCTCTTAGTGTGCCTTGAACACCAAACTTATCATTCACTATATGCTACATGTAGAGGTTCTTATAAGTTCATGTCAAAGTTGGTTTAGAATCCATGAACCTTGCTTTATTAACTACTATTAAAGATTAAAGGGAAAGGATATAAAACATGGGTTGCCTCCCATGAAGCGCTTCTTTAATGTCATTAGCTTGACGTCTGGCCTTTGTCAGGATGGTTGGTGGTGCTTCAAATCTTCCCCTCTTGCAGTGAATCTATCTCCATTGGCTTTGTTAAGAAGCTCCACATGTTCTAAGGACAGAATTTTGCTGATGGTGCACACTTGAGGCAACTGAGATGGGATGATGGGGAGATGAGGTAGGATAGGTGGAATATAAGCAGAGACCACTTTATCTCCTGGAGAAAAATCCTCTGTAGGGATCTTCTTGTTCCTCCACCCCCTTGGGGCCTTTTTCCTTGTTTCCCTCGATGTTACTTTGCCCCTTGTCGTTCCTTCTTTTAGGATGGTTTTGTTTCTTGTCTCATGTGACTCTGGTGGGTCTAGCTCCTCTTGGGTTATACTTGGCTGTTGTTCCTTCTGACCACATTGCTTGTCAACCATAGGGATTCTCAGGTGTGATGCTTGTGCTCTCGTGCTTGTCCCTTCCATCAGTTCCTTATTGTGCTCTTCCATTGACTCTTTGTTATCATGATCTGCTTCTTATGAGGGTTTTAAGACATTGAAGGTGAGTTGTTCATCATATATCCTCAATATTAGTTCTCCTCGCTCCACATCTATAAGTGCCCTGGCTGTGGCTAAGAATGGTCTCCCAAGGATGATGGGATGTATGTGATTCTTTTCCATCTCCAAGATAACAAAGTCTGTGGAAAGGAAGTAGTTCCCAACCTTCACTAACACGTTTTCAACCACTCCTATTTCTTGTTTTTGAGTTTTTTCGGCCAGTTTGATGATTACATCTGTGGGTGTTAGCTCATTGATTTGGAGCTTTTTCATAGAGGCATTAAATTGATGCTTGCTCCCAGGTCACAGAGCCCCTTATCAATCATTGCTTCTCCTATAGCACAGGGGATGTGAAAACTCCATGGGTCCTTTTTCTTTGTAGGTGGCTCTATTTGAATAAGAGCACTGCACTCCTTATTCATCATTTTTGTTTGTCCACCGTTCAGTGAACTTTTTTTGGTCAGCAGCTCCTTTATGTACTTGATGTATGAGGGCATCTTCTACAGAGTCTTAATGAACGGTATGTTCACATGAAGGGATGCAAATAGGTTAAGGAACCTTGAATATACTCTCCTTGCTACACCATCTTTGAGCCTTTGGGAAAAAGGTGCATAGGGGTTTAGAGTCTCCTTTTTCTTTAGCTCCTCTTGATTTCTCTCTTCTTGCTTTTCGTTTTGATTGTCTTGGAAGTGTTCTGTTTGTGTGCATGCTTCTTCCACACTCCTATCATCACTTAGAGCGATCATTTTGCATTCCACCCATCTTACTTTCTTTACTTCTCCTCTTGGGTTCTTCTCTGTGTCACTTGGAAAACTATCGGTAGGTTTGGGAAATTGTTGAGATAGATACCCCACTTGGGACTCCAGCCTTTTGACGGTGTCTCCCTGGTTTTTGATATTGGCTTGCACTTCATCCATGAATAATCTGTTATCTTGGACTTCCTTACATATGTCTTCAAGTAAAGTCTCAATTCTGGAGAGTCTATCTTCGGTTGGTGATGGTGGGTTGAGGTTAGGAGGTGGAGAAGGGTGATTAGGTGGGTGTTAATATGATCTCTGTGAGGGGTGTTGGTGAGTTACATTGTTGTTGGGATTGTGGTTGTGGTGTCTTTGGTCTTGGCCTTGGTCTTGTTGGTTTCCCCACCCAAAATTAGGGTGGTTTCTCCAACCAGAATTGTAAGTTTCAGAGTATGGATCATGGGTCTGCCTGGGTGAGTTCCCAATATAATTGGCTTTTTCCCAGTCACCTTCTTCTCCTACATTCACTCCTTCTTGAGCAGGTGCTAAAGTGATGGCTGCTGCAACTTGGTTCTCTTCCACTTTCTTGGTAAGGTTAGCTAACTGCTTGGTGATCATCTTATTTTGAGCCAGCAGTGCATCCATATGACATCTATGGCCCCTGATGAATGGTCCACGACCTTCTTTGACTCGTAAGAAATACCTTCATAGAAGATGTGTAATTGAACCCATTCATTGAACATATCTGGTGGGCACCTTCTTGTTAAGTCCTTAAACCTCTCCCAAGCCTCATAGAGAGTTTCACCATCTTGTTACTTTAAGGTGTGTACCTCAGCTCTCAGCCTGTTGATTCTTTGAGGGGGTAGAATCTTGCCAAAAATTTGTTCACCACATCTTTCCAATTTGTTAAACTCTCTTTCGGGAAAGATTCCAGCCATTTAGATGCTTTGTCCCTGAGTGAAAAAGGGAACAAAAGCAGTCTATAGACATTCGGATGAACACCATTAGGCTTCACATTGTCACATATTCTTAGGAAGGTGGTTAGATGTTGATTGGGGTCTTCTTGGGCACTCCCTCCGAATGAACAATTATTCTGAACAAGGGTGATGAACTGGGGTTTTAATTCAAAGTTATTGGCATGTATGGTTGGCTTCTGGATACTATGATAAACCATTATTTTATGGTTTATATTGTGTTTGATTGAGTGGTTTTATCAAGCTTTTCACCAACATATTCATATGATTAGCATGTATTTACAATTTCTTCCCAAATTTTTCTTTGATAAACCATTATTTTCCAAGGCTCAGAGGAGATCCAATTATGGAGAGTTTCTTCTCCAAGACAACTAACCAATTGAATTAATATCGAAAGCTTTCTAGTAAATCAAGAGAAAAGAAAGAGGAGGAAGAATGAAAACTTTAATTAATCCATCAAATTACAACAGACCTCCCTAACCCAATGAAAGGGGGTTTAGTTGTTCATAGCTCTGGAAATGGAAAATGGTAGAAAAGAGTACATTTCACCGTAACTAGAAAAGTGCAGAAAAGTAAATATACCAGGTGTGGTTCTCCAAATTGCCAAGCTCCTTTCTAGTTCAAAACTACTCCTATATATACTACTCTTCTTGATCTTCTAGTTAGTTTTTCAAGTCTTGAATATTGGCCTTTGATCTTGAGATGAAGCAGTTACAATCTTTAGTGGGCTCAGCTTTGCTCGCAGAAAAAATGTGAGTTAGGCATGGACGTTAGTTAGGACGTTAGTAGTGTTAACGTCAAGTGAGAATGTGGGTTCGAGAACGTTAGTGACGATCACTTTTTCTACTAACGTTCCAACCCACTAATACTCCACCTTAACTTCAACGTTAGTGACACTAACGTGACCACTAACGTTGCTATCTTGGTCCTTCACAAACGTTATTGGCGTTCACCTTTTTCAATAACGTTGGCTCTTGGGTCTTCTCCCCACGTTAGAGTTCACGTTAGTGTAACTAACGTGACCCTTAACATGGGCATGCCTAAGCTTCGAGAGTGTTAGTGACACTTACCTTTGTCATTAACGCTCTAAACGCCCCTCCTTCCCACGTTAGAGTTCACGTTAATTGGATTAACGTGACCACGAACATGGTGGTGATTGCCATCTCCAACGTTAGTGACAAAGGTGAGTGTCACTAACGTTGGCCCATCATGCTTAGCTCCACGCTACACTTCACGTTAGTGGTCTTAACGTGACCACTAACATGGGCACTCTTGGCTTAGTCCAACGTTAGTGACAAAGTTGAGTGTCACTAACGTTGGCGATTGCTTCCTCCCCCACGTTAAAGATCACGTTAATTGGGTTAACGTCGCTCTTAACGTGGCTTAAATGTGCCTTTGTGGAACATTAGTGGAATTCACTTTTACCACTAACGTTGGAGCTCCTCTTTTCCTCCACGTTAGCTACCACGTTAATGTACTTAACGTGGCAACTAACGTGGGCTATGATGGCATCGAAGGCGTTATTGACGATCACTTTTTTCATTAACGCTACAAGCTTATCACCATTCCACGTTAGTGGTTACGTTAATTAGCTTAACATGACAACTAACGTGGCTCCTTCTTACTTCCTTTGTCCTGAAATCAAGCAATTAAACTGCATCAAAGCCCTATTCTAAGTCATGAGATTATGCATCATCAATTATATCATTTAATTCCTGCCTAATTCTTATGAAATCATGTAAAGTTCACAATATTTGCTTGAATCAAGGTGTAAGTGTATTTTTCATCCAAAACTTGCTTATTTACTAAGAAAATGCATGAAACTACCCTAAAACAGTAAGAAAAAGGTCAGTGAAATTGGCCAAGATGTCCTGCATCATACACACAACCTTCAGAAAAGGAAACCGGTCAAGGACGCTCAACATAGACTACATCGTGGTCGACGTAAGTTCATCCTACAATACCCTGATAGGTTGGACGACATTAAATCAGCTCACCGCAGTAGTCTTGACCCCACATCTATGCATGAAGTTCCCAACAACAGAAGGGATCGCTACGATAAAAGGAGACCAGAAAATAGCGGGCCGCTGTTACTACAAAAGTCTAAGCCTCAGAGGTAAAGGAGAAGAAATCCACGCCATCGAACTCGGGGGAGTTCGAGGTCGGGATGAACTTCGTCCGCAACCTGAAGGCAAAATAGAAAAAGTCCAAATAGGAGATGTCTCAGATAAAACAACAAATATTGGCACAATCCTAAAAGGAAATGTAAAGGAGTCACTCATCCAGTTCCTAAAAGACAATGTCGACCTCTTTGCATGGAAGGCCGCAGACATGCCAGGCATAGACCCAAAGCTAATGTGCCACAAGCTAGCAGTGTATCCAGAATCTCGGCCAGTACAGCAGAGGCATAGAAAGCTCGGACTAGAAAGATCCCAAGCTGTGGAGGAACAGGTACAAGCTCTACTAGAGGCAGGATTCATCAGAGAAGTGAAATACCCACTATGGCTAGTCAACGTCGTCTTGGTGAAGAAATCAAATGGGAAGTGGCGAATGTGCACAGATTACACCGATCTCAACAAAGCTTGCCCAAAATATTCTTATCCACTCCCAAGTATCGACGCTCTGGTGGACGCCTCCTCCGATTACAAATACCTCTCGTTCATTGATGCCTATTCGGGATACAATCAAAACCCGATGTACCCAACTGATCAAGAAAAAACCTCATTCTTAACTCCGAAAGCAAACTACTGCTACGTCGTCATGCCATTCGGACTCAAAAACGCAGGAGCCACCTATTAAAGATTAATGAATAAAGTCTTCGCAGACCATGTTGGGAAACTCATGGAGGTATATGTAGATAACATGTTAGTAAAAACGCAAAGCGAGGAAACATTACTGTCCGACCTCACTCATGTATTCAATACCATAAGAATGCATGGCATGCGACTTAACCCGGCAAAATGCACTTTTGCAGTAAAAACTGGAAAATTCTTGGGCTTCATGCTCACACAAAGAGGAATCGAGGTAAACTTGGACAAGTGCCGGGCCATACTTGATATGAAAAGCCCGACCTGTGTTAAAGAAGTGCAACAACTCAACAGACGATTAGTAGCCTGGTGCAGATTTCTAGCCGGATCAGCCATAAGATCTCTCCCCTTCTACACCACATTAAGGAAAGGAAAGAAGTTTGAGTGGACACCAGAGTGCGAGCAAGCCTTCCAGGATTTCAAAAGATTCCTGGGACAACCACCCATCGTTACCCGACCATGGGAAGGAGAAGCACTCATATTATACCTTGTAGTAGGAAGCCGGGTAGTAGCTTCAACACTAGTCAAAGAGGACGAAAGCGGACAGCAACCTATATATTTCATTAGCAAAGCGCTACAAGGGTCTGAGCTGAACTATTAAAAGATAGAGAAGTTCACATACGCTCTCATATTAACCTCTCGACGACTTTGCCCATACTTCCAGTCTCACACCATTAAAGTTCGGACCAACCATCCTATAAAAGGCATTCTACAGAAAACAAATTTAGCGGGAAGAATCCTACAGTGGGCAGTCGAGTTGTCTGAATTCAACCTACAATATGAATCTCGGACAGCCAACAAATCACAGTATCTGGCTGACTTCATTGCAGAGTACACTGACACCCCGGAAAACCCTACAAATTGGAATCTATATGTAGATGGCTCTTCAAATAAAACCGGGAGTGGAGCAGGTGTGATAAATAGAAAGTAATCAGGAACCCAAATCGAACTCTCCTTGAAATTTGAGTTCCCTGCTTCCAATAGTCAGGCTGAGTATGAGGCGCTATTAGCTGGTTTAGAGCTGGCTAAAGAGGTCAGAGCCCAAAAACTTGTCATCTTTAGCGATTCACAGGTCGTTACCTCACAAATAGCAAGGACCTACCAAGCCTAAGATCCCGCTATGAAAAAGTACCTGGACAAAACCAGGGAACAACTCGAAAAATTCCAGGAATATGAGATCCGACATATACCTCGGGAATAGAATGCTCGAGCCGACGCACTCTCAAAATTAGCCAGCACCAAACCAGGGGGCAATAATAGGAGCATCATCCAAGAAATACTGCAGAACCCGTCAATCTTAGAAGAGGAAAAGATCCTAGCCATATCAGGACAGGATCAAGGATGGATGACTCCTAGAATCAGCTATCTCAAATTAGAGATACTCCATACAGATAAAAAGGAGGCAAAGATGTTAAAACGGGAGGCACAGTATTACACAATCATAAATAACATCCTACTCAAGAGAGGGATTCTGACTCCTCTACTAAAATGTGTTCCGACCTCTAACACAAAATAGGTCTTAGAGGAGATACACAGTGGCACATGTGGCAATCATCTCGTAGTGCGAGCTCTTGCCAAGAAAGTACTTCGAGCCGGATTCTTTTGGCCGACTTTGCAAAAAATGCAACCGAATTCGTTAAGACATGCCCACCATGTCAGAAGCATGCTAACTTCCACATCGCCCCACCAAAAGAACTCATCAGCGTAACATCACCTTGGCCATTTGCAAAGTGGGGACTCGACCTCCTCGGGCCCTTCCCCCAAGGATCGGGGCAGGTCAAGTTCCTCATTATAGGAGTAGACAATTTCACAAAATGAATTGAGGCGGAGCCCCTAGCCAAAGCAACTGCCCAAAGAAGTCAATTCATGGAATCAAGCTAATTGTCAAAAGGTTTGGAGTCCCTTACTCCATCACCACTAACAATGGCACTCAATTCACGGACGCAGGCTTTAGAAAGTTGGTAGCCGACTTGAAATAAAGCACCAATTCACATCCGTAGAACACCCACAAGCTAATGGATAAGCAGAAGTGGCCAATAAAGTCATACTAGCTGGGCTAAAACGGAGGCTACAAGATGCAAATGGCGCTTGGGCTGAAGAGCTCCCGCAAGTCTTATGGGCATATCAAACAACTCCACATTCCACCACAAAGGAATCACCTTTCCGATTGGCTTATGGAATGGAGGCAATGATACCGGTAGAAGTCGAAGAGGAATCTCCCAGAATAATCCTTTATTGTAAAGAAGCCAACTCTCAACTTCAAAGGGAAGAGCCTGACCTACTTCTAGAAGTCCGAGAAAGAGCTCGGATCAAAGAGGAAGCGTTAAAACGCCGCATGGCCTCAAGGTACAATTGAAAGGTAGTGCAGCGAAGCTTTGCCAACAATGACTTCATCCTAATCCGAAATAATATTAGAACAAGTCGACCCGGATAGGGAAAGCTAGCAGCTAATTGGAAAGGCTACTACAAAGTATCCAAACTCGAGGGATGAGAGCTATCGAGATCATGCCACGCCTGCAACCTAAGAAGGTACTATTGTTAAAAGGTAATAAAAGATCTTAGGACAAAGGTTTACTCTTTTTCCTCAAAAAGGTTTTTTAATGAGGCACGAAGCCAAGATCTACAAAATTACCTAGGGTAAGCACCCACAGATGATAGGCTCTCAAAGATTAAGGCTCTACTTGAAAACTTATGCAGAGAAGTCCAAGACAACAAAGTGTTTAAGGAAGAAGTTCGAGCCAATATCAAGAACCAAGGAGAAAACATCAAGAGATTGGAGTCCCAAGTAGGGTATCTATCTCAACAAATTCCCAAACCCACTGATGGATTCCCCAGTGATACAGAAAATAATCAAAGAGGAGAAACAAAGAAAGTGAGATGGGAAGAATGCAAAATGATAACCACAAGTGATGAGGGGAGTATGAATAGAGTAGAACACCTCCAAAATAATCAAAAGGAAAGCTAGGAGGAAGGAAGCTATACACCCCAACCTACATCCAAGGAAGAGCTGAAGAAGAAGGAGGCATTGAACCCACATGCACCTTTTCCCCACAGGCTTAAAGGTGGTGTAGCAGGGAGAATGTATTCAAGGTTCCTTGATATGTTTGCATCTCTTGATGTAAATATACCATTCATTAAAGCCCTCCAGCAAATGCCTTTCTACATCAAGTATATAAAGGAGCTACTAGTCAAAAAAAGGCAATCGAAGGGTGGACAAACAATAAAGATGAATAGGGATTGCAGTGCTCTCATTCAACCAGGGCCACCCACAAAGAAGAAGGATCCAGGGAGTTTCCACATTCCTTGTGCCATAGGAGAAACAATGATTGACAAAGGGCTTTGTGAGTTAGGAGTAAGCATCAACTTAATGCCTCTCTCCCTCATAAAGAAGCTCCAAATCAATGAACTAACTCCTACTGATGTAATTATCAAATTGGCTGACAAAACTCAAAAACAAGCAATAGGAGTGGTTAAAAATGTGCTGGTGAAGGTTGGGAGCTACTATCTTCCCACAGATTTTGTTGTTCTGGAAATGGATGAGAATCCTATTTACCCCATCATTATGGAAAGACCATTCCTAGCCATAGCTAGAGCACTCATAGATGTAGAGCGAGGAGAGCTAGTATTGAGAATACATGATGAGTAGCTCACTTTCAATGTTTTCAACCTCTCACAAGAAGCTAATCAAGAAAACAAAGAATCAAGAGAAGAGCAGAATGAAGCACTGATGCAAGAAACAAGCAGTGAAGCACAAACAACACACTAGAAATCCCATGGGTTGGAAAGCCATATATTCAGAAAGAACCACATTCAAAGGTAATCCAAAGGGAACCAGAACCACCAAAGTCATGCAGAGTCAACAACAAGAATCCCTTAGAGAAAGAATCTATAGAAAGCAAGAGAGCATCAAGAGATACAAAGAAGAAAGTCCCAAGGGAATGGAGAAATAAGAAAATTCCTACAGAAAATTTCTCGCCAGGTGATGAAGTGATCTCTACATACTTTCTATCTACACCACCTCACCTCCCCACTATTCCATCTCAGCTGCCTCCAGTGTACACCATCAATAAAATCTTGTCCTTAGAGCATGTGGAGCTTGTCAACAAAGCCAATGGACATAGGTTCACTACAAGAGGAGAATACTTCAAGCACTATCAGCCACCTTGACAAGGACCAAACGTCAAGCTAATGACGCTAAAGAAGCACTTCATGGGAGGCAACCCATGTTTTATACCCTTGGTCTTAAATCTCTAATAATAGTGATTGGCAAATTCCATGGAATTCTAAAATCAATTTTGACAATTAATATAAAGCCCCTCTACATGCAACGTATAGTACATGATAAGTTTGGTGTTCAAAGCACACCAAGTGAGGTTTGAACACACCTTATGAGGAAAATTTATTCCCCAAACTTGTTGCACCATGTGATCACAAAAAAGTTTGGTGTACCAACGTGCATGCATGGGAAGCTTAATGGTTGATTGATGTGCATTCATGGAAAGCATTTAGTCATGTAAAAACAAAAGAAAAAGAATTTTTTTTTACTAGTTCACACTTTAAGGTTTCCCACCAAAAATTTCAAATAACCGATTACACTTTTTCTTCGTATATAGGGAATCAAAAAGGACATTGATGGTACTTGATAGGACAATTGAGGAAGGGAGATTCGGCCACTACACCAAGGGAATTTCACACTTGTCTTCATGGGGAATGTCCTTGGAAGTATTGCCATGCAACATTGGGAGTGGATAATTTTGATGACCGAACTGAGACCCCCAAACAGAAGTATAACCTCAACTAAGGAAAGAATCGTCGAGCTAGCGACGCTAAAAAAGAACTTTGTTGGGAGGCAACCCAACCTGAGGTAATTCTCTTTTTATAAGTCTTTCAATAAAAATTTCAAGTTGGATTCTCTATAGTGTGAAGAGCTAAGTTTGGTGTTACACACCAAAAACAATTCAAGGGTGAATATAGGGCTCTAAGTTTGGTGTTCCACTAAAACTCCAGCTGAAGAGTGCATTGCAACCCTTAGTGATGAAGCATTCCTCTAGCAATTAGAGAACTTACTTGATAAAGGCTTAACCTCTAAAACATAGATTATCTTTTCAGCTCATAGTTGTTTCTTAATAAAAAGCACACAAGGTTCTTACATGCATCCAATTTGTCAAGTAAGCAAAGAACTAAGTTTGGTGTTCACACACCAAGTTAAGTTCTGAAGCTCACAAGCACACATGCATGCTAACCCATTTTCAAGTGCTTAGAGAACAAGCAACTTTCAATAGTGTTGCAGGAATTCAATCAATCTCAGGGAATGAGCATACCCCATCATCCAAGGACACAGACAGGGATGCAAATGCTAGGACGAGAATACCAAGGAAGATATCATGAGGTTGTTTCAAACCATCTCAAAATGCAGAACTCTAAGTGAAAAATGATTGAATAGAACCTGCATCTTTTACTTGTTCCTCTTTATTCACATCCAAGTGTGCTAGCTTAATGTCTCGAGTGTTTACTTTCATCTTTCTTACTTGTATGCTTGTCTCTTTAAGTTAATCAAAAAGAAAATGTTATGAAAAGAACAAGGGTGGAGTTATTTTGTGAAGTGCATTCTGAATATTTGTGGTAGGATAATTAGTAAGCTAAGTTGGTTCACCAAATAAGGAAAGAAAGTAACTATCTATCCTAAGTCCTATGTTTGACACACATCCTTTGAGACTAACTAAACAATAAGATCCCAATAAGAAAAGAGAAAGAGCAATAAAAGTGAAAAAGAAAGAAACACAATAAGAAACAATACTAGGCACCAAAGGTTTCAAAATGAGGCATGTGTCTGTGGTGTTTATGTACAAGGGACATACTTGGATGAATAAGCTCTTAGGGGTGCCTTATCACTTGGTAAGTTGGATTAACTAATCTGGGATTATCAGCTGAAAGTCCACTATCAAGAGTAACATTTGCTACAGAACACTTAGTAACCCAAAGAGAAGCTGGACACCAAGGTCTCAAGAAAGAAAAAATAACAAACCATGTGTCTGTGGTGTGTATGTGTGAGGGGAAGAGACTTGAGGGAGTAAGTCCTTAGGGGTGTCTTAACACCAAGCACCTTAAACCAACTGGTTTAGGAGTGTTGGCTAAAAGCTTATCATAAAGAGTCGCTCTCTTACAAAGCACTTAGCAAAAGAAAAATAAACTTTGAAAAAGAAGGAAGGATCAATAAGAAAGAAGTCTCAAATGATGCAATCAAGAAAGTGACCAAGGAATTGATAAAGGCTTGAAACCTAAAAGGGAGGAACCTAAGTTGCTATGCATGAAACCCCCATAAACCTAAGTCTCTATTTTATCTTCTTGTTCTTTCATTTCATTCTTCTTATGCTTCAGTACTTGCTTAGGGACAAGCAAGCTTTAAGTTTGGTGTTGTGATGCCAGGGCATCTAGACCAATTTCACTGACCTTTTCTTTACTATTTTAGGGTAGTTTCATGTATTTTCTTAGTGAATAAGGCATGTTTTGGATGAAATTACACTTACACCTTGATTCAAGCAACTATTGTGAACTTTGCATGATTTCATGAGATTTTTGCTAGAATTGCATTATAAATTGATGATGCATAATCTCATGACTTTGGCTAGAGCTTTGATGCACTTTAATTGCTTGATTTCAGGGCAAAGGGAGCAAGGAAGAACCACGTTAGTATTCACATTAACCTAGTTAATGTAAACACTAACGTGGAATGGTAAAAAGCTTGCAACGTTAATGAGAAAAGTGATCACCAATAACGCCTACGAAGCCATCCATAGCTCACGTTACTTGCCACGTTAACTAAGTTAACGTGGTAGTTAATGTAGAAGCAAAAGAGAACTCCGACGTTAAGAGAAAATGTGAACACCAATTCACGTTAACTTAGTTAACGTGAACTCTAACGTGGAAGAGGAAAACAAAAGCCAACGTTAGTGACACTCACTTTTGTCACTAACGTTGGACTAACTAGCATTGCCTACGTTAACTTTCACGTTAAGACCATTAACGTGAAAGTTAATGTGGAGTTGAGATCAAGGAGCCAACGTTAGTTACACTCACTTTTGTCACTAACGTTGGAAGATGGCATCACTACTACGTTAAGAGCCACGTTAACTTAGTTAACGTGAGTTCTAACGTAGAGAATTTGGGCATTTAGAGCGTTAGTGACAAAGGTGAGTGTCACTAATGCTCTCAAAGGTGAGACACACCCACGTTAAGAGTCACGTTAGCTACACTAATGTGATTTCTAACGTAGGAACAAAAGGCACCAAGCAACGTTAATAGGAAAAGTGATTCCCAACAACGCTCACGAAGGGGTATAAGCTAACGTTATTGTGAAAAGTGAGTCCCAATAACGTTGGCCAAAAATTGAGAAGGCAACGTTAGTGGTCATGTTAAGACCACTAAAGTTGGAGTTAACGTGGGTACATGAGGGTGGAACGTTAGTGGAAAAAGTGAATGCCACTAACGTTCTCGAACCCACAATGGCACTCAACGTTAATCTCACTAAATGCCCAAGCCTAATTCATATTTCTCTGCAAGCTGGGCCCACTAAAGATGAGAACTGCTTCAACTCAAGATCCAGAGCCCACATCCAAGACTTGAAGAACTCACTAGAATATCAAGAGGAGTAGTATATATAGGAGTAGTTTTGAACTATAGAGAGAACTGGCACTTTTGGGAACTACTCTTTGTATATTTACTTTTCTGCACTTTTAGCATGGATTCTTCTTTTCTGCCATTTTTCATTTCTAGAGCTATGAACAACTAAACCCCTTTCATTGGGTTAGGGAGCTTTGTTGTAATTTGATGGATCAATTATAGTTTTCATTCTTCTTCTTCTTTCTTTTCTCTTGATCTTACTAGAAAGCTTTCGATCTTAATTCAATTGGTTAGTTGTCTTGTAAAAGAAACTCTCCATAATTGGATTTCCTTTGAGCCTTGGAAAAGGGATGAGGAGATCATGCTAGAAATGCTTTCTCATGTTGGACCAAATTGGGGTTTGGGCGGATATAGTGACATGTAATCCTCCCAACACTTTAATTTGGAAATACATGTGGTATAATCAGTGACCACACTTCATCTCTTCCCATGAGCAATTAAATCAAGGAATTGGGCAATTGTTCAAGCTTAGAGAGATTGGATTGCCAAGGAATTGGGATCCAATCACTTAAGATTGCCAAGGAGATCAATGAATGCATTGATTGAGGAAGAGATGAGAATGAACTTGATCTGGAGAATGCAACATCTCCTGAACCCAATGATTACCCATTTCTGATCTTACCCATTCTCTTTACTTTCTGCCATTTATTTTCATGCTCATTACCCCAAATCCCTATTTAAGATTCTGCACTTTAATTTCTGTTATTTACTTTCCAGTCATTTAATTTTCTGCAAGTTCCCAATCTAAATTCTGTTTAGCTGAACTAGCATATTCTTCTAACTAAAGTTGCTTGACCAATCAATCCTTGTGGGATTCAACCTCACCCTATTGTGAGTTTTACATGACGACAATTCGGTATACTTGCCAAAGGGAAATTTGTTGAGAGACAAGTTTTCATGCATCAAACACTTAATTCACGGCACAACAATTGAAAAAACTTTATGAAACCCCAAGAGTTGGGATGTAGCTGGGATGGAGATACATTGCACGACCACAATAAATTGGTCTAAAAAGGAGTAAACGGAAAAGTAATGTTCAGTTGGATGAAAAATAGTCAGAGGCATATGGTGGATGAAATTGTGATCCATATTCTTTTGTACTTGTATGAAATCATTATTGTGGCACCAGTTGAATTCACAACTCCGTTCAACTAACCAGCAAGTGTACTGGGTCGTCCAAGTAATAAACCTTACGTGAGTAAGGGTCGATCCCACAAAGATTGTTGGTATGAAGCAAGCTATGGTCACCTTGTAAATCTCAGTTAGGCAGATTAAATTGGTTTATGGGTTTTCGAAAATTAATAATAATTGGAAAATAAAAAGGGATAGAAATACTTATGTAAATCAATAGTGAGAATTTCAGATAGGTGTATGGAGATGTTGTGCTCCTCTTGAAACTCTACTTCACTACTCACTCTTCCTTCAATCCTTCTTACTCCTTTCCATGGCAAGCTGTATGTAGGGCATCACCATCATCGGTGGCTACTTTCAATCCTCTCGGGAAAATGGTCCTATGCGCTGTCACTGCACGGCTAATCGTCTGGAGGCATCACCCTTGGTTGATGGCTACATCCCATCCTCTCAGTGAAAATGGTCCAAATGCTCTGTCACAGCACGGCTAATCATCTGTCGGTTCACAATCAGGTTGGAATAGAATCCATTGATTCTTTTGCGTTTGTCACTAATGCCCAGCCTTCAGGAGTTTGAAGCTCGTCACAGTCATTCAATACCAGAATCCTACTCGGAATACCACAGACAAGGTTAGACTTTCCGGATTCCTAGGATCCTACTCGAAATACCACAGACAAGGTTAGACTTTCCGGATCCTCATGAATGTCGCCATCTATCTAGCTTATACCACGAAGATTCTGTTGGGGAATCTAAGAGATATGCGCCTGGCCTAAGGTAGATCGGAAGTGGTTGTCAATCACGCGCGTTCATAAGTGAGAATGATGATGAGTGTCACGGATCATCACATTCATCAAAGT
>NC_029780.3:81573437-81590499 GCF_000817695.3 Arachis duranensis | reverse complement strand
TTGATGCATAAATCCACTTCCGGGGCCCACTTGGTGTATGCTTGGACTGAGCTTGATCTATCCACGAGCTGAGGCTTTTCTTGGAGTTGAACTCCAAGTTATGACGTGTTTTGGGCGTTCAACTCCGGATCATGACGTTTTTCTGGCGTATAACTCCAGACAGCAGCATGTACTTGGCGTTCAACGCCAAGTTACGTCGTCAATTTCCAAACAAAGTATGGACTATTATATATTTCTGGAAAGCTCTGGATGTCTACTTTCCAACGCCGTTGAGAGCGCACCAATTGAAGTTCTGTAGCTCCAGAAAATCCATTTCGAGTGCAGGGAGGTCAGATTCCAACAGCATCAGCAGTCCTTTTGTCAGCCTTTTTCAGAGTTTTGCTCAAGTCCCTCAATTTCAGCCAGAATTTACCTGAAATCACAGAAAAACACACAAACTCATAGTAAAGTCCAGAAATGTGAACTTAACATAAAAACTAATGAAAACATCCCTAAAAGTAGCTTGAACTTAATAAAAACTATCTAAAAACAATGCCAAAAAGCGCATAAATTATCCGCTCATCAGCATAAAAGAAGGGACGCTCCCCATGGACCGAAGTAGGGAAACAGACTCGCTCATTAGAATCAGGTGCCACTAGCTCATAATTTTTCTCCTGCTCCTGATTACGACAAATCCGGTGATGTTTTCTAAGCTCTGCGCAGAACTCAGAATTCACTACGGAAACACACATCTGGAGGTGAGAGTCTAGCCAGTCAGACATACCCTCGGGGACCTTGGAATACGTCTTGACAATATTTTTCTGGAAGACATGATCAACTAGTCCTACAGCAAAGAAAAAGGAAGAGGGGTTACTAGTCAAACAGCTCGGGCAAGTCAAAGAAGAGCAACCCAGGTATAAATGGATACAACTCAGACTAAACCATACAGGTATCAAGAAGTCAGATATGACAACAAAAGGAAACCCCAAGACTAACACCAAAAATCCAAGGGCATCCTTTGGAGGCAATAACATAGCAGGGACTGAGGAAAAATCTACAAGCCTACCTTCTTCTCAAACAAGCAACACTCCGAAAAAGAAAGTCATAAATAAAAAAAATATCAACATCACCATCCTCTTACAAATCTATCAAAAAAGGGAACTATCATACATCAAAGCATGTCAAAGCAAAGTAATCAAAGACGTAACCTTTCTCAGAATCAATCATTATTCAAAGCGACAAATCGAGGATACAAATAGAAACAGTAATAACATGCAAAACCCTAAAAGCATCAATTATCAAGAAAGGCAACAAGATTCATACAAAAGATGAAGAAGCTCCCAAGACACATATTAACGGCAGTAATCAGATACAATAAAACCAGAGAAAAATCAAAACTTTCCAAACGTAAGCTAGCGCGAAGAGAAAGAAGAAGAGAAAAAGGACCAACCTGCAAAGTGAGAAAGCGAGGAAAGACGAAAGCAAACAATGAACCTACACCCAATGATCACTTTAGAGAACAAAGAGAAGCGCGAAGACGTGAAAGCTAAAAAATCACAGAAGCCAGGGAACGCAAAAACGGAAGGGCAATGGTGGAGTCACAGTGAGCAAAGGAAGAAGAAGTTGAAAGGCAAAAGTCTTTTGGAAAAATTCAAAAGGAAAAGCGAAAGAGGGAAATGGCATAAAGAGGAATTAAAAGGGCATTTAAAACCCTTGCATGTTCCCAAGGAAATACGAAAACGCGCGTTGTCATTAAGAAGGAGAAAAAAATGCTCCGCATTCAAATAAACTCTGCAAAAGTGGGATCGACAATGCTCGAGCTCGAATTTACCTAAAAGAGGATCAAAAGTCTAAAAAAGACATGACCTCAAAAGAAAGATTGAACTCGAGCAGGGGCACTGTTCATACCCCGGGTCGAGCTGCACGACCTGGGCTGATTGATGATAAGTCGACCGACCTGTTTAGATCAGGACTACCTGACCTCTTTACGAAAGAGGTCGGCCAAACTGCTACAGAGGTCCAAACAGAGGAACACGACCCAAATCGAAAGGGTAGCCCAAAACCTAGAAGGATGAATGTGGTTCCCTTAAAGATAAGATGACTTCACTCAAAGATAAAGATAAGATAACTATCTAATCTCAAGGGATGGTCACTCCACACCATTATAAATACACTGGAGCGTCCAGGTATAACTCATACTCTAATCCTACAAAAAACCTGCTTTAGACCATTGCTAACTGATGCACGGAATTGTGATTCACAATTTTCACAACTCCGGTGCCACTAACCAGCAAGTGCACTGGGTCGTCCAAGTAATACCTTACGTGAGTAAGGGTCGATCCCACGGAGATTGTTGGCTTGAAGTAGCTATGGTTATCTTGTAACTCTTAGTCAGGATATCAATAATGGTTATTAGTTTTAATTGTGAAAAATAAAAGAACATGAAATAAATACCTGTTATGCAGTAATGGAGAATGGGTTGGAGTTTTGGAGATGCTCTGTCTTCTGAATCTCTGCTTTCCTACTGTCTTCTTCTTCACGCAGGTAAGGCTCCTTCCATGGCAAGGTGTATGTTGGTGGATCACCGTTGTCAATGGCTACCATCCGTCCTTTCAGTGAAAAAGGTCCATATACATGGCTAATCATCAATCAGTTCTCACCTGTGCTGGAATAGGATCTAGTGATCCTTTTGCGTCTGTCACTACGCCCAACATTTATGAGTTTGAAGCTCTTCACAGTCATCCCATCCTAGATCCTACTCGGAATACTATAAACAAGGTTTAGACTTTCCGAATCTCAAGAATACTACCAATTGATTCTAGCTTATACCACGAAGACTCTGGTCTCACGGATTGAACGCTCTGTTGTCAGGAGAGGTAGTCAAACTCGTGAACCAGGAACCCAAGAGATACACACTCAATCTAAGGTAGAATGGAAGTGGTTGTCAGGCATGCGTTCATAGGTTGAGAATGGTGATAAGTGTCACGGATCATCACATTCATCATGTTTAAGTGCGAGTGAATATCTTAGAATAGAATCAAGCGTGATTGAATAGAAAGACAGAAGTAATTGTATTAATCAATCGAGACACAGCAGAGCTCCTTGGGATTTAGAGACTCATGCTGTAGAAGATATAAATTCAGATGTAAAATGTCATGAGGTGCAAAATGAATCTCTACAAGCAGTTTTTATACTAAACTAGTAACCTAGATTTATAGAAAATGAGTAAACTAGGATAAATAGTGCAGAAATCCACTTCTGGGGCCCACTTGGTGTGTGTTTGGGCTGAGCATTAAAGCTTTCACGTGTAGAGACTTTTCTTGGAGTTAAACGCCAGCTTCGGTGCCAGTTTGGGCGTTTGACTTCAGCTTGTAACTCAGTTCTGGCGTTTAACGCCAGAATAGGGCAGGAAGTTGGCGTTTAAACGCCAGTTTGTGTCATCAAAACTCGGGCAAAGCATAGACTATTATATATTGCTGGAAATTCCTGGATGTCTACTTTCCAACGCAATTGAGAGCGTGCCAATTGGGCTTCTGTAGCTCCAGAAAATCCATTTCGAGTGCAGAGAGGTCAAAATCCAACAGCATCTGCAGTCCTTTTTCAGCCTCTGAATCAGATTTTTGCTCAGGTCCCTCAATTTCAGCCAGAAAATACCTGAAATCACAGAAAAACACACAAACTCATAGTAAAGTCCAGAAATGTGATTTTTTTCATAAAAGCTAATAAAAATATACTAAAAAGTAGCTAGATCCTACTAAAAACTATATGAAAATACCCCCAAAAAGTGTATAAATTATCCGCTCATCACAACACCAAAATTAAACTGTTGCTTGTCCTCAAGCAACTAGATAAATAAAATAGGATAGAAAGAAAATCAAGAGGCAATAACATCTTAGAGTTTTATATGAAGCTCAAATTCTCATTAGATGAGCGAGACTAGTAGCTTTTTGGTTTTTGAACAGTTTTGGCATCTCAATTTATCCTTTGAAGTTCAGAATGATTGGAATCTATAGGAACTTAGAATTCAGATAATGTTATTGATTCTCCTAGTTTAGTATTTTGATTCTTGAACATAGCTACTTTATGAGTCTTGGCCGTGGCCCTAAGCACTTTATTTTCCAGTATTACCACCAGATACATAAATGCCACAGACATATAACTAGGTAAACCTTTTCAAATTGTGACTCAGCTTTGCTAAAGTCTCCAGTTAGAGGTGTCCAGAGTTCTTAAGCACACTCTTTTTTTGCCTTGGATCACGACTTCAACCACTCAGTCTCTAGTTTCTTACTTGGAGCTGCATGCCACAAGCACATGGTTAGGGACAGCTTGATTCAGCCCCTTAGGCCAGGATTTTATTCCCTTGGGCCCTCCTATTCATTAATGCTCAAAGCCTTAGATCCTTTTTACCCTTGCCTTTTGGGTTTAAGAGCTATTGGCTTTTTCTTTTTCTTTCTTTTTCCTTTTCGTAATTTTTTTTCACAATTTTTTCTTTCTCACTACTTTTTCTTGCTTCAAGAATCAATTTCATGATTTTTCAGATTATCAATAACATTTCTCTTTGTTCATCATTCTTTCAAGAGCCAACAATTTTAACATTCATAAACTTCACTATAAAAAATATGCACTATTCAAGCATTCATTCAGAAAACAAAAAGTGTTGCCACCACATAAAAATAATTAGATTTTTTCTTATTAAAAACTTGAAATAATTGCCTCCTTACTCTAAAGAAAATCTACTATTTTATTCATGTTTAGTGATGATGAGAAGAACAAATTATAGCTTACTTGGAGATAATAAAAAAATAAAATTAAAGACCCTAATTACTAATACTTCATGTAATTCTTAAGATAGATTTCTAATAATAAAAGTTATCACAGATTTAAGATTAGGACTCAACAACCTTTATTTTAGGAGATGGATGCTCCTTCAATCTGTAGGGTGTCTGGTCCCTCAAGGGAGAGCTTTTGGCGCTTCATCTCCTGTAGCTCACGCCCTTACTTTTCTTGCTCCTTAAGCAGTTTGCAAAGCATGCTATTTTGATTTTGTTGTTCTTCCTTAAGTTGATCCATAACTTCTTGCAGCTTGGTGACAGATGCTTCTAGGCAGGTCCAGTAGTCAATCTAAGGGATTTCTGAGAGGAACTCCTGTGCCCTCCTTTTGATGGAGTTATCTTGCACTTGTTGTCCTTCCATTGACTTTTTGGTGATTGGGTGCTCGACCGAGATATACTCATCCACTCCCATCTTTACCCCAGCATCTTTACATAGCAGAGAGATTAAGCTTGGGTAAGCCAATTTGGCGTCAGTAGAGTTCTTGTTTGCAATTGTGTAAAGCTTACAAGAAATCAGATGATGAATCTTCACTTCATTTCCCAACATAATGCAATGGATCATCACTGCTCTTTTGACAATGACTTCAGAGCAGTTGCTGGTGGGCAGTATAGAATGCCCAATAAAGTCCAGCCAGCCCCTAGCGACTGGTTTGAGATCTCCTCTCTTGAGTTGATTTGGGACACCCTTTGTGTTGGTTATCCACTTGGTTCAAGGGATGTTTATGTCCTCTAGAACTTGGTCCAAGTTCTTATTTAATCTCACTATTCTCCTATTAAAGAATTCTAGATCATCTTGTAGTTGAGGCAGCTTGAAGACCTCTCTTATTTTGTCCAGGTGGAAGTAAATAATCTTCCCTCTGACCATAGTTCGAAAGGTATAGAAGGCGGTTCCAGTCATTCTCTACTTATCTGTTTACCACAGATTTGAGTAGAATTCCTGAACCATATTTCTACCCACCTTTGTCTCAGGATTAGCTAGAATTTTCTAGCCCCTGTTTCAAATCTGCTCTTGGATCTCTGGATATTCGTCTTCTTTCATATCGAATTCAACTTCCGGGATCACTGACCTTAGACCCATTATTTTATGGTAATGGTCTGTATGTTCTTCGGTTAAGAACCTCTCTTGATTCCAAATTGGTTTTGGAGTGTTCCCTTTCTTGCCTCTTGTAGTGGTTTGTCTTCCCTTAGGAGCCATGATCTTAGTGAATCTTAGCTCAGTAATCACAAAAAACACACCAAACTTAGAGGTTTGCTTGTCCTCAAGCAAAAGAAAGGAAGGGAGAGGAATAGAAGGAGAGTCAAATTCGAGTTGTGGAGGAGAGGGGGAGGCCAAATGTGAATTTAAAAGGGAAGGGGTGGGCGAAATTTTTTGAAAAAAGATATGATAGAAGATATGATTTGTAAAAGATAAGTATGATATACAAAAGATGTAATTTTAAAATTGAAAAGATATGATAGAGTTTTGAAAAGATAAATTTAAATTTGAAAAGATAGTATGATGAGTTGAAAAAGATTTGAAAAGATATTAAAAAGATATATGAAATTTGAAAAAGATTTGAAAAGAAGTTGAAGAAGAATGAAGAAAGATTTTTAGGATTAAGATTTTTTTTTGATATTGAAATTGAAAAATGAGAATTTGTAACATGTTCATGCAAGAATTTATGGATGAAAACATGAAAATTTGAAAAAAATTGAGTTGGAAACAAAACTTCCTCCCCTCCACATTCCGGGCATTAAATGCCCAGAATGGCATCCATTGTAGCGTTTAACGCCCAATTGTTGCTTGTTTTGGACGTTTAACGCCCAGCTAGGTACCTTGGCTGGCGTTAAACGCCAGAAAGCCTTTATCACTGGGCGTTTTTCTAAACACACAGGATGCTGCAATTCTGTCGTTAAACGCCCAGAATGGTATCGATTCTGGTGTTTAACGCCCAGAAAGGTGTTTTTACTGGCGTTAAACGCCCAGAATGGTCCCAAAAAACCCCTTACTGGCATTTCGTGCTAGTGAGCTTTTTTTCTCTGCTTTATGCTCTGAATCCTTCTCTAACTTTGTGAACTTCTGTAATTGAGAATCAATATTGAAGATAATTTATATCAAACTCTTATAATTATTATTTAAATAACAAATAAACTTTACCAATGGTTGGGTTGCCTCCCAGTAAGCGCTTCTTTATTGTCTTTAGCTGGACCTTACTGAGCTTTAATCTAGTCTCAGTTTTGAGCATCCTTGTTCAACATTGCTTTCAAGATAATGCATGACTCTCTGTCCATTAACAATGAACTTTTTGTCAGAGTCAATATCTTGAATCTCTACATATCCATATGGTGACACACTTGTAATCACATATGATCCTCTCCACCGGGATTTTAATTTCCCAAGAAATAGTCTGAGCCTAGAGTTAAACAGCAGAACCTTTTGTCCTAGCTCAAAGACTTTGGATGACAGTTTTTTGTCATGCCACCTTTTTGCTTTCTCCTTGTAAATTTTTGTATTTTTGAAAGTATTGAGTCTAAATTTCTCTAGCTCATTCGGCTAGAGCAATCATTTCTATCCAACTAATTTGGCATCAAGGTTTAGGAATCTGGTTGCCCAGTAGGCTTTATGCTCCAGTTCCATGGGCAGGTGACAGGACTTCTGATGACTTGCATCATCTACCCTTCTTTCTTGCATAAAGAAGATCATAAAGGAGCATAAATCTCATTTGATTAGTACAATTCATGCATTATTTGATGAATATTATGGTACACTACTTGAGAGCTAATTTTCAGGTGAAAAGGACATCAAAAATGGGAAGAAGACAAATAAGAAGCTGGGCGTGTGAAACTAGCGTGCCACTTGAGAGCAAACGCCACAAAAATGCACTGGCATAGCACGCCATGAGCTAAGCGTGGCACGCCAGTACTAAAATCCAGAAGGGAGATCTAAGCATGCAGGTGGGCATGGCACGCCTGGGACAGCGCGTGGCACGCTAGCACAAAATTTCAGAGAGCAAAATGGAGAACACAAAAGTCAAAGGCGAGGCACATCAACTCCAAAAAGTCACTTTGGCGTGCCACTTGAAGACCAGGCGTGGCACGCCAAGCTTGACGACAGCACAAATACATGGGCGTGCCACTTAAGCAGCACGGCGTGGCACGCTGGTACAATTATCCAGAGAAGGGGCTGAAAGCAATTGAAGACTGGGCATGCCACTTGAAGTCGAAGGCGTGGTACACCAATGCCTTAACCTCACTTTGGCATGCCACTTGAGCAACCAGGCATGGAACGCCAATACACAAGACAACATGAGCAAGAACTGGGCGTGCCACTTGGTGTCGAAGGCGTGGCACGCCAATCCGAGCTTGTCACTATGGCGTGCCACTTGAAGGCCGAGGCGTGGCACGCCACTTACTGGAACGAGACATGATCATGGGCGTGGCACGCCAACCTTTGGGCGTGGCACGCTGGTATAAATTTCCAGAGAAGATGGAAGAAGCAAATTACATGGGGCGTGCCACTTGGTATCGAAGGTGTGGCACGCCATTTAGTATTCTTCACTAAGGCGTGCCACTTGAGCAACCAGGCGTGGCACGCCAGTGTCATTCAGAGGCCAAAGAAGCATTGGAGTGTGCCACTTAAGTTCGTGGCGTGGCACGCCAAGCAGAGGAACCATTCACTCACGAAGGGCGTGGCACACCAGACCCTGGGCATGCCACGCTAGTGCAACTTTCCAGAAGTGCAAGCCAATAACACAACAAGGGCGTGGCATGCCAGACCCTGGGCGTGCCATGCTAGTTGAAGTTTCTAGAGGCAAAGGAAAGTGAAAAAAGCAAAGGACGTGCCACTTGAGCTCGAAGGCGTGGCACGCCAACACAAGAATTCCACTATGGTGTGGCACGCCAAGATTGACTAAGGGGCGAGCGTGCCACTTGAAGGATTGAGCGTGGCACGCCAAGGTATTTTGAAGGGCACATGACATGCCGGTAATGCACCAGCCACACGCCAACTAAGAAGTCACGCTTATTGAGTGTTTTCTTTCCCTCCAAAAATGTAATTTTCCCTTTTTCACTTTTGTAATTCTTTTATTTTCATTAGGAGTAGTATAAATACCCCCAAGGAGTACTGAAGAGGGGTTAAGCAGTTAGTTCTAGCTCTGTTGTACTTGATGGATTGATAATAGTGAAATTCTTCTTCTCTTCATCTTCTCTTTGATTTGATAGAATGAATTTCGGTCTTAATGCTTAGTGTTCAATTATCTTGGGAAAGAGATTGAATGCAATTGGGTTTCATGGGAACCTTGGGAAAGGAAACATGAAACTATGCTTGAAATCCCTTCTCACACTTGAGTAGAATTTGGGTTTTGGTGATGGGATATGTGACATATAATCCCCCCTCTACCTAGCTCTACAAGGGTGTGTGGTATAATCAGGGACCAAGCATATCTCTCTTCATGAGCAATTAGACCAAGGAATTGGCTATTGATCAAGATTTGAGAGATTGAGTCACTAAGGGATTGGGCTCAATCAATCATGATTGCCAAGAGGTCAGTGAGTTGCATGATTGAAGAGGATCTAAGCTAGATTTGATCCAAAGAGAAAACATCTCCCAATCTCAATGAATTCCCCTATTCTTATCTATCCATTTCTTTACTGCTTAATTTTACATTGAGCAATTCCCCATTCTCATTTACATTCAAGTCATTTATGATTCAGCACTTTACATTCAACAGTTTCCATTTCTGCACTTTATTGCTTTTCTTTACATTCTAGTCATTTACATTTACGTCATTTACAATTCTGCACTTCACAATCTTATTGATCCGCTTAACTAATTCATCAATCAATTAAAACTGCTTAGATTTTCCAATCTCTGTGGATACGATCCCACTCTACCGTGGGTTATTACTTGGCGATAATTTTGGTGCGCTTGCCAAAAGAACTAATTCACTAAATTTTTGAAAGGGGTAGTGAATTTTGGTCATTAAGTTTTATGGCACCATTGCCGGGGATTGGCTTAAATTTGATAGTGATTAAATTGATTGGAGAGCTAGATTAAGCAATTTAATTTCCCTGCTATTTTAATTTTTTTATTTAGCATTTTTTTATTTTTTTCTCTTATTTTGAGCTCAATTTCCTTCTTCTTTAATTATCTATATTTCCACTCTTCTAACTGTTTGATCAATTGCACCACTCACACTAACAACCACTTTAACACAAGTAATTCATTCATCCACTTTCTTTCTTGCTTTTTGCCTTAATTGGTTGTATGACAGGTAGGAGAAGCGGAGCTTCAACTTCCCTTGATTATAAACCTGAGAGGACCCTCTTTAGATTAAGGAGGGAAGCAAGAGGGAAGAGAGTCATTGGGGCTGAGGAAGAGGAAGAGTATTTTTAAATAAACATAGAGGAAAATATGGAGAATCATCATGAGGAAGAAATTCATAACCATGCCAGAGGAGGCTCAGTCAATCATGATAGGCAAGAAAGGAGAGTCTTAGGCTCCTACATCAACCCAAACCCAGGGAATTATGGCAGCAGCATCCTAAAGCCAACAATTCATGCTAATAACTTTGAGCTGAAGCCTCAGCTCATCACACTTGTTCAGAATAATTGCTCATATGGAGGAAGTGCCCAAGAAGATCCTAATCAACATCTCAGCACATTCTTGAGGATATGTGATACTATAAAGTCCAACGGGGGTACACCCTGAATTCTACAAAATACTCTTGTTCCCTTTCTCACTCAGAGATAAGGCAGCAAAGTGGTTGGAATCATTTCCTAAGGATAGCCTAACTACATAGGAGGAGGTCGTGAACAGATTCCTTGCAAGATTTTACCCTCCACAAAGAATTAATAGGCTGAGAGCTGAGGTGCAAACTTTCAAACAACAAGATGGAGAAACACTCTATGAAGCCTGGGAGAGATTCAAAGATCTGACAAGAAGATGCCCACCAGAAATGTTCATTGAGTGGGTACAACTACATATTTTTTATGAAGGACTATCCTATGAAGTAAAGAAGGCAGTGGATCATTCTTCAGGAGGCTCACTCAACAAAAAGAAAACCATTGAAGATGCCATAGATGTCATTGAAACTGTAGCTGAAAATGAGTATTTCTATGCCTTAGAAAGGACTCAAAAGAAGGGAGTGCTAGAACTCAACTCCGTAGAAGCCTTGTTAGCTTAAAACAAAGCAATTGCAGCACAAATAGCAACATTGACCAAGAGGATGGAGGCCAACGAAGCCTCAGTCATTCAAGACCAAACTCCTCAATAAGAAGGGAATGCATCAGAATCTGAAGGTGACTGGGAACAAGCTAATTATGTGCACAATTCATCCAGAACACTATATGACCCACACTCTAAGACATACAACCTAGGTTAGAAGAGCCACCCAAACTTTGGGTGGGGAAATCAACAAAACCACAACCAGGACCACAACAAGCCTTATCCATCAAATCAGCATCCCAACCACAAACCCAACCATCAAACAAGGAACCATAGACCCTACCATAACTCACAAAACACATCATATCATAATAACCAACCCATACACAACAACCTCAATCAAGATACACCACCCTCAACTATGCAACCATGCGAAATCAATAGCAACTTTGAGAGGATGGAGGCTGCAATAGCACAACTATCTTCCTAGATTTTAGGGGCAGTCTCCTCCCTCATGGACAGACTAGCACAAACTGACAGAAGGATAGATGCTAATCAAGAGGAACACAGGTCAAATCTGAAAAATCAAGGTGCAGCAATCTCAAAGTTGGAAGCACAAGTGGGCATCCTGTCCAAGCAAATCCCACTTTCCACACACACATTTCCTAGCGATACTATGGCTAATCCAAGAGGGGAATGCAAAGCCATAACTCTAAGAAGTGGGAAGATTATAGAGGAAGGAACCTCAAGCAAAGATAATCATGAAGATGTTGCATCAAAACATGGGAACAAGGATGAAAGAGAGACCCCAGCTTCACCTTCACCCAAACCAGTCTTGAAGCCTTATGTGCCAAAGGCACTATACCCACAAAGACTGAGAAAAGATGGGAATGATGGCCAGTTTTCTAAGTTCCTAGAGATCTTTAAGAAGCTCCAAATCAACATACCATTTGCTGAGGCATTAGAACAAATGCCATTCTATGCCAAGTTCTTAAAGGAGCTTATAACCAAAAAGAGGAATTGGGAGGCAAAAGAAACCATAGTATTAACTGAGGAATGCAGTGCTATCATATAGAAGAAGTTGCCTCAAAAGCTGAAAGACCCAGGGAGTTTTCAAATCCCCTGCATCATAGGGGACATTACTATTGAGAAAGCTTTGTGTGATTTGGGAGCTAGCATAAACCTTGTGTCTCAAACCATGATGAGAAGGATGAAGATTGAGGAAGCCAAGCCAACAAGAATGGCACTCTAATTAGCTGACAGAACATTTAAGTTTCCACATGGGGTGGTGGAAGACTTATTAGTGAAAGTAGGAAAATTTATTTTCCCTGCTGATTTCCTTGTGCTGGACATGGAAGAAGAGGCCAACACGTCAATTATTCTAGGAAGACCATTTCTGGCTACTGCTGGAGCCATCATTGATGTGCAGAAAGGGGAACTAGTCTTGAGATTGCATGAAGAGAAAATGGTCTTCAACATTTTCAAAGCAATAAGTTACCCCAATGAACCCATAGGAGAATGTATGTTGGTAGACACCATGGAACAGACAGTTCAAGAAGTTATGGAAGAAGAACAATGTGGAGAAAGCATTGAGTTGGACCAAGCACCAGACGGGGAACTACCACAAGCAACCATGAGGAACTTAATCATGCCAACTACCACAGACAATAAGGATGTAGAGTCACCAAAACTATAGCTAAAAGCCTTACCACCTAGGTATAAATATGCATATCTGGGTGCCAACAATACTCATCCAGTGATCATAAATGCAAGTCTGAGTAAGGAACAAGAAGAGGAACTTATCCAAGTGCTGAGACAATACAAGGATGCCATAGGCTAGACACTTTCAGATTTAAAGGGGATCAGTCCTTCAATGTGCATGCACAAAATCTTACTTGAAGAGGATGCCAAACCCTCAAGACAGCAACAAAGGAGGTTGAACCCAACTATGAATGAAGTGGTTTAGAAAGAAGTGCTGAAATTTTGGCAAACAGGGGTGATCTACCCCATCTCAGACAGCTCTTGGATAAGCCCGGTGCAAGTAGTCCCTAAGAAGGGAGTGATCACTGTTGTGGCAAATGAGAAGAATGAATTGATACCCTCTACCGGAGACTTAATGAAGCCACCTGAAAGGATCACTTTCCCCTGCCCTTCATGGACCAAATGCTTGAAAGATTGCCAGGACATGACTACTACTATTTTCTAGACGGATATTCGGGATACAACCAGATTATTTTAGACCCCAAGGATTAGGAAAAAACTTCATTTACTTGTCCATATGGCGTTTTTGCTTATAGGAGGTGCCCTTTGGATTGTGCAATGCACCTCCACATTCCAAAGGTGCATGCTCTCCATTTTTTCAGATATGATTGAGAAGTTCGTAGAAGTATTTATGGATGATTTCTTTGTGTTTGGGGACCCATATTCTGATTACCTATACCATCTTTCTCTTGTGCTAAAAAGGTGTCAAGAAACCAACCTGGTTTTGAACTGGGAGAAGTGCCATTTTATGGTAACTGAAGGGGTGGTTCTTGGTCATAAGATTTCAAAAGATGGCATAGAAGTAGACAGAGCAAAAGCAGAAGTAATTGAAAAATTACCTCTACCTTGCAATGTCAAAGCAATCAAAAGTTTTTTGGGATATGCTGTGTTCTATAGGAGGTTTATTAAAGATTCTTCAAAGATTGCAAAATCCCTTAGCAACCTACTTGTCTCAAATACTCCCTTTGTTTTTGATAGAGAATGCATGGTAGCCTTTGTAGGATAGAGGAAAGACAAGCTAGTACATGTTATTTACTATGCTAGCAAGGTCCTTAATGAGAATCAAAGGAACTATACCACCACAGAGAAAGAACTTTTGGCCAGAGTTTTTGCTTTTGATAAATTTAGATCATATCGCATTGGCTCAAAAGTAATTGTGTTCACTGATCATGCAGCACTCAAATACTTGCTTACTAAGCCCAGATTGATAAGGTGGATCCTGCTTCTCAAAGAATTTGATATAGAGATTAAGGATAGGAGCGGAGTAGAGAACAAGGTAGCTGACCACCTCTCAAGGATCCCACAAGAAGAAGAAATACAGCAAGTAGCAGTAAATGAAAGCTTTCCTGATGAACAATTGATGATGATTTGAGTAGCCCTTTGGTTTGCAGACATAGATAATTTCAATGCTATTGGGGAGCTACCAACTAACATTAACAAGCACATAAAAAGGAAGCTAATCAAGGATGCATGACACTACATCTGGGATGACCCCTATTTATTCAAAAAGTGCAATGATGGTGTCCTCAGAAGGAGTAAATCCCATGAAGAAGGGCAGAAAGTGTTATGGCAATGCCATGGGTCAGCATATGGAGGTCACTTCAGTTGAGAAAGGATAGCAGCAAAAGTGCTTCAATTCGGATTTTACTGGCCAATAGTATTTAAAGATGCCAAGGAAATGGTGTCAATGTGTGATGAATATCAAAGAGCTGGTAATCTAACCAAGAGGAATGAGATGCCACAGCAATACATACTAGAGCTGGAATTATTTGATGTATCGGGAATAGATTTCATGGGACCATTCCCAACCTCATACTCAAATAGCTACATATTAGTGGCTGTTGATTATGTTTCAAGATGGGTAGAGGCCATAGATACTGCAACAAATGACAACAAGGTTGTGATGAGCTTCTTGAGCAGGAACATCTTCGGCAGATTTGGAGTTCCCAAAGCTCTTATTAGTAATGGAGGATCACACTTCTGCAACAAACAACTGGAAGCACTCCTTCTCAGATATGGAGTCAAACACAAAGTGGCAACTCCATACCACCCACAGACCAACGGGCAAGCTGAGATCTCCAATAGAGAGCTGAAACGAATCCTTGAAAAAATTGTTGGAAGCTCAATAAAGGACTAGTCTAGGAAGCTAGATGATGCTCTATGGGCCTACAGAACAACCTTCAAGACCCCCATTGGGGTGTCACCATACCAACTAGTATTTGGCAAGGCTTGCCACCTACCAATTGAACTGGAGCACAGAGCCTTCTGGGCTCTAAAACTACTGAATTTTGATGAGAAAGCTGCTGGAGAAAAGAGATTAATGCAACTCAATGATCAGGAGGAGTTTAGAAATCAAGCATATGAGAATGCAAAAATCTACAAAGAAAACACAAAAAGGTGGCATGACCAAAAGATAGCAACAAGGGAGTTCACTCAAGGACAGAAGGTGTTACTTTACAACTCAAGACTTAAGTTCTTTCCTGGGAAACTTAAGTCTCGATGGTCAGGACCTTTCACCATACTCAAAGTGTTTCCCTATGGTCATGTGGAGCTCATGTAAGATAAGACTCAGAGAACTTTTTCTGTCAATGGCCATAGATTTAAACACTACTTAGGAGGCTCCTTGGAGGAGCAGAGAGAGAGCTACAAGCTCAGCTAAAGATAAAGGAATGTCAAGCTAATGACAATAAAGAAGCGCTAGTTGGGAGGCACCCCAACACTTTATCCTTTTTTATTTAATTGCTTTTCTTAGAAGTAGTTTAAATTCTTTAGATAGTTTAATTTTCAGCAATTAGGATTAGTTGTAATTGTAGATTAGAAAGTTGATATTATCTTTGATAGTTAGATCTTCTTTACACTCACTTATTTTTTTTATTTCTACTTGGGAGTTGCAACTTGATGAATGCATAACTAATGATGAGTGAATGGGATGAGAACTAGCTAAAGTGCTAAGTTTGGTGTGGCCTCTCACCACTTAATCTAGGCTTAAAAACAATTAATAGTTTGATTTTGAAGAGTAAGCCCAGAGATTAAGTTTGGTGTGGCCACCACCAATGATATCACAGCAGCCCAAATCACCCAATTTGAAAGCACTTAATGCTTTGGGTAAGAACATGAACATGATTTAATGAGTTCAGAGGAGTTGGAATCAAAATAAAATGAAAAGATTGATGCTATTCCACTCTTATAAACACATTAAACACACAATGATGAAACCAATTTATTGATATGCCAAATAATTAAGTTGCAACCGAATTTGTTCTTGATGAGAAGGAATGTGAAGGGGTTATTTTATCATCACTAATGGGTTCAGTTTGAACTTTAGGGGAGAAGATGGGGCTCTGATGAGCGGATATTTTATACGCTTTTTGGGGGTAATTTCATGTAGATTTTAGTATATTTTAACTACTTTTTAGTAGAATATTATTAGTTTTTAGGCAAAAATCATATTTCTGGACTTTACTATGAGTTTGTGTGTTTTTCTGTGATTTCAGGTATTTTCTGGCTGAAATTGAGGGAGCTGAGCAAAAATCTGAGTTAGGCTGAAAAAGGACTGCTGATGCTATTGGATCCTGACCTCCCTGCACTCGTAATGAATTTTTTGGAGCTACAGGAGTCTAATTGGCGCGATCTCAACGGCGTTGGAAAGTAGACATCCAGGGCTTTCCAGCAATATATAATAGTCCATACTTTTCGCGAAGATAGATGACGTAACTTGGCGTTGAACTCCAAGTACATGCTGCTGTCTGGAGTTAAACGCCAGAAACACGTCAGGATCCGGAGTTGAACGCCCAAAACACGTTATAACTTGGAGTTCAACTCCAAGAAAGACCTCAACTCGTGGATAGCTTTAGTCTCAGCCCCAGCACACACCAAGTGGGCCTCAGAAGTGGATTTCTGCACCAACTATCTTAGTTTACTCATATTTTGTAAACCTAGGTTACTAGTTTACTATTTAAACAACTTTTAGAGACTTATCTTGTACCTCATGACATTTTCAGATCTGAATTACATGCTTTTTGACGGCATGAGTCTCTAAACTCCATTGTTGGGGGTGAGGAGCTCTGCGGCGTCTCGAAGAATTAATACAATTCCTTTGTTTTCCATTCAAACACGCTTGTTCTTATCTAAGATGTTCATTCGCGCTTAAGTATGGAGAAGGTGATGATCCGTGACACTCATCACCTTCCTCAATCCATGAACATGTGCCTGACAACCACCTCCATTCTACATTAGATTGAATGAGTATCTCTTAGATTTCTTAATCAGAATCTTCGTGGTATAAGCCAGATTGATGGCAGCATTCATGAGAATCCGGAAAGTCTAAACCTTGTCTGTGGTATTC
>NC_029780.3:81571499-81573092 GCF_000817695.3 Arachis duranensis | reverse complement strand
GATTGTTCGAGTTTGAACAACTAAAGGTTTATTTTATTTCTTAGATTAGGAAGATTTTGGTAATTGGGTCAGAGTCTTTTACTTTTTTTTCAAAAATATTATTTTTCTTTATTAATTTTTAATTTCTCTTTTAGTCTAGTGTCTTATTCTAAGTTTGGTGTCAATTTCATATTTTGTATTTTCTATTTAAAATTTTCGTATTAGTGTCTGTGTTCTTCATTGATCTTCAAGTTGTTCTTGTTTATTTTGCTTGTTTGATCTTGAGTTTTTCTTGTTTTGTGTCTTTTCTTGTTTTTCTTGTACCAATCCAAAGCATTAGTCTTCCAAAAAGAATAATTGTTACCTTTTCTACCCATTTGACTAGAAAATTGGTTTATATTCTTGACGAGGGAGCACCAATACTTTTGAAAAGCTTTTTCAAAAATAATTTTTCTTGATTTAAGCTGGAGCTTTAGTAGTTGTTCTTCATAATTGGGTATCTTCTTTGGAATCTTTTTCAAAAATAATTTTTCTTTTATTGAATCTTGTGCCAAACTTTAAGTTTGGTGTTTTCTTGTTAAGTTTTCTTTAATTTTCGAAAATTTGTCTTGGTTTTCTAAAAAATTTAAGTTTGGTGTTCTTTCTTTTGTTCTTGGTGTTCTTGTGAATCTTCAAGGTGTTCTTGAGTCTTTCTTGTGTTTTGATCTTAAAATTTTTAAGTTTGGTGTTCCTTGGTGTTTTCCCTCCAAAATTTTCAAAAATAAGGAACATTAGATCTAAAAATTTTAAATCTTGTGTCTTTTGCATATTTTTCTCTTTCATCATAAAATTCAAAATTCAAAAAAAAAATACATACTTTCTAACTAATTTTGAACTACATTTTTCGAAAATTTTATATAAAAATTCAGATTTCAATTTCAAAATATTTTCAATTTCTTTTATTTGTTTCGTTTTTATTCTATTTTATAAAAATTAATTTTTATAAAATAAATAATATTTTTATTTATTCCACTATTATAAAATAAATAATATTAACATACATACCATCTCTTTTATTCCATCATGGAATTAAGGGGGAATGAACAGTCCAGGAGGACTCTGGGGTCATATGCTAACCCCACTACTGCTTCATATGGGAGTAGTATCTGTATACCCTCCATTGGAGTTAGTAGCTTTAAGTTGAATCCTCAGCTCATTATCATGGTGCAGCAAAACTGCCAGTATTCTGGTCTTCCACATGAAGAACCTACAGAGTTTCTGGCACAATTTTTACAAATTGCTGACACAGTACATGATAAAGAAGTGGATCAGGATGTCTACAGATTATTACTGTTTCCATTTGCTGTAAAAGACCAAGCTAAGAGGTGGTTAAATAACCAGCCTAAGAACAGCATAAAAACATAGAAACAGCTGTCAGAAAAAATCCTGAATCACTATTTCCCTCCAAAACGGATGACACAGCTAAGGCTAAGCATCCAAGGCTTCAAACAAGGAAATAATGAATCCCTTTATGATGCCTGGGAGAGATACAGAGAGATGCTAAGAAAATGCCCCTCTGAAATGTTTTCAGAATGGGTGCAATTAGACATCTTCTACTATGGGCTTACAGAAAAA
>NC_029780.3:81570730-81571249 GCF_000817695.3 Arachis duranensis | reverse complement strand
AGCATAGTTCTGGCGTTCAGACGCCAGTAACAAATAAGGAGGTGGCGTTTAACGCCACTCCAGCTTCCACCCCTGGCATTCAAACGCCAGTGGGAAATCATTCACACACAAGTGCTGATAGCAATCCTTCTAAAAAGGCTTCCCAACCCACTTCTGTGATAGCAACCCCTCTAAAAAGGCTTCTCAACCCACATCTGCAGGCAATAAACCTACAACAACTAAGGTTGATGAATACAAAGCCAAAATGCCTTATCCTCAAAAACTCCATCAATCGGAACAGGATAAGCAATTTGCTCGCTTTGCAGACTATCTCAGGACTCTTGAAATGAAGATTCTGTTTGCAGAAGCACTTGAGCAAATACCCTCTTATGCTAAGTTCATGAAAGAAATCTTAAGTCATAAGAAGGATTGGAAGGAAACTGAAAAAGTTTACCTCATTGAAGAATACAGTGCAGTCATTCTGAAAAGCTTACCTGAGAAGCTTAAAGATCCTGGGAGCTTTATGATACCATGCACATT
>NC_029780.3:81568459-81568767 GCF_000817695.3 Arachis duranensis | reverse complement strand
GATATTATTGACTCTCTGGTAAGAGAGGTCAATATGGCTGAGAGTCTCGAATCAGAGCTAGAGGACATCTTTAAGGATGTTTAGCCTGATTTGGAGGAATCAGAGAAGATAATAGAACCTCTGAAAATCCCTCAAGAAGAGGAGAAACCTCCAAAACCCGAACTCAAACCATTACCACCATCCCTGAAATATGCATTTCTGGGAGAAGGTGATACCTATCCTGTAAGTATAAGCTCTACCTTAGAGCCACAGGAAGAGGAAGCACTAATTCAAGTGCTAAGGACACACAAGACAGCTCTTGGGTGGTC
>NC_029780.3:81564692-81567403 GCF_000817695.3 Arachis duranensis | reverse complement strand
TGTTAAGGCAATCAGAAGCTTTCTGGGGCATGTAGGATTCTATAGGAGGTTTATAAAGGATTTTTCAAAAATCGCTAAACCTCTGAGCAACCTGCTAGCTGCTGACATGCCATTTATCTTTGATAAAGAGTGTCTGCAGGCATTTGAGACTCTGAAAGCTAAATTGGTCACAGCACCAATCATCTCTGCATCAGACTGGACATTACCATTTGAATTGATGTGTGATGCCAGTGATCATGCCATTGGTGCAGTGTTGGGACAAAGGCATGACAAGCTTCTGCATGTCATTTACTATGCCAGCCGTGTTCTAAATGATGCACAGAAGAATTACACAACCACAGAAAAAGAGCTACTTGCAGTAGTTTACGCCATTGACAAATTCAGATCCTATTTAGTAGGATCAAAAGTGATTGTATACACTGATCATGCTGCTCTTAAATATCTACTCACAAAGCAGGATTCAAAACCCAGACTTATAAGATGGGTGTTGCTCCTGCAAGAGTTTGATATAGAAATAAGAGACAGAAAAGGGACAGAAAACTAAGTAGCAGATCACTTGTCCCGAATAGAACCAGTAGAAGGGGCGTCCCTCCCTCTCACTGAAATCTCTGAAACCTTCCCGGATGAGCAACTCTTTGCCATCCAGGAAGTGCCATGGTTCGCAGATATTGCAAACTACAAGGCAGTGAGATTCATACCCAAAGAGTACAGTAGGCTGCAATCCAAGAAATTGATCACAGATGCAAAGTACTATCTTTGGGATGAACCATATCTCTTCAAGAGATGTGCAGACAGAGTGATCCGTAGATGTGTGCCTAAAGAAGAAGCGCAAAAGATCCTTTGGCATTGCCATGGATCACAGTATGGAGGACATTTTGGAAGTGAGCGAACAGCCACAAGAGTCCTCCAAAGTGGCTTCTACTGGCCTACTCTCTATAAAGATTCCCGAGCGTTTGTGCTTAATTGTGTCAGTTGCCAAAGATCTGGCAATCTGCCTCACAGTTATGCCATGCCTCAACAAGGGATCTTCGAGATTGAGTTGTTTGATGTATAGGGTATTGACTTTATGGGACCTTTCCCACCATCAAACTCAAACACTTATATTCTGGTGGCAATGGATTATGTATCCAAATGGGTGGAGGCTATTGCAACACCCACTAATGACACTAAAACAGTGTTAAAATTCCTCCAAAAACACATCTTCAGCGGATTTGGTACCCCTAGAGTATTAATCAGTGATGGAGGCACTCATTTCTGCAATAAACAGCTTTACTCTGCTTTGGTTCGTTATGGAGTTAGCCACAGGGTAGCTACTCCATATCACCCACAGACTAATGGGCAAGCTGAAGTCTCAAATAGAGAACTCAAAAGAATCCTGGAATGGACTGTAATTAACCGTAGAAGGGATTGGACAAGAAGCTTGGATGATGCTCTGTGGGCATACAGAACAGCATTCAAGACCCCTATAGGGACCTCTCCATACCAGCTTGTGTATGGAAAGGCATGTCACTTGACAGTGGAACTGGAACACAAGGCCTACTGGGCAACCAGATTCCTAAACCTTGATGCTAAGTTAGCTGGAGAAAAACGATTGCTCCAATTAAATGAGCTAGAGGAATTTAGACTCAATGCTTTCGAAAATGAAAAAATTTACAAGGAGAAAGCAAAAAGATGGCATGATAAGAAATTGTCATCCAGAGTCTTTGAGCCGGGGCAGAAAGTTCTGCTATTTAATTCTAGGCTCAAATTATTCCCTGGGAAATTAAAATCCCGGTGGAGAGGTCCATATGTAATTACAAGTGTATCACCATATGGATACGTAGAGCTTCATGATAATGAATCTAACAAAAAGTTCATTGTTAACGGACAGAGGGTTAAACATTATCTTGAAAGCAATTTTGAGCAAGAATGCTCAAAACTGAGACTTGATTAAAAGCTCAGTAATGGTCCAGCTAATGACATTAAAGAAGCGCTTGCTGGGAGGCAACCCAGCCATTCACAAGATTTAATTTTATTTGTTCTTTTTTCTAATTGATCAAGTTTTACAGGTAGATGCCAGAGTATCTTCAAAAGGTGAAGTAGCAATTGATTGAAGTCACAGAGTTACAAGGAAATTTGGAAAGCTTACTGGCATCAAAAAGCCAGTAAGAAACGTTTTGGGCGTTGAACGCCCAAAAGAAGCACCCACTGGGCGTTCAACGCCAGTAAGGGTAGCCATCTGGGCGTTAAACGCCAGAAAGGAGCATCTTCTGGGCGTTGAACGCTAGAAAGAAGCACCTTCTGGGCGTTCAATGCCAGATTGTTAGCATCTTGGGCGTTCAGAAAAACGCCCAGTGACAAAGGACTTCCTGGCGTTCAACGCCAGAAAGAAGCATCAGCTGGGCGTTGAACGCCCAGGAGAAGCAGCATTTGGGCGTTAAACGCCCAAAACATGCATCGTTTGGGCGTTTAACGCCAGGATGGTGGGGAGGAGGTAAAATTCATTTTTCTTTATAATTTTTCTAAATTTTTATGTTTCAATTCATGATTTCTTACATAAACATGTTTCAAATTGTCATCCCCCATATCAAATTAGTTTTCTAAAAATCCTAATTTCTAAAAATCCATGTTTCAAAAATTTCAAATATATCTTAATCCATAAAGACAAATTGTTTTCCAATCCAATCCAACTCTTTTAAGTTTGTTTTCAAAACTCAATTATCTTTTTAAAA
>NC_029780.3:81562376-81562593 GCF_000817695.3 Arachis duranensis | reverse complement strand
GACAAAAAGCTACAAGCCCCGCTCATCTAATAAGAATCTGAGCTTCATTTAAAACTCTAAAATATTATTACTTCTTAATTTCTGTTAAAACCTATTTTATTTTTCTGGTTGCTTGAGGACAAGCAACAGTTTAAGTTTGGTGTTGTGATGAGCGGATATTTTATATGCTTTTTGGGGGTAATTTCATGTAGATTTTAGTATGTTTTAACTAGTTTTC
>NC_029780.3:81538582-81561640 GCF_000817695.3 Arachis duranensis | reverse complement strand
CTGATTGAGAACCGACAGATGATTAGCCGTGCTGTGACAGAGCATAGGAATGTTTTCACTGAGAGGATGGGAAGTAGCCATTGACAACGGTGACACCCTACATAGAGCTCGCCATGGAAGGGACTTTGCGTGTGGAGAAGGATTTCAAGGAAGAGTTGAAGTCAGAGGACAAAGCATCTCCAAAACTCCAACATATTTCTCATTACTGCACAACAAGTAACGCTATTATTCTCTTTTATTTTTCCAATCTAATAATTCCAACTGATAATTTTAATTAAGATCCTGACTAAGAATAATAAGATAAACATAGCTTGCTTCAAACCAATAATCTCCGTGGGATCGACCCTTACTCACGTAAGGTATTACTTGGACGACCCAGTGCACTTGCTGGTTAGTTGTGCGAATCACAATTCGTGCACCAGGCTCACATGGTAAACGACTCACAAAACAAGGAAGTCAAAGTGTACTTGCACTTTGGAACTCAACACACGCAGAAGACACTGTGAGAAAAGAGTTGGCGCCTCTTCCCACGCTAGGCACCAATTCCCAAAGTGGGAAAACATTTAATCTCTTTTATTTCCCACCTTCTAACCACATCATTCACCCATTATAAAAGCCTCACTCTCCCACTTCAACAATCCCTACACCACTCACCTTCGCTTCTCTTTTCATATTCTACTATCCCTTACTCTCTTCTTTTTCTTGATTGGGACAATCAAGTCCTAAGTTTGGTGTTGGAGCAAAACATTATTTTGCCTTCTCTTTCTTTCAACTCCCCCCATTTTTTTCACACTCTCCCAACCTAATGGCACCACCAAAAAGCTCAACCTCAAAGAAAACAAGAACCAAGGAACCAACCTCTAGATCCTCAAGCTCTTTTAATGACTACAAGTTCCTCTCCGCATTCAACCAAAATCAATTTTATGGTTGGGTGAGTGAGAGGAAAATCATTCCAGAAGTTGGGTTTCAACTAGGAAAGAATGAACACATCAAAATCAACATTGAGATTGAACAGAGGGGTTGGTCACTTCTATGCAACCCACCAAGGAAAGTGGTAGAGAGCTTGGTGAGGGAGTTCTATGCCAACAGAGTACCTCAACCAGGGCAACAATATGGCTACATTAGCTATGTGAGAGGGAAATCCATTGACTACAGCCCCTCTGGCATAGAAAGAATGCTAATGGTGAAGAGGACAAGCTCCACTCGGAGCTATAAAGAGAGAATAAAACAACAAGACCATGGGTTTAAGGAGATTCTGAGTAAAATCTGTGTGGTGAATGTGCATTGGATCAATGACAAGGATGGAATACCCAACCAATTGAGGAGAAGAGATTTGAGCCCCTAAGCTAGAGGGTGGTTAGAATTTGTGAGGAGGTCCCAGATCCCCATATCCAACACTTCAGAGGTGACCAAGGAGAGAGTTGTGCTTATCTACAGCATCATGAAAGGAGAAAACATCAATGTGGGGGAGATGATCGCCAACAACATCAACAAAGTGCTGAAAAGCACCAGTGACAACACAAGGTTGGCATTCCCCAGTATTATACAAAGGCATTGTGATGAGGCTGGAGTTGAAAAGATTATTGATGAGGTGCTTGTTAAGCAAGACAAGTTCATAACTGCCAAGAAGATGGCCAAAATTATGGCTGTCCATCCACTCAACAGGGCTAGAGAACGAAGAGCTCATGCTCATGAACCACAACAACAACAAGAAGAATGAGAGACAAAAGAGCAACCTCAATTTCTAGCACTTCAACCACCACCACACTACCAATATCAACAATTTCTAGAGGAATTCAACTGGGAGCAATTGCAAGGAGATGTACACCAAATGAAGGGAGATCTACACCACTTGAGGGAAGATGTCAACCAATTCAAAGAGGCTCAGCAACAACAATGGAGCCAAGTCAACCAGAACATTCAACAACTCCAAGAGAATTGGGAGCATATGAGGAAGGAGTAGCAGGAACAATTTGACTGGGGAGAGGTGCGAAGCGCACTGGACAAAGTAACAGAGCAAGGCAAGTGGCAACAGAGGAACTTGGCTGAATTTAGGCATCACTATGATGCCAGGACCATATCCAGGAGGCAGTATGACATCAACACACAAGCAAAGCTGAATCACTTGTGTAACGCTGTTGCCGCTCTGAACCCAGGATATCCAACCTTCATGCAAGGGATGGAAGAGCTAAGTGCAAGACAAGAGGAAATCCTAGCTAAACATAAGGAAGATGAGAAAAACTACATGAGAAGGCTAGGATTTTGGAAGCCCAAGGATACCAAAGCTCAAGAAGGTTCCTCCAAGTCGGGCGAAGGTGGCTCATCCCCTCCCAAGAAGAAGGACAAAGGGAAGGGGCCAATGAACTGAAGATGAAGCTGCTCATGGTTGTTGAGTCCCATGGTTGACACTTTCCAATTTTTGAATTTTGTTTAAGCTTTTGTTTTATTTACGTCTTGAATAATCATGCTAGAATAGTTTATGTTTTATGCTTAGTTTCAATTCCTGCTTGAAGTCTTTATGAGTTTTTTTTACAAGAAAGAAAATGCCATGTATTTCAAGTCTTAATTACAACTTAAATAAAAGTAGAGCTTGCTTCCATAAGGGTTACTGTGAGTTGTGCAAAAATAATAAAAGAGAACAAAGCCAAGAAGGGTCATCAAACAAACTAAGAAACTAAGTGTAGAACCTTGGATGAACTAAAAAGAAAATGAGTCATGGAGAGTAACTAATCCTAGAATGTATAACAAGGGGAAGACTAAGGGGTGTTCCTTGAATATCCAAAGAACCAAGAGGTAGTAAGCAATTAAGACTCAAGGCTCTGAGCATCAACTACTGGGATAGAAAAGAAAAAGAAACATTAAAAAGCTAAAAAAGAATCAATGATCCAAGTAGATGCTTGTGGTGAAGATGTGTCAAGAAGAGATCTGGGTAAGTAGATTCTTAGGGGTGTCTCAACACCCAGTACCCTAAAACCAACTGGTTTGGGAATGCTAGTGGAAAGCCTAATTAAAGGGTTGTCTTGAGACAGAACACTTAGAGTCGTGGTCAAGAAAGCAAAACAACCTTTACTACCTCGAGGTGACAATCTATAAAAAAGACCCCTAAAGCCTATACCTAAGGGAACACTCAAGGATCCAAGAGCTTTCCATGACAATTAAAGTATTCATGCATGTGTTAGACACTTAGTTTTACTCTTAGTTGTTTTGCAATCATTTGAAGCGAAGTCCTCAATATATAAAAGTTTACTCACATTGATTTGCTTGGGACAAGCAAAGCTTAAGTTTGGTGTTGTGATGACTTGCATCATCTACCCTTCTTTCTTGCATAAAGAATACCATAAAGGAGCATAAATCTCATTTGATCAGTACAATTCATGCATTATTTGATGAATATTATGGTACACTACTTTGAGATGAGTTGTGCTGATTTTCAGGTAAAAAAGGACATCAAAAATGGGAAAAAGATAAACAATAAGCTCGGCGTGTGAAACTGGCGTGCCACTTGAGCGCAAATGCCACAAAATTGCACTAGCATAGCACGCCGTGAGCTAAGCATGGCATGCTAGTACTAAAATCCAGAAGCGAGATCCAAGCATGCAGGTGGGCGTGGCATGCCAGGGACTGGGCGTGGCAGACTAGCACAAAATTTCAGAGAGTAAAATGGAGAACACAAAAGGGGCGTGGCACGCTAGGTTGGGTGTGGCACGCCTGGCCTATCAACTACAATGGACGTGCCACTTGGTGTCGAAGGCATGGCTTGCCAGCTCCAAAAAGTCACTTTGGCATGCCACTTGAAGAACCAGCCGTGGCACGCCAAGCTTGAAGAGTGCATAAATACATGGGCATGCCACTCGAGCAGCATGGCTGGCATGCTGGTACAATGATCCAGAGAAGGGGCTGAAGGCAATTGAAGACTGGGCGTGCCACTTGAAGTCGAATGCGTGGCATGCCAATGCCTCAACCTCACTTCGGCGTGCCACTTGAGCAACCAGGCGGGGCACACTAATACACAAGACAACATGAGCAAGGACTGGGCGTGCCACTTGGTGTCGAAGGCATAGCACGCAAATCCGAGCATGTCACTATGGCATGCCACATGAAGGCCGAGGCGTGGCACGCCACTTACTGGAACGAGACAAGATCATGGGCGTGGCACGCCAACCTTTGGGTGTGGCACGCTGGTATAAATTTCCAGAGAAGATGGAAGAAGGAAATTACATGGGGCGTGCCACTTGGTATCGAAGGCGTGGCACGCCATTCACTATTCTTCACTAAGGCGTGCCACTTGAGCAACCAGGCGTGGCACGCTAGCATCATTCAGAGGCCAAAGAACAATTGGAGCATGCCACTTAAGTTCGTGGCGTGGCACGCCAAGCAGAGGAACCATTCACTCACGAAGGGCGTGGCACGCCAGACCCTGGGCATGCCACGCTAGTGCAACCTTCCAAAAGAGCTAGCCAATAACACAACAAGGGCGTGGCAAGCCAGACCCTAGGCGTACCACGCTAGTTCAAGTTAATAAAGGCAAAAGAAAGTAGAAAAAGCAAAGGGCGTGCCACTTGAGCTCGAAGGCATGGCACGCCAAAACAAGAATTCTACTATGGCGTGCCACTTGAGTTCGAAGGCGTGGCATGCCAAGGTTGACTAAGGGACGAGCATGCCACTTGAAGGATTGAGCATGGTACGCCAAGCTATTTTGAAGGGCACGTGACACGCCGGTGACGTGCCAGCCACACGCCAGCTAAGAAGTCACGCTTATTGAGTGTGTTCTTTCCCTCTAAAAATGTAATTTTCCCTTTTTCACTTTTGTAATTCTTTTATTTTCACTAGGAGTAGTATAAATACCCCCAAGGAGTACTGAAGAGGGGTTAAGCAGTTAGTTCTAGATCCACTTTTACATTCCACTTTTGAGTACTTTTCAAGCTATGAGTAGCTAACTTCCCTCTCATTGAGAGAGGGAGCTCTATTGTACTTGATGGATTGATAATAGTGAAATTATTCTGCTCTTCATCTTCTCTTTGATTTGCTAGAAGGAATTTCAGTCTTAATGCTTAGTATTCAATTATCTTGGGAAAGAGATTGAATGCATTTGGGTTTCATGGGAACCTTGGGAAAGGAAACATGAAACCATGCTTGAAATCCCTTCTCACACTTGAGTAGAATCTAGGTTTTGGTGATGGGATACGTGATATATAATCCCCTCTCTACCTGGCTCGACAAGGGTGTGTGGTATAATCAGGAACCAAGCATGTCTCTCTTCATGAGCAATTAGACTAAGGAATTGGCTATTGATCAAGATCTGAGAGATTGAGTCACCAAGGGATTGGGGCTCAATCAATCATGATTGCCAAGAGGTCAGTGAGTTGCATGATTGAAGAGGATCTAAGCTAGTTTTGATCTAAAGAGACAACATCTCCCAATCTCAATGAATTCCCCCATTCTTATCTATCCATTTCTTTACTGCTTAATTTTACATTCAGCAATTCCCCATTCCTATTTACATTCAAGTCATTTATAATTCAGCACTTTACATTCAACAATTTCTATTTTTGCACTTTATTGATTTTCTTTACATTCTAGTCATTTACATTTACGTCATTTACAATTCTGCACTTCACAATCTTATTGATCCGCTTAACTAATTCATCAATCAATTAAAACTGCTTGGATTTGCCAATCTCTGTGGATACGATCCCACTCTACCGTGGGTTATTACTTGGCGATAATTTTGGTGCGCTTGCCAAAAGAACTAATTCACTAAATTTTTGAAAGGGGTAGTGAATTTTGGTCATCACCTTCCCATACACAAGCTGGTATGGAGAAGTTCCTATAGGAGTCTTGAATTATGTTCTGTATGCCCATAGAGCATTATCCAAGCTCTTTACCCAATCCTTTCTACAGACAATTACAGTCTGTTCCAGGATTCTTTTTAGTTCTCTATTAGAGACTTCATCTTGCCCATTTGTCTGTGGATGAGATGGAGTTGCCACCTTGTGGCTAATTCCATATCTGACCATAGCAAAGTGAAGCTGTTTATTGCAGAAATGAGTGCCTCCATTACTGATTAGTACTCTAGGGACACCAAATCTGCTAAAAGATATCTTTCTTGAGGAACTTCAGCACTATCTTAGTATCATTAGTGGCTGTTGCAAATTGCATCTACCCATTTAGATACATAGTCTACTGCCACCAGAATATAAGTGTTTGAGTATGATGGTGGGAAAGGCCCCATGAAGTCAATACCCTATACGTCAAACAACTCAATCTCTAAGATCCCTTGTTGAGGCATGGCGTAACCATGAGGCAGATTACCAGCTCTCTGGCAACTGTCACAGTTACGTACAAACTCTCGGGAGTCTCTATAGAGGGTAGGGCAGTAGAAGCCACATTAGAGGACTTTTGTGGCTGTTCGCTCACCTCCGAAATGTCCTTCATATTGTGATCCATGGCAATACCATAGGATTTTCTGTGCCTCTTCTCTAGGCACGCATCTACAGATTATTCCGTCTGTGCATCTCTTAAAGCGATATGATTCATCCCATAAGTAGTACTTTGCATCAGAGATCAATTTTTTCGTTTGCTGCCTGCTGTACTCCTTCGGTATGAATCTCACAGCTTTATAGTTTGCAATGTCTGCAAACCATGGCACTTCCTGAATGGCAAATAGTTGCTCATCAGGGAAGGTTTCAGAGATCTTAGAAGAAGGAAGGGACGCTCCTGCCATTGGTTCTATCTGGGACAAGTGATCAGCCACTTGGTTCTCTATTTGTTTTCTGTCTCTTATTTCTATATCAAACTCTTGCAGAAGCAACACCCATCTTATGAGCCTGGGTTCTGAATCCTGCTTTGTGAGTAGATATTTGAGAGCAAAATGGTCAGTGTACACAATCACTTTTGATCCTACTAAATAGGATCTAAACTTGTCAATGGCATAAACCACTGCAAGCAACTCTTTTTCTGTGGTTGTGTAGTTCTTCTGTGTGTCATTTAGAACACGGCTGGCATAGTAAATGATGTGCAGAAGCTTGTTATGCCTCTATCATAATACTGCACCAATAGAATGGTCACTGGCATCACACATTAGTTCGAATGGTAATATCCAGTCTGGTGCAGAAATGACAGGTGTTGTGACCAACTTAGCCTTCAGTGTTTCAAAGGCCTGCAAACACTCTGTGTCAAAGACAAATGGTGTATCAGCAGCTAGCAGGTTATTCAGAGGTTTTGCAATTTTTGAAAAATCCTTTATAAACCTCCTGTAGAATCCTACATGTCCCAGAAAACTTCTGATTGCCTTAACATTGGTGGGTGGTGGTAATTTTTCAATAATCTCTACCTTAGCTTGATCTACCTCTATTCCTTTGTTCGAAATGTTATGCCTAAGGACAATTCCTTCAGTCACCATAAAGTGACATTTTTCCCAGTTTAAAACCAGGTTAGTCTCTTGGCACCTTTTTAGAACAAGTGCTAGATGATCAAGACAGGAGCTGAATGAATCTCCAAATACTAAGAAGTCATCCATGAAGACTTCTAGAAAATTTTCCACCATATCGGAGAAAATAGAAAGCATGCATCTCTGAAAGGTTGCAGGTGCATTGCACAGACCAAATGGCATCCTTCTGTAGGCAAAAAGCAGTAATAGTCATGACCTGCTAGTCTTTCTAGCATTTGATCTATGAATGGTAAAGGAAATGATCCTTTCTGGTGGCTGTATTGAGCCTTCTGTAGTCAATACACAAACGCCACCCTATAACTGTTCACATAGGAACTAGTTCATTCTTTTCATTATGAACCAGTGTCATGCCTCCCTTTTTTGGGTACAACTTGGACAAGGCTCACCCAGGGGCTATCAAAATAGGATAAATAATTCCAGCCTCTAGTAATTTAGTAACATCTTTCTGCACCACCTCCTTCATGGCTAGATTCAGCCGCCTTTGTGGTTAAACCACTGGCTTGGCATTATCCTCTAGTAGGATCTTGTGCATGCATCTGGCTATGCTAATGCCCTTAAGATCACTAATGGACCACCCAAGAGCTGTCTTGTGTGTCCTTGGCACCTAAATTAGTGCTTTCTCTTCTTGTGGCTCTAAAGTAGAGCTTATGATTACAGGAAAAGTGTCACCTTCTCCCAGAAATGCATATTTTAGGGATGGTGGTAGTGGTTTGAGCTCGGGTTTAGGAGGTTTCTCCTCTTCCTGAGGAGTTTTTAGAGGTTCTATTATTTCCTCTGGTTCCTCTAGATCAGGCTAAACATCTTTAAAGATGTCCTTTAGCTCTGATTTGAGACTCTCAGCCATACTGATCTCCTTTACCAGGGAGTCAATAATATCAATACTCATGCAATCCTTTGATGTGTCTGGATGCTTCATTGCTTCAATAACATTCAGCCTAAACTCATCCTCATTGACTCTCAGGGTCACTTCCCCTTTTTGGATGTCAATGAGTGTTCGTCCAGTTGCTAAGAAAGGTCTTCCTAGAATGAGGGTTGCACTCTTGTGCTCCTCCATCTCCAATACTATAAAGTCAGTGGGAAAGGCAAATGGCCCAACTGTGACAATCATGTCCTCAATTATGCCTGATGGATATTTAATGGAGCCATCAGCAAGTTGAAGACAAATTCGGGTTGGTTTGACCTCTTCAGTCAAGCCAAGCTTTCTGATAGTGGATGTAGGGATTAGGTTGATACTTGTCCCAAGATCACACAGAGCTGTCTTGGTACAAGTACCCTCCAATGTGCATGGCATCATAAAGCTCCCAGGATCCTTAAGCTTCTCTGGTAAGCTTTTTAAGATGACTGCACTGCATTCTTCAGTGAGAAAGACTTTTTCAGTTTCTCTCCAATCCTTCTTATGACTTAAGATCTCTTTCATGAACTTAGCATAAGAAGGTATTTGCTCAAGTGCCTATGCAAATGGAATCTTGATTTCAAGAGTCCTGAGACAGTATGCAAAGCGGGAAAATTATTTATCCTGTTCTGCTTGGCAAAGTTTCTAAGGATAAGGCATTTTAGCTTTGTATTCTTCAACCTTGGTTGCTGCAGGTTTATTTCCTACAGAGGCAGGTTGAGAAGCCTTCTTGAGGGAGTTATTATCAGCACTTGTAGGTGTCTGATCCCTCATTGGCATTTGAACGCCAGGATAGGGGGAGGAATGGGTGTTTAACGCCAGATTCCTACCTTTTTCTGGCGTTTGAATGCCAGAACTGGACATGGGTTGGGCGTTTAACGCCAACTTTTCACCCTTTTCTGGCATTTGAACACCAGAACTAGGCATCCACTGGGCGTTTAACGCCAGTTTTTCACCCTTTTCTAACGTTTGAACGCCAGAATTATTCCTCTCCGGGCTCTTAATGTCCTCAGAGGGACTTTGGGTGGCAGTTTGCTCATCCTCTCTCAGTTGTTCTTTTCTTAGCTTTCTTCTGCTTTGAGTTGAGGTATTTAATATTTTTCCACTTCTTAATTGAACTGCATGGCACTCTTCTATTATCTGTTTTGATAACTGCTGTTTTGTCTGATTCAATTGTGATTCCATATGCTTATTAGCATTTTTGGTCTCTTGTAGCATCTCCTTAAATTCTGCTAACTGTTTTGTTATAGAAGATAGTTGCTGATTGAGTTCAGCAACTTGTTCCTGAGGATTAAAGTCAGTTGATACTGCCTTAGCTTCTTCTTTCATGGAGGACTCACTATTTAAGTACAGATGCTGATTTCTAGCAACCGTATCTATAAGCTTTTGAGCCTCTTCAATCGTCTTTCTCATGTGTATAGATCCACCAGCTGAGTGGTCTAGAGATATCTGAGCTTTTTCTGTAAGCCCATAGTAGAAGATGTCTAACTGCACCCATTCTAAAAATATTTCAAAAGGGAATTTCCTTAGCATCTCTCTGTACCTCTCCCAGGCATCATAAAGAGATTCATTATTCTCTTGTTTAAAGCCTTGGATATCCAGCCTTACCTGTGTCATCCTCTTTGGAGGGAAATATTGATTCAAGAATTTTTCTGACAGTTATTTCCATGTCCTTATGCTTGCTGTGGGTTAGTTATTTAACCACCTCTTAGCTTGATCTTTCATAGCAAATGGAAACAATAATAGTCTGTAGACATCCTGATCTACTTCCCTATTCACGTACTGTGTCAGCAATTTGTAAGAACTGTGCCAGAAACTCAGTAGGTTCTTCCTGTGGAAGACCGGAATACTGGCAATTTTGCTGCACCATGATAATGAGCTGGGGATTCAGCTCGAAGTTACTAGCTTTAATGGGAGGTATACAGATACTACCCCCATAAAGCCGTAGTGGGATTGGCATATGGTCCCAGAGTCCTTCTGGACTGTTCATTTCCACTTAGGTCCATGATGGAGAAAGGGAGATGATGTGGATTTATTTTATTTACTTTATTATATAATAAAATGGATATTAAAATAATAAAATAAAAAAATAAAGAATTTGAAAATATTTTGTGAGGATTTTCGAAAAAGAATGAGGAGAGAGAAAGTGGTTAGGAGTTTTTTTTTTGAAAAAGATATGATTTTAAAAATTTTGACCAAATCAACCTAAGAAATTCGAAAATTATGAGCAATTAAAGAAAAGGATATTTTTTTTATTTTTGAATTTTATGATGAAAGAGAAAAAACACACAAAAGACACAAGACTTAAAATTTTTATATCTAATTCTCCTTGTTTTCGAAAATTTTGGAGGGAAAACACCAAGGAACACCAAACTTAAAAATTTTAAAATCAAAACACAAGGAAGAGTCAATAACACTTTGAAGACTTACAAGAACAACAAGAACAAAATTCAAAGACTCAAAGAACTTAAGAACATAAAGAAAGAACACCAAACTTAAAATTTTTAGAAAACCAAAATAAAATTTTCGAAAACTAAAGAAAAATTAACAAGAGAACACCAAACATAAAATTTGACATAAGATTTAAACAAAGAAAAATTATTTTCAAAAAGATTTTAGAAAGGAAGACTCAAAGGAGCAACTATTCACAAGAACATAGACACATTCAACAAATACAAGGATTAAACAGAGAAAAACTATTTTTGAAAAAGTTTTAATTATTATATATTTTTTTTGAAAAGAAAATAAAAGACTCTAAACCAAAAAGACAAATTTTTCCTAATCTAAGTAACAAAATAAACCGTCAGTTGTCCAAACTCGAACAATCCCCAGCAAAGGCGCCTAAAACTTGGTGCACAGAATTGTGATTCACACTTCACAACTCTGGTGCCACTAACCAGCAAGTGCACTGGGTCGTCCATGTAATACCTTACGTGAGTAAGAGTCGATCCCATGGAGATTGTTGGCTTGAAGCAGTTATGGTTATCTTGTAACTCTTAGTCAGGATATCAATAATAGTTCTTAGTTTTAATTGCGAAAAATAAAAAAACATGAAATAAATACTTGTTTTGCAGTAATGGAGAATGGGTTGGAGTTTTGGAGATGCTCTGTCTTCTGAATCTCTGCTTTCCCACTGTCTTCTTCTTCACGCACGCAAGGCTCCTTCCATGGCAAGCTGTATGTCGGTGGATGACTGTTGTCAATGGCTACCATCCATCCTTTCAGTGAAAAAGGTCTATATACATGGCTAATCATCTGTCGGTTCTCACTTGCGCTGGAATAGGATCCAGTGATCCTTTTGCTTCTGTCACTACGCCCAACATTCATGAGTTTGAAGCTCTTCACAGTAATTCCATCCCAGATCCTATTCGGAATACCATAGACAAGGTTTAGACTTTCCAGATCTCAAGAATACTGCCAATTGATTCTAGCTTATACCACAAAGACTCTGGTCTCACGGATTGAACGCTCTGTTGTCAGGAGATGCAGTCAAACTCATGAACCAGGAACCCAAGAGATACACACTCAATCTAAGGTAGAACGGAAGTGGTTGTCAGGCACGCGTTCATAGGTTGAGAATGGTGATGAGTGTCATTGATCATCACATTCATAATGTTTAAGTGTGAGTGAATATCTTAGAATAGAATCAAGCGTGATTGAATAGAAAGATAGAAGTAATTGTATTAATCCATTGAGACACAGCAAAGCTCCTCACCCCCAACCATGGGGTTTAGAGACTCATGCGATAGAAGATACAAATTCAGATGTAAAATGTCATGAGATGCAAAATGAATCTCTAAAAGTAGTTTTTATACTAAACTAGTAACCTAGGTTTATAGAAAATGAGTAAACTAAGATAGATAGTGCAGAAATCCACTTCCGGGGCCCACTTGGTGTGTGTTTGGGATGAGCATTGAAGCTTTCACCTATAGAGACATTTCTTGGAGTTAAATGCCAGCTTTGGTGCCAGTTTGGGCGTTTGACTCCAGCTTGTAACTCAGTTCTGGTGTTTAACGCCATAATAGGGCAGGAAGTTGGCGTTTAAATGCCATTTTGCATCGTCAAAACTCGAGCAAAGTATGGACTATTATATACTTTTGGAAAGCCCTGATGTCTACTTTTCAAAACAATTAAGAGCGCGCCAATTGGGCTTCTGTAGCTCTAGAAAATCTATTTCGAGTGCAGGGAGGTCAGAATCCAATAGCATATGCAGTCCTTTTTTAGCCTCTGAATCAGATTTTTGCTCAGGTCCCTCAATTTCAGCCAGAAAATACCTGAAATAACAGAAAAACACACAAACTCATAGTAAAGTCTAGAAATGTGATTTTTGCATAAAAACTAATAAAAATAGACTAAAAAGTAACTAGATCCTACTAAAACTATATGAAAATTCCCCCAAAAAGCGTATAAAATATGAGCGATTTCAATTTAACAAGGAAGCATATAATCTACTTCTACTCTAGAACTAAACAATTAACTAAGACAAGAATCAAGCAATCAAGATTTTTGGTTTTCAAATATGAATAATAAAAGAAACTCTTGGCTAAGCATAGGAATTCGGGTTACCATCCTTGTCTAACAGCCATATCTTGATAATTATGAGGAACCAAACTCACTAAGTCTACCTCCAAGAGCTTTAAGTACGTAATATCTACTCTTAAGCTTGAGGTATGTCAAGTGGCTTGATCAATCTCAACTCATAAGTCCCAATCCAACTACCAATTGACTTAGTAGTAGATTAGTGTCAATGGGTATCAACTTGACCACTAAGGGTTCTCAAATCACCAAATCAATTAGACCCAATGACTCAAGTTTACTCAATTCCCTTAGCCTAGGCCAAGAGTAAGGAAAACTACTCCATAATCAAAGGAAACATTTTATCAAAGACAAAACATGCATTAACAAAAGACATCTTCAAATTGCAATTAAATTGGAAATTAAAGATACTCACTAACAATTATTAATGGAAAACAACTCAAACAACACTAATAATCATGGAAAACATCAATCTATTCATAGAGATTCAAGATCCACAAAATTCATGAGTGAGAAGAAATTGGGAAAGAACAAAATAACACAAACTCAACACAAGATCTAAGTAAAATTATGCTAGGGAATCAAATTAAGTAATCAAAACTAGAAATTAACAAAACCCAATTCAGAATTTCAACAATAGAAGATCAAATCAAACTAGTTCTAGAGAGGAATAGAGGTTTCTCTCTATAGAAGAATAAGAACCAAAAACTAGCTAAAATTGTTTCTAAGTGTGTAATGAATGATCCTCCTACTTTCCCCCTTGGTTCCTTGGGGATTTTGCATGCAGCAGCAGCTTGAATTTTGGCCTGGAGAGCCTCAGAAATTGCCAGCCACGATTTTATTAATAAGGTCACGTGCTGCATGTCACACGTACACGTCTATCACGCGTTCACGTTGATGAATTTGCAATCCACGCATACGTACAAGGCACGCGTGCGCGTTGATGGAATTTTCTTCAATGTACGCGAATGCGCCGATTTGAGCGCACCAAGATGAAGCATGCTCCCACGCGTGCGCGTCGGTGGCACTTCTCCAAAGCTCCAATTTTTTATGTTCCTTCCACTTTGTGCATGCTTCTTTTCCATCTTCTAGACCAATCTTGCCCTGTAAACTCTGAATTCATTTAACAAATGCATCACGGCATCGAATGGTGATAGAAGAGATTAAAATATAGCATTTTTAGGGTCAAATAAACATGTTTTTAACCATGAGACAAAATAAGGAAGGGAACACAAAACCATGCATTTTATGTGGATAAGTGCGAAAAGTATTGACAAAATCCCCTAAAATCAACACAAGATTAACCATAAAATTGGGGTTTATCAAACCTCTCCATACTTAAACCAAAGGACATAGGAGAAAGAGGTTTATGAAATGCAACTAATGCAAATGCGTCTATCTACTTGGTCAAGGGTGAATTTATCCTCCAAGAACATATATGAGCACATAGGGCTAAGGTGACATATAGTCCATGAATCCCAACAATTCAAACATCAAAATGAACTGCATATAACTTGCGAGACGAACGCTTGTGAAAGCCGGGAACAAGGAGTTGAGCATCGAACCCTCACCGGAAGTGTATCTGCTCTATTCACTCAAGTGCCCCTTTTTTTTACAACATAGAGAAAGGCATTTTAAACACATTCTTGGCATAAATTCAACTAGATAGGTCAAGAAAACACTCACAAATTCATACAATATTCAAAATAAAGCATTTTCTTCAAACACAACCAATTCAACAAAATTTGCCAAGATGAATGAAATCTTAATGAATATCACAACACTCTAACAAAATTAACAAAATCTAGCATATCAAGACAAACTCACAACATCAAGAAACACAAAATTCACAAAGAATCTAAGGCTAGAAGTAAGAAAGTATACACAAGGAAGATCATACCATGGTAGGGTGTCTCCCACTTAGCACTTTTCTTTAACATCCTTAAGTCGGACGGTCATGAGCCTACGCTTCCTTTCCTTTTGGTGCATCCTCAAGTAGGAGCACCTCTACTTCCCTTGAAAGTTGCCTCACTTTGAGGGTTAAATAATTCTACCACACCATAGGGCTTTACCTCCTTCACCTTGAAGGGTCTTTCCCATATTGAATGGAGGTTTCCAGGCATGAACCTGAGCCTCGAGTTGTAGAGGAAAACTTCATCACCTTCTTGAAAATATTTGTTCCGAATATAGTGATCATGGAATGGCTTAGGCTTTTTCTTGTAAATTCGAGCATTCTCATATGCCTTCATTCTTAGACATTCAAGCTCCTCCAGTTGCAATTTTCTAGCTATACCCACCTTGGTGATGTCCATGTTACACTGCTTTACCGCCCAATAGACCTTATGCTCAATCTCCACTGGTAGGTGGCACGCCTTACCATAGACGATCCGAAAGGGGCTCATCCCTAATGGAGTCTTGTAGGCCGTCCTATATGCCCATAGTGCATCTCCCAACCGAGAGCTCCAGTCCTTCCTTTGTGAATTCACCACTTTCTCCAAAATTCGCTTGATCTCCCGGTTGGACACCTCCGCTTGCCCATTTGTTTGGGGGTGAAAAGCAGTGGAAACCTTGTGTACTATTCCGTAGCGCTTGAGTAGTTCTTCTACCTTCATGTTACAAAAGTGGGAACCTTAGTCGCTCACGATTGCTCGTGGCAACCCATAGTGGCACACAATATTATTTCTAATGAAAGAAATCACAGCATTAGTGTCATCAAGGCGGGTAGGTATCGCTTCCACCCACTTTGATACGTAGTCAACCGCCAACAAAATATACAAATACCCACTTGAGTTAGGAAATGGTCCTATAAAGTCTATGCCCCATACATCAAAGATTTCATTAAATAACATTGGTTTTTGAGGCCTTTCATCCCTTTGGGATGCATTTCCCGACTTCTGACATTGATGACACGACACACAAAATTGGTTAAAATCCTTGAATAGTGTTGGTCACCAGAATCCACATTCCGAAACCTTTTTAGCCGTCTGTTGTGGGCCAATGTGACCACCATACTCGGATGAATGACAAGATTCAAGAATGGGTTGGATTTCGAATTCTGGGACACATCTACGATTTACTTGGTCTACTCCCCTCTTCCATAAGTGAGGGTCATACCAAATGTAATATTTGGAATCACTTCTCAACTTATCCCTTTCATGTTTTGAAAAGTTGGGAGGGAAAATCTTAGTAACCAAGTAGTTCGTCATAGGAGCAAACCAAGGAAAACTATCCGAAATAGCATGCAAACTATTCAAAAGGAATGAGTCATCAATCGAAAATGGATCATATTTGAGATTCTCAAGGCGGCTTAGATAGTCCGCAACTAGATTTTGTGATCCACTTTTGCCGGGTAAACTGGTAATAACATCATTCTTGGCCGGGTCCACAGAAATGCCCTTATCAGAAACTACGTGTCCTAACACAATGCCTTGTCTTACCATGAAGTGACATTTTTCAAAATTTAGGACAAGGTTAATGTCAACACACCTAGCTAAGACTTTGGCCAAGTTCTCTAAACAACTATCAAATGATGTCCCATACACACTGAAGTCATCCATAAAGACTTCCAGACAACTCTCCATTAGATCGAAAAAGACACTAGTCATGCACCGCTGAAAAATGGCGGGTGCATTGCATGGCCCAAATGGCATCCTTTTATAAGCAAAGGTGCCAAAGGGACAAGTAAATGTGGTCTTTTTCTGATCCTCAGGAGTAATGTGAATTTGGAAGTAACCAGTAAAACCATCAAGAAAGAAATAATGGAATTTACCCGCAAGTCAGTCCAATATTTGGTCAATAAATGGCAAAGGGTAGTGGTCTTTCCTTGTTGCGGCATTCGACCTTCTATCATCGATGCACACCCGCCAAGCATTTTGCACTCTTGTGGTGACCACTTCACCATATTCATTCTTGACAGCAGTGATGCCCAATTTCTTTGGAACAACTTGAACCGGACTCACCCATTCACTATCAGAAATCAGATATATAATACCCGCATCAAATAGTCTTGTGACTTCCTTTTTCACTATGTCAAGGATAGTGGGGTTGAGTCTTCTTTGGGGTTGTCTAACTGGCCAAGCTCCCTCTTGGAGGAAGATACGATGCATGCACATACATGGGTCAATTCCCACAACATCGGCCAAGCTCCAATCGAATGCTTTCTTGTGCCTCCTTAGGACTTCTAGGAGCTTCTCCTTTTCTTGGCTAGAGAGCTCACTAGCAATAATGACCAGAAATATTTGATTATCCTTAAGGAATGTATACTTCAAATGAGAGGAGAGAGGCTTCAATTCATTTTTTGCCTCAAGTTAAGGTTCTTTTTCACCAAGCTCATGGGATTCATTCTCAACAAATTTCTCTTGTTCACCCTCATGACCATCCTTCTACTCAACAATAGGGTAGTGTTACTTGTCATGATCTTCTCTTTGCACTTCTGCTACTACCTCATCAATTACATCAAATCGGAAGATGGAATGCTCTTTGGGTGGGTGTTTCATGGCTTTCTCCAAGTTGAACTTGATTGTCTTGTCTCCGACCTCAAAGGAGTATGTGCCGGTGAAGGCATCCAATTTGAACTTAGAGGTCTTCAAGAAGGGTCTACCAAGTAGAACGGAGGAAGAACTTCTATTCTCTATTTGAGGCATCTCAAGGATGTAGAAATCAGCTGGAAATACCAAGTCCTTGATTGCCACAAGTACATCTTCAGCTATCCCATTATGGTGATCACATTCTTGTCGGCAAATTTGGCGGCAGACCTTTTCAATGGAGCTAGATTCAACCTTGCAAATATAGAAAATGGCATGATGCTTACGCAAGCCCCCAAATCACACATATAGTCATGAAAAGTAACCCCACCAATACGACAAGACACCAAGCATGGTCCGAGGTCACTACACTTCTCTGGAATAGGCTTTATCAATGAAGAAATGGAACTACCCAATGACAATGTCTCCAACTCACCTATCCTATCGTTGTGTGTGCACAAGTCTTTTAAAAATTTTGCATATTTCGGAATTCGTTGAATGGCATCAAGAAGTGGGATGGTTATCTCAACCTTCTTGAATACTTGAAGCATGTTTAAATCAAATTCTAGATTTTTCTTGGCCTTCTTTACCATGGAAGGGAATGGGATGGGAATGGATTCATCCATTATAGCCTTCCTCTTGGGCTCCTTGAGGCTCACTTCTTCCTCCTCTTGCTTTGCATCTACCTCCTCTTCTTCATGTGGAGCTTCAAAAACCACTTCCTCCTCATGAATGTCTTCCATGACCCTAGGAAGTATCTCCTCCAGTGTAGTCCCCAACCGTAGTGTAATGGCATTGAGACCATCCTTTGAGTTTGGAAGGGGTTGAGATGGAAGGTTAGGAGAACTTGAGGGTTGGTTGGTGTTGTTGGTGGAAGGTAAAGCCATCCTTGTGAGTATCTCGGTGATGTTGGCCAATTGAGCACTCATGCTACCATATTGAGCATTCATGCTACCATATTGAGCATTCATGCTATTATATTGTGCACTCAAGGTATTAAATTGAGCCTTGTTGTCCTCTTCATATTTTACCACTATAGCTCTAAGTTCATCAACTGGGTTGGTAGAAGAGGAAGATGTTTAGTTAGATTGTTGTCTTTGATGCGGTGCTTGGTATTTAGGGTAGTTATTTTGGTTTTGGTGTGGTGCTTGGTATGGTTGGTTGTTGTTGTGGTGATTTTTGTTGGCTTGATGGTTGTTGTTGTTATGGTGTTGGGATGAAGATTGGTGATTGTTGTTGTGGTGAGAAGAAGAGTTGTTCCATCTTTGATTTTGATTGCTCCCTTCTGCATTATCCCTTCACCCTTGGTTAGAATTATTGCCATGAGAGTAGTTGCTTTGACCTTGGTTTTGATAGGGTGGACGGTTATTGTGGTTCACTTTGGCTACCGTAAGGGCATAGTCCTCTTTCATTTGATGGTATTGGTCGGTGTAATGTACGGTGCTAGCACATAAACCACATACTCTAGGAGGCCCTTCGAGTTGGAGGATTTGGTTTAGGGCTTGAACGGTTTGGGTTGATTGAGTAGCTTGGGTGCAGTGAAATGCCTTTTGCTCATTGTGCATCTCTGTGAGGATAGTAGTCATGTCCCCAAGCACTTTGGTCAATCCTGAATCGGAAGGTGATACTTCCACCACACCCTTGAGGGGGTTGTTCCTCACCCTTGTATGTTGTGTAGCCTCGGCGACATCATTTATCAATCTCCAAGCTTCTGTCGCCGTCTTGTTCCTAGAAAGGGAACCACCACTAGATGCAGTGAGCAATCTTCTATCCACCTCTAAAAGACCTCCAGTGAAATAACTAATAAGCCAGTGGGTGTCCAATCCATGATGTGGACGAGCTTCCAATAGCCTTCGGAATCAAGTCCAATACTCATACAAGCTCTCTTGATCCCTTTGCATTATACCAGAGAATTCTTTCCAGACATAGTTGGTCTTCTCAAGCAGAAATAACTTGTCTAGAAACTCTCTTCTCAAGAAATCCCAATTGGTTACCACTTCATCTGGTTGGTAGTAGAACCACTCTTTTGCTTGTACCTCAAGAGAGAAAGGAAAAGCAAACACCATAATAGCAATCTCATTGGCTCCATCCCTTCGAGCCGTGGAGCAAGCAACTTGAAAATCTCTCAGATGTCTGATGGGGTCTTGACCCGGAAGCCCATGATACTTGGGAAGCAAATTAGTCAAGCTACTCTTCAACTCAAAGTTTAGATTAAAATTAGGATATCTTGCTTGCAATGGTTGAAGGTTAATATCCGGAGCCCCTTGTTCATGCAAGGTGATTTGGCATGGCTCCACCATGTATTGTTCACCTGTAGGATGCAAAGAAGTATTAGTGGTGCTAATAGAAGAATAAGAAGTTGCGGACTCCAAGTCGCTCTCAGTTCCGTCTAGTGATTCAGTATATTCCTGGTGCACGAAATTGTGATCTCAATGGCGCCAAAAACTTGGTACGCACAATTGTAATATCACTCTTCTTCACAACTTCACACAACTAACCAGCAAGTGCGCTGGGTCGTCCAAGTAATAAACCATACGTAAGTAAGGGTCGATCCCACAGAGATTGTCGGCTTGAAGCAAGCTATGGTCACCTTGTAAATCTCAGTCAGGCGAATTCAAATGGTTATAGAGTTTTAATAATTAAAAGACAAATAGAACGTAAAATATAGATAGAGATAATTATATAAATCATTGGTGAGAATTTTAGATAAGTGTATGGAGGTGTTTTATCCCTCTTGAATTTCTACTTTCCTACTGCCTTCATCCAATTCTTCATACTCCTTTCTATGGCAAGCTGTATGTAGGGCGTCATCATTGTCAATGGCTACTTCCCATCCTCTCAGTGAAAAAGGTCCTCTACGGTTTCCCGCATGGCTAATCAGTTGTTGGTTCTCGATCGTGTAGGAATAGGATTTACTATCCTTTTGTGTCTGTCACCACGCCCTACAGTCGTGAGTTTGAAGCTCGTCACAGTCATCCCATCTCAGATCCTACTCGGAATACCACAGACAAGGTTTAGACTTTTCAGATCTCAAGAATGCTGCCAATGGATTCAAGCTTATACCACGAAGACTCTGATTTCACGGAATGGAAGGCTCTGTTGTTAGGAGAGGCAACCATGCATCGTGGACCAGGAATCCAAGAGATACACACTCTAGCTTTCACAAGTAGAACAGAAGTGTTTGTCAGGCACGTGTTCATAAGTGAGAATGGTGATAAGTGTCACGGATCATCACATTCATCAGGTTGAAGCGCGAATAAATATCTTAGAATAAGAATAAGCATGAATTGAATAGAAAACAGTAGTAATTGCATTAATACTCGAGGAACAGCAGAGCTCCACACCCTTAATCTGTGGTGTGTAGAAACTCCACCGTTAAAAATACATAAGTGATAGAGGTCCAAGCATGGCCGTGAGGCCAGCCCCCAATATGTGACCAAAGGATCAAAATATAATCCAAAGATGAAAATACAATAGTAAAAAGTTCTATTTATACTAAACTAGTTACTAGGGTTTACAGAAATAAGTAAGTGATGCAGAAATCCACTTCCGGGCCCACTTGGTGTGTGCTGGGGCTAAGCATTAAAGCTTTCATGTGTAGAGGTCTTCATTGGAGTTGAACGCCAGTTTGTAAATTGTTTCTGCCATTTGACTCTGCTTTGCAACTTGTTTCTTGCGTTTAACGCCAGAATAGGGCAGAAAGCTGGCGTTAAATGCCAGTTTGCGTCATCTAAACTCGAGCAAAGTATGGACTATTATATATTGCTGGAAAGCCCTGGATATCTTCTTTTCAACGCAATTGAGAGTGCGCCATTTGAACTTCTGTAGATCCAAAAGATCCATTTCGAGTGTAGGGAGGTCAGAATCTAACAGTATCAGCATTCCTTTGTCAGCTTCTGAATCATATTTATGCTCAGGTCCCATAATTTCAGTCAGAAAATACCTGAAATCACAGAAACACACAAAAACTCATAGTAAAGTATAGAAATGTGAATTTTGCTTAAAAATTAATAAAAATATAATAAAAACTAACTAAATCATACTAAAAACTATATAAAAATAATGCCAAAAAGCGTATAAATTATCCGCTCATCAGCTCTTCAAGAGAGACTGAAGCTCTAGGCGTATAGTCCAACCACCACCTAGCTTGCCGAGTGTGTAACAAAATACTTTCAATTTCTAAATCAAGCTCGACTAAGCTAAATTTCGGTTGAGACCGAGTCATCAAACTTAGAGTCACAGCTCATGTATGTAAAAAAAAAAATCTAAACTAAGAACAAAATATTAAAAGAAAGTAAACTATCTACACTATCCACATATTCACATAACCAATATTAAGGCATACGTTGCAACCATTCCCCAGCAACGGCGCCAAAAATTTGATAGAGAATGATTTATACAGGTCCGGAATTTCACAAAATGGTTTCTGTAATAGTATAGTCCAAACTGATAATCGATCCTCAAATCAAATTTTAAAGATTGGTTCTCACAAAGTTCAATCCTAATAAAAATAAACCGAAGTATTCAAACCTCGGGTCGTCCCACAAGGAATGGGCAAACATGTGCTTCAACATTGGTTAGAAATCCGGGGTTGGAAGTCATGATAAAAAATTTAAACTACTAAATTTAACAAGCAAGGAATCTTAAAGTGCAAGAAACTAAATCAAATGACTAAAGGAAAGGACGAGCGATTTCAATATAACAAGGAAGCATATAATCTACTTCTACTCTAGAACTAAACAATTAACTAAGACAAGAATCAAGCAATCAATATTTTTGGTTTTCAAATGTGAATAATCAAAGGAACTCTTGGCTAAGCATAGGAATTGGGGTTACCATCCTTATCTAACAACCATATCTTGACAATTATGAGGAACCAAACTCACTAAGTCTACCTCCAAGAGCTTTAAGTACATAATATTTACTCCTAAGCTTGAGGTACATCAAGTGGCTTGATCAATCTCAACTCATAAGTCCCAATCCAACTTCCAATTGACTTAGTAGTGAATTAGTGTCAATGGGTATCAACTTGACTACTAAGGGTTCTCAAATCACCAAATCAATTAGACCCAATGACTCAAGTTTACCCAATTCCCCTTAGCCTAGGCCAAGAGTAAGGAAAACTACTCCATAATCAAAGGAAACATTTTATCAAACACATAACATGCATTAACAAAAGACATATTCAAGTTGCAATTAAATTAGAAATTAAAGATACCCACTAACAATTATCAATGGAAAACAACTCAAACAACACTAACAAGTTGTAGCAGGAGCTTGAATTTTGGGCTTGGAGAGCCTCAGAAATCGCCAGCCACGATTTCATTAATAAGGTTGGTGCACGAAATTGCAATCACACTTTTTGCAACCCCGCACAACTAACCAGCAAGTGCACTGGGTCGTCCACCAGCAAGTGTACTGGGTCGTCCAAGTAATACCTTGCGTGAGCAAGGGTCGATCCCACAGAGATTGTCGGCTTGAAGCAAGCTATGGTTATCTTGTAAATCTTAGTCAGGATATCAGAGATTATCAGGATTGATTGTGAAAAGCAAAAGAACATGAAATAAGTACTTGTTCTGCAGTAATCGAGAATAGGTTGAGGTTTTGGAGATGCTCTGCCTTCTGAACCTCTGCTTTCCTACTGTCTTCTTCTTCAA
>NC_029780.3:81537188-81537531 GCF_000817695.3 Arachis duranensis | reverse complement strand
TCAAGAATCAATTTGATAATTTTTCAGATCCTCAATAACAGTTCTCTTTTTCCCTCATTCTTTCAAGAGCCAACAATTTTAACATTCTCAAAACAGCAAATTCAAAAGACATATGCACTGTTCAAGCATTCATTCGGAAAAACAAAAATTATTGTCACCACATCAAACTAATTCAACTAGTTTCAAGGATAATTTTGAAATACTGTACTTCTTGTTCTTTTGTGATTAGAGCATTTTTCATTTAAGAGAGGTGATGGATTCATAGGACATTCATAGCTTTAAGACATGAATTTTAAATTTTATTAATTATGAATTAAGAACAAGACTCAAAGATAGATATAAA
>NC_029780.3:81535911-81536983 GCF_000817695.3 Arachis duranensis | reverse complement strand
CGCCCCTGCTTCTCTTGTTCCTTCAGCAATTTGCAGAGCATGCAGTTCTGATTCTGCTGTTCTTCCTTAAGTTGCTCCATAATTTCTTGCAACTTGGTGATAGATGCTTCTAGGCTGGCCCAGTAGTCAATTTCAGGAAATTCAGGGAGGAAATCCTGCGCCCTCTTTTTGATAGAGTTGTCTTGCATTTGTCCTTCCATTGACTTCTTGGTGATTGGATGTTCAATGGGTATGAATTCATCTACTCCCATCTTCACCCCAGCTTCTTTATAGAGCAAGGAGATCAAGCTTGGGTAAGCCAGTTTGGCTTCAGTGGAATTCTTATTTGCAATTGTGTAGATCTCACAAGCAATCAGATGATGAACCTCCATTTCTTTTCCAAGCATAATGCAATGAATCATCACTGCTCTCTTGATAGTGACCTCAGAACGGTTGCTAGTGGAGCTTAAATATCTCCCTCATTTTATCAGGGTGGATGTGAGCAATCTTTCCTCTGACCAAGGTTTGATAGTCATAGAGGGCAGTTCCAGATACTCTCTGCCTGTCTATTTGCCACAGATTTGCATAGAACTCCTGAACCATATTCCTTCCCACTTTTGTTTCAGGATTAGCTAGGATTTCCCAGTTCCTCTTTCAAATTTGCTCTTGGATCTACGAATATTCATCTTCTTTCAGATCAAATTTAACTTCTGGGATCACTGACCTCAGACCCATTATTTTGTGATAATGGTCTTCATGTTCTTTGGTTAAGAACTTCTCTTGATTCCAAAGATTCTTTGGATTATTCGCTTTCTTTCCTCTCAAATTAGTTTGTTTTCCCTTAGGAGCCATGATCTTGATGAATCTTGGCTTAGTGATCACGGAAAAGCACACCAAACTTAGAGGTTTGCTTGTCCTCAAGCAAAAGAAAGGAAAAGAAGAGAAAGAGGAGAAGAGCAAATTCGAATGGTGTGGGGGAATGAAGGGGCCGAACGTGTTTTTATAAGGGGGAAGGAGATTTCGAAAAAAAATTGAAAGGAGATTTGAGAAGATATGGAAAGAATTTGAGAGAAGGGTGAGTTTTTGAACAAGA
>NC_029780.3:81534823-81535257 GCF_000817695.3 Arachis duranensis | reverse complement strand
AGTCTGAACTCCTCTAGCTCATTTAGCTGGAGCAATCTTTTTTCACCAGCTAACTTAGCATCCATGTTTAGGAATCTGGTTGCCCAGTAGGCTTTATGCTCCAGTTCCACGGGCAGATGACAGGCCTTCCCATACACCAGTTGGTATGGAGAAGTTCCTATAGGAGTCTTGAATGCTGTTCTGTATGCCCACAGAGCATCATCCAAACTCTTTGCCCAATCCTTTCTTCGGGCTATCATAGTCCGTTCTAGGATTCTTTTTAGCTCTCTGTTAGAGACTTCATCTTGCCCATTTGTCTGTGGATGATACAGAGTTGCCACTTTGTGGCTAATTCCATATCTGACCATAGCAGAGTATAGCTGTCTATTGCAGAAATGAGTGCCCCGTCACTGATTAGTACTCTGGGAACACCAAACCTGCTGAAGATGTGTTTT
>NC_029780.3:81532416-81533237 GCF_000817695.3 Arachis duranensis | reverse complement strand
AGGTGCATTGCACAGACCAAAAGGCATCCTCCTGTAGGCAAACACGCCAGAAGGGCAAGTAAATGCTGTTTTCTCTTGGTCCTTAGGATCTACTGCAATTTGGTTGTAGCCTGAATAGCCATCCAAAAAGCAGTAATAATCATGACCAGCTAGTCTTTCTAGCATTTGGTCTATGAATGGTAAAGGAAAATGATCCTTTCTGGTGGCTGTATTGAGCCTTCTGTAGTCAATACACATACGCCACCCTATGACTGTTCTTGTACGAACCAGTTCATTTTTTCATTATGAACCACTGTCATGCCTCCCTTTTTGGGGACAACTTGGACAGGGCTCACCCAGGGGCTATCAGAAATAGGATAAATAATCCCATCTTCTAGTAACTTAGTGACCTCTTTCTGCACCACCTCCCTCATGGCTGGATTTAGCCTCCTTTGTGGTTGGACCACTGGTTTGGCATTATCCTCCAACAGGATCTTGTGCATGCATCTAGCTGGGCTAATGCCCTTAAGATAACTTATGGACCACCCAAGAGCTGTCTTGTGTGTCCTTAGCACTTGAATCAGTGCTTCCTCTTCCTGTGGATTTAAAGCAGAGCTTATAATTACTGGAAAAGTGTTACCCTCTCCCAGAAATGCATACTTCAGGGATGGTGGTAGTGGTTTGAGTTCAGGTTTGGGAGGCTTATCCTCCTCCTAAGGAATTTTCAAAAATTCCTTTGTTTCCTCTGGTTCTTCTTGATCAGGCTGAGCATCCTTGAAGATGTCTTCAAGCTCTGATTCTAAGCTTTCAGTCATATTGATCTCTTCTACCAGAGAGTCAAT
>NC_029780.3:81531199-81532002 GCF_000817695.3 Arachis duranensis | reverse complement strand
CACTTTTTCAGTTTCTCTCCAATCCTTCTTATGACTTAAGATTTCTTTCATGAACTTAGCATAAGAAGGTATTTGCTCAAAGTGCCTCTGCAAACAGAATCTTTATTTCAAGAGTCCTTAGATAGTCTGCAAAGCGGGCAAATTGCTTATCCTGTTCCGCTTGGCGGAGTTTTTGAGGATAGGCATTTTGGCTTTGTATTCCTCAACCTTAGTTTCTGCAGATTTATTGCCTACAGATGTAGGTTGAGAAGCCTTTTTAGATGGGTTATTTTCAGCACTTGTATGTGTCTGATCCCCCACTGGCATTTGAATGCCAGAGGTGGAAGCTGGAGTGGCATTAGACGCCACCTCCTTGTTTGTTACTGGCGTTTGAACGCCAGAACCATGTTCCATTTGGGCGTTTTTTCCCCCTTTTCTGGCGTTTGAACGCCAGAACTGGGCAAGGAATGGGCGTTTAACGCCAGCTTTCCCCCTTTTTCTGGCGTTTGAACGCCAAAAGTGTTCCTCTCTGGGCTCTTACTGTCCTCAGAGGGATTTTGAACAGTGGTTTGGTTATCATCTGTCAATTGTTCCTTGTTTGGCTTTTTGCTCTTTTGAGCAGTGTTATTCAGTGTCTTCCCACTCTTCAGTTGAACTGCTTGACATTCCTCTGTTATCTGTTTAGATATTTGCTGTTTTGCTTGATTTAACTGCAGTTCTATGTTCTTGTTAGCAACTTTAGTTTCATGGAGCATCTCTTTAAATTCTGCTAACTGTTCTGTCATCAGGAGCAATTGTTGATTAAGCTCAATCATCTGTTCTTG
>NC_029780.3:81530229-81530533 GCF_000817695.3 Arachis duranensis | reverse complement strand
GATTGCAAATAGATAAATTTTGTTTTTTTTTTTGAATTAACCGAAAAAAATAAAATAAAACAAAAGGAAAATAAAATAAAAAAATTCGAAAATTAAAAAGAAAATAAGATCAAAGCAAATTGAGAACTGAATCAATTAGTTAATTAAAAAGATTTTGAAAATAGCAATTAAAAAGATATGATTGAAAAATTTTTATGAAAAAGATTCGATTTTTGAAATGAGGAAAGAGAAAAACAACAAAATGACACCAAACTTAAAATTTTTAGAAAATCAAACACTAATTTTCGAAAATTTTAAGGGAAAA
>NC_029780.3:81524987-81529185 GCF_000817695.3 Arachis duranensis | reverse complement strand
AGTTCCAGCGTTAAACGCTGGAAATTCTGAGGCTGTTTTGCCACGCCGGTTTGGGCCATCAAATCTCGGGCAAAGTATGGACTATTATACATTGCTGGAAAGCCCAGGATGTCTACTTTCCAATGCCGTTGAGAGCGCGCCAATTGGGCTTCCGTAGCGCCAGAAAATCCACTTCGAGTGCAGGGAGGTCAGAATCCAACAGCATCTGCAGTCCTTTTCAGTCTCTGAATCAGATTTTTGCTCAAGACCCTCAATTTCAGCCAGAAAATACCTGAAATCACAGAAAAACACACAAACTCATAGTAAAGTCCAGAAAAGTGAATTTTAACTAAAAAGTAATAAAAATATACTAAAAACTAACTATATCATACTAAAAACATACTAAAAACAATGCCAAAAAGCGTATAAATTATCCGGTCATCAAAGGTCATGTGCTGCACGTCATGCGTATGCCTCTATCACGCGTGTGCATCAATGAATTCGCAATCCACACATACGCGTAAGGCACGCGTGCGCGTCGATGGAATTTTCTCCAATGTACGCGAATGCGCCAATTTGAGCGTGCCAAGCTGCACCATGCTCCTACGCGTAAGCGTAGGCCACGCGTGCGCGTCGGTGGCACTTCTCCAAAGCTCCAATTTTTCATGTTCCTTCCACTTGTGCATGCTTCTTTTCTATCTTCTAGACCAATCTTGCCCTGTAAACTCTGAAATCACTTAACAAATGCATCGCGGCATCGAATGGTGATAGAAGAGATTAAAATATAGCTTTTTAGGGTCAAATAAGCATGTTTTCAACCATGAGACAAAATAAGGAAGGAACACAAAACCATGCATTTTATGTGGATAAGTGCAGAAAGTATTGACAAAATCCCCTAAAATCAACACAAGATAAACCACAAAATTAGGGTTTATCAGTCTCTTGGACCTTTTTTCACACTCTTCGATTTAGGAGAGCATCATTCACATTTTTCCATTGCTTTTACTTCAGTATGAGTTTCTAAACCTCTTATGCTAAGGTAAGGAGCCTTGCTGAGTCGTATGAATCAATAAAAGTATTACTGTTTCTTCTTCGATATGTGTTTGATCTATCTCTAAGATGTATATCCTGATCTTCATTATGATGAACAAGACGATCTGACAAATTGGCTCTGTTCATCACATTAACATGAACGTGCCTGACAAACACCCGCATCTACTTGGGTTCGTGTGAGTACTTGGAAGAAAAGCATGAGCCAACAGGTAACAGCTATGGTTATACATCTCTCAGACGATTAATTCACGATTTTGTCGGAGACTTCTCGAGACACCAGTTCAGCCGATCTCTGTGGAGATTAGGGTCTCCATGGTATAGGCTAGAATCCAAAGAAGCAGCGTTCTCTGATCCGGAAGATTTGACCTTGTCTGTGGCATTTTGAGTAGGATTGCCAAGATAATGGACTGCTATGTGCTTCATCCTTTGTTAGATTGAGTAACTGATGAGCGGATATTTTATACGCTTTTTGGGGGTAATTTCATGTAGATTTTAGTATGTTTTAGTCAGTTTTTAGTATAATTTTATTTATTTTTAGGCAAAATTCATATTTCTGGACTCTACTATGAGTTTGTGTATTTTTCTGTAATTTCAGGTATTTTCTGGCTGAAATTGAGGGAGCTGAGCAAAAATCTGATTTAGGCTGAAGGACTGCTGATGCTGTTGGATTCTGACCTCCCTGCACTCGGAATGGATTTTTTAGAGCTACAGAAGTCCAATTGGTGCGCTCTCAATTGGGTTGGAAAGTAAACGTCCAGGGCTTTCCAGAAATATATAATAGTCCATACTTTGCGTGAAGATAGATGACGTAAAATGGCGTTCAACGCCAGTTCCATGTTGCAGTCTGGCGTTCAGCGCCAGAAACAGGTTGCAAGTTGGAGTTCAACGCCAGAAACAGGTTACAACCTGGCGTTCAACTCCAGAAACAGCCCAAGCACGTGAGAAGCTAAAGTCTCAGTCCCAGCACACACCAAGTGGGCCCCAGAAGTAGATTTCTGCACCAATTATCTTAGTTTACTCATTTTCTGTAAACATAGGTTATTAGTTTAGTATTTAAACAACTTTTAAAGACTTATTTTGGATCTCATGACATTTTTAGATCTGAAATTTGTACCTTTTGAAAGCATGAGTTTCTAAACTCCATTGTTGGGGGTGAGGAGCTCTGCAGTGTCTCGATGAATTAATGCAATCATTTCTGTTTTCCATTCAAACACGCTTGTTCCTATCTAAGATGTTCATTCGCGCTTCACTATGAAGAAGGTGATGATCCGTGACACTCATCACCTTCCTCAATCCATGAACGTGTGCCTAACAACCACCTTCGTTCTACATCAGATTGAATGAGTATCTCTTAGATTTCTTAATCAGAATCTTCGTGGTATAAACTAGAATTGATGGCGGCATTCATGAGAATCCGGAACGTCTAAACCTTGTCGGTGGTATTCCGAGTAGGATTCATGGATTGAATGACTGTGACGAGCTTCAAACTTGCGATTGTTGGGCGTGATGACAAACGCAAAAGAATCAATTGATTCTATTCCGACATGATCGAGAACCAACAGATGATTAGCCATGCTGTGACAGAGCATTTGGACCATTTTCACTGAGAAGATGGGGAGTAGCCATTGACAACGGTGACACCCAACATGTAGCTTGCCATGGAAGGAGCCTTGCATATGGGAAGAGGAGTACAAGAGAAAAGCTGAAATTCAGATGACAAAGCATCTCCAAAACTCCAACATATTCTCCATTATTGCACAATAAGTATTTATTTTATGCCCTTTTTCCTTTTTCCATTGAACTTGAAAAACACTGTTGTTGGCATCCTGACTAAGAATAATAAGATAAACATAACTTGCTTCAAACCCACAATCTCCGTGGGATTCGACCCTTACTCACGTAAGGTATTACTTGGACGACCCAGTGCACTTGCTGGTTAGTTGTGCGAGGTTGAGAAGAATTGTGATTTTCAATTTCGTGCACCAGTAACCACGGCCAAAGGCCACAGCCATGTTCAATCTGTAACAAAAGAGATCAATGACCACGGGCAATGGCTTTGATCACTTACAGCCTGCCATAGAAGAAGATCATTCACAAGCAAAGAAGACAGTAGTACTAGAGTTACTTCAGAAATACAAAGCAACTCCGACTCTCAACTCTATTCCTATCCCTGAAACACTTGTTTTACAAATAAAAATTGTGAATAGTTTCCTCTATCGAACAACCTTCTGAGTCCGCCTGACTAATACCTGCAAGACAACCATTGCTTGCTTCAAGCCACAATCCTTGTGGGATCGACCCTGACTCGCTCAGGTATTACTTAGATGACCCAGTGCTCTTGCTGGTACTGCTACTGTTGTACAAAATAGTGTGGGTTTTGCGTATGCGCGCACCAAGTTTTTGGTGCCGTTTTCGAGGATTGTTGAGTTTGGACAAACTTTCGGATTGTCTTGCTCCCTAGATCAGTAATTTTTTTTGTTTGAGTCCTTTAATTTTCGTTTGCTTCTTATTTTTTTCGAAAAAAATAAAAGCTTTCTCCAAAAATATTTTCTTTTCTTTGTTTAATTTTTGTTCTTGATTTGAGTCTTTGTTTGCGTTCTTGTTGAGTCTTTTATTTTATTTTTTCCTTACTATTTTTCGAAAACTTTGAAAAGGTTTTTCAAAAATATTTTTATTTTTTGTTTTCAATTGGTTAGAGCGTTGGCTTATGTTCTTGGTAATTTGTGTTTCTTTGAGTCTTTCTTTCTAAAAATTTTTCAAAAATAATTTTTTTTGCTTAAATCTTGTATCATGTTTCTAAGTTTAGTGTTTTCTTGTTTATTTCCTTTATTTTCGAAAATTTTGTCTTGATTTTCTAAAAATTTTAAGTTTGGTGTCTTTTTTTTATGTTATTGAGTTCTTTGAGTCTTTGAATTTTGTTCTTCGTGTTCTTGTTAGTCTTTAAAGTGTTCTTAAGTCTTGTATGTGTCTTGATATTAAAATTTTAAGTTTGGTGTCCCTTCGTGTTTCCCTCTAAATTTTCGAAAACAAAAGGGTGCTTGATGAGCGGATAATTTATACGCTTTTTGGCATTGTTTTTATATAGTTTTTAGTAAGTTTGAGCTACTTTTAGGGATGTTTTCATTAGTTTTTATGTTAAATTCACATTTCTGGACTTTACTATGAT
>NC_029780.3:81523526-81523805 GCF_000817695.3 Arachis duranensis | reverse complement strand
CAGTACACTTGCTGGTTAGTTGAACGGAGTTGTGAGCTTCTCTAACAGTGCCTGAAATTCTTTTATCACAATTTCGTCCACAAAGTGTTCTTGGTGTTCATCTTGACATTCATAGCATTCTTGCATGCATCTTGTGTCTTGATCCAAAATTTTCATGTTTTGGGTCATTTTTTTGTTTTTCTTTAAAAAATTCAAAAATAAAAAAATATCTTTTCCTTATTTCCCTCCACATTTTCGAAATTTTGGGTTGACTTGGTCAAAAATTTTTAAAAATTAGTT
>NC_029780.3:81521633-81521940 GCF_000817695.3 Arachis duranensis | reverse complement strand
GAAAGGAATCCTGTGAGTAATGGGATGCCTCAGAGGAAGGGAGTTCTTGAAATTGATGCTCTGAATGCCATATTGGCTCAGAACAAAATGTTGACTCAACAGGTCAACATAATCTCTCAAAATATGAATGGATTGCAACATGCATCAAACTGTACTAGAGAGGTAGCTTCTGAAGAAGCTTATGATCCTGAGAACCCTGCCATGGCAGAGGTTAATTACATGGGTGAACCTTATGGAAACACCTATAACCCATCATGGAGAAATCATCCAAATTTCTCCTGGAAGGATCAACAAAAGCCTCAACAAC
>NC_029780.3:81521163-81521528 GCF_000817695.3 Arachis duranensis | reverse complement strand
ACATAGTCTCTGATCTGTCTAAGGCCACTTTAAGCTTCATGAGTGAAACAAGGTCCTCCATTAGAAATTTGGAGGCACAAGTGGGCAAGCTGAGTAAGAAAGTCATTGAAACTCCTCCCAGTATTCTCCCAAGCAATACAGAAGAGAATCCAAAAGGAGAGTGCAAGGCCATTGATTTAGTCAAAGTGGCCGAACGCACAAGGGAGGAGGAGGACGAAAATCCTAGTAAGGAAGACCTCCTGGGACGTCCTTCAAGCAAGAAGGAGTTTCCTATTAAGGATCCAGAGGAATCTGAGGCTCATATAGAGACCATAGAGATTCCATTAAATCTCCTTCTGCCATTCATGAGCTCTGAAGACTATTCA
>NC_029780.3:81518702-81521061 GCF_000817695.3 Arachis duranensis | reverse complement strand
GCCAAGTTGTTTGGTAATGAGACTTGGGAAAGTGAACCTCCCTTGCTCATTAATGAACTGGATACTTGGATTCAGAAAACTTTACCTCAAAAGAAACAAGATCCTGGCAAGTTCTTAATACCTTGCACCATAGGCACCATTAGCTTTGAAAAGGCTCTATGTGATCTAGGGTCAGGGATAAACCTTATGCCACTCTCTGTAATGGAGAAGCTGGGAATCATTGAGGTACAACCTGCCTTGTTCTCATTACAATTGGCAGATAAGTCATTGAGACAAGCTTATGGAATAGTAGAGGACGTACTAGTAAAGGTTGAAGGCCTTTACATCCCTACTGATTTCATAATCTTAGACACTAGGAAGGAAGAGGATGATTGCATCATCCTTGAAAGACCTTTCCTAGCTACAGCAGGAGCTGTGATAGATGTCAACAGAGGTGAATTAGTCCTTCAATTGAATGGAGACTACCTTGTGTTTAAGGCACATGGCCATCCCTCTGTGACAAAAGAGAGTAAGCAGGAAGAGCTTCTCTCAGTTCAAAGTCAAGAAGAGCCCACAACGTCAAACTCTAAGTTTGGTGTTGTGAGGCCACAACCAAACTCTAAGTTTGGTGTTAAGACCCCATATCCAAACTCTAAGTTTGGTGTTGGGACCACACTAACATTGACCTGATCACCTTGTGGCTCCATGAGAGCCATTGTCAAGCTATTGACATTAAAGAAGCGCTTGTTGGGAGGCAACCCAATTTTAATTATCTAATTTTTATTTTATTGTTATTTTGTGTTGTATTAGGTACATGATAATGAGGAGTCACGAAAAAAATCAAAAAATATAAAAATAGAGTCAAAAACAGAAGAAAAAAATTTTTCACCCTGGAGGACGCACGGGCTGGCGTTCAACGCCAGTAAGGTGCATCTGGCCGGCGTTCAACGCCAGAACAGAGCACCATTCTGGCACTGAACGCCAGAAACAAGCAACATCCTGGCGCTGAACGCCAGGAATGTGCCCAGAGAGGAAAAACTGGCGCTGAACGCCAGTAACAAGCATGAAACTGGCGTTCAACGCCAGAAACATGCTTTACATGGGCGTTGAACGCCCAGAACGTGCACCAATGGGCGTTTAAACGCCAGAATGGTGTGCCAAGGCAATTTACATGCCTATTTGGTACAGGGATGGATTTCCTTGACACCTCAGGACCTGTGGACCCCACAGGATCATCTCAGGATCTGTGGACCTCACAGGATCCCCACCTACCTCGCCCTCTCTCTTTCCATTCTTGGTCATCCCTTCTATTTTTCATTCACCACCTACATCTACCCACTCTTCCCCATACACCCCACCTACCTTTCCAATTCAACTTCTCTTTCCCACCCAATCCCACCCATATAGCCGAATCCATCTCCCCTCACTCACTTCCATTTTCTTCTTCTTCTTCTTCCTCTCTTCTTTCTTCTCTTGCTCGAGGGCGAGCAATATTTTAAGTTTGGTGTGGTAAAAGCATAGCTTTTTTGCATTTCCATTACCATTAATGGCACCTAAGGCCAGAGAAACCTCAAAGGGAAGACAAAAGCTTCCACCTCTGAGTCTTGGGAGATGGAAAGACTATAAGCCGTCATAGCTCAGTGGTAGAACATGTGGCTGCAAATCAAGAGATCCCTGAGATACCTCAGGGGATAAGTTATCCTCCACACAAATATTGGCAGCAACTAAGCGTAGAAACACCAAAATTACTAGGAATCATTCAACAGAAGCAAGGAAGAGACATAGAGGAGCTCAAAAAGCACCATTGGACCTTCAAGAAGGCGCCACCCTCACTCAGATGGATTCATTCCTTGTTCTTTATTTCTTTCTGTTTTCGGTTTTTAATATTATGTTTATCTATGTTTTGTGTCTCTACTTCATGATCATTAGTATGTAACCATGCCTTAAAGCTATGAATAAATCCATTAATTCTTCACCTCTCTTAAATGAAAAATGTTTTAATTCAAAAGAACAAGAAGTACATGAATTTCGAATTTATCCTTGAATTTAATTTAATTATCTTGATGTGGTGGCAATACTTTTTGTTTTCTGAATGAATGCTTGAACAGTGCATATTTTTGATCTTGTTGTTTATGAGTGTTAAAATTGTTGGCTCTTGAAAGAATGATGAACAAAGAGAAATGTTATTGATGATCTGAAAAAAATCATGAAATTGATTCTTGAAGCAAGAAAAAGCAGTGACAAGCAAAAGCTTGTGCGAAAAAAAATGGCGAAAAAAAATTTTAGAAAGAAAAAGAAGGAGCAGTACAAAAAGCCAATAGCCCTTAAAACCAAAAGGCAAGGGTAAAAAAGGATCCAAGGCTTTGAGCATCAATGGATA
>NC_029780.3:81518292-81518555 GCF_000817695.3 Arachis duranensis | reverse complement strand
GTGATCCAAAGCAAAAGAGTGTGCTTAAGAGCTCTGGACACCTCTAACTGGGGACTCTAGCAAAGCTGAGTCACAATCTGAGAAGGTTCACCCAGTCATGTGTCTGTGGCATTTGTGTATCCGGTGGCAATACTGGAAAACAAAATGCTTAGGGCCACGGCCAAGACTCATAAGTAGCTGTCTTCAAGAATCAACATGCTTAACTAGGAAAGTCAATAACACTATCCAAAATTCTGAGTTCCCAGAGACGCCAATCACTCTGA
>NC_029780.3:81516211-81517603 GCF_000817695.3 Arachis duranensis | reverse complement strand
TCATTATCATTCTCACTTATGAACGCACGTGATTGACAACCACTTCCGTTCTACCTGCAACCGAGCTTGAATGTGTATCTCTTAGATTCCTCAACAGAATCTTCGTGGTATAAGCTAGATTGATGGCGGCATTTATGAGGATCCGGAAAGTCTTACCTTGTCTGTGGTATTCCGAGTAGGATTCCGGTAATGAATGACTGTGACGTACTTCAAACTTGCAAGTGCTGGGCGTTAGTGACAGACGCAAAAGAATCAAGGGATTCTATTCCAGTAGGAGCGGGAACCAACCAGTGATTAGCCGTGCTGTGACAGAGTGCATGAGCGTAGTTTTCACTGCGAGGATGGGATGTAGCCATCAACCATGGGTGATGCCTCCAGACGATTAGCCATGCGAGTGATAGCCGCAGAGGATCATTTTCCCGAGAGGATTGAAAGTAGCCACCGCTGATGGTGAACCCCTATACACAGCTTGCCATGGAAAGGAGTAAGAAGGATTGAGTTGAAGCAGTAGGAGAACAGGCGTCCTTGAGCCATACAGTATCTCCATTTACTTATCTGAAATTCCCACCAATGAGTCTGCATAAGTATTCTATCCCTTTTATTATTTATTTTCTTATTTCTATTTTTGAAAACCCATAAACCAATTTAATCTGCCTAACTGAGATTTACAAGGTGACCATAGCTTGCTTCATACCAACAATCTCTGTGGGATCGACCCTTACTCACGTAAGGTTTATTACTTGGACGACCCAGTACACTTGCTGGTTAGTTGAACGGAGTTGTGTCCACTCGTGCCAATTTCTAAATTCCATAATTTGACAATGAATGCAACTTAAAGAATAGTGATCACAATTTCGTCCACCAGCCACAGACACATAACTGGATGAACCTTTTCAGATTGTGACTCAGCTTTGCTAAAGTCCCCAGTTAGTGGTGGCCAGAGCTCTTAAGCACACTCTTTTGCCTTGGATCACGACTTTAACCACTCAGTCTCAAGCTTTTGACTTGGACCTTCATGACACAAGCACATGGTTAGGGACAGCTGAATCTAGCCGCTTAGGCCTGGATTTAATTTCCTTGGGCCCTCCTATCCATTGATGCTCAAAGCCTTGGATCCTCTTTACCCTTGCCTTTTGGTTTTAAGGGCTATTGGCTTTTTCTACTGCTCCTTCTTTTTCTTAATTTTTTTTCACCATTTTTCTTTTTTTTTTCGCACAAGCTTTCTTTTTCACTGCTTTTTCTTGCTTCAAGAATCAATTTCATTATTTTTCAGATCATCAATAACATTTCTCTTTGTTCATCATTCTTTCAAGAGCCAACAATTTTAACACTCATAAACAACAATATCAAAAGACATATGCACTGTTCAATCATTCATTCAGAAAACAAAAA
>NC_029780.3:81515109-81515837 GCF_000817695.3 Arachis duranensis | reverse complement strand
GGTGTTTCTACCCTTAGTTGCTTCCAATATTTGTGTGGAGGATAACTTATCCCCTGAGGTATCTCAGGGATCTCTTGATTTACAGCCACATGTTCTACCACTGAGCTATGACGGCTTATAGTCTTTCCATCTCCCAAGACTCAGAGGTGGAAGCTTTTGTCTTCCCTTTGAGGTTTCTCTGGCCTTAGGTGCCATTAAAGGTAATGGAAAAGCAAAAAAAGCTATGCTTTTACCACACCAAACTTAAAATATTGCTCGCCCTCGAGCAAGAGAAGAAAGAATCATTCTGGCGTTCAAACGCCCATTGGTGCACGTTCTGGGCGTTCAACGCCCATGTAAAGCATGTTTCTGGCGTTGAACGCCAGTTTCATGCTTGTTACTGGCGTTCAGCGCCAGTTTTTCCTCTCTGGGCACATTCCTGGCGTTCAGCGCCAGGATGTTGCTTGTTTCTGGCGTTCAGCGCTAGCCAGATGCACCTTACTAGCGTTGAACGCCAGCCTGTGCATCCTCCAGGGTGAAAAAATTTTTTCTTCTGTTTTTGACTCTGTTTTTAATTTTTTTTTTTATTTTTTCGTGACTCCTCATGATCATGTACCTAATAAAACACAAAATAACAATAAAACAAAATAAAATAAAAATTAGATAAAAAAAAATTGGGTTGCCTCCCAACAAGCGCTTCTTTAATGTCAATAGCTTGACAGTGGCTCTCATGGAGCCACAAGGTGATC
>NC_029780.3:81511743-81512368 GCF_000817695.3 Arachis duranensis | reverse complement strand
AAGTTAGTTAGTTGATTGAAAAAGATTTGAAATCAAATTTTGAAAAAGATAAGAAGATAAGAAGTTAGATAAGATATTTTGAAATCAAATTTTGAAAAAGATAAAATTTTTGAAAAAGATAAGATAAAAGATAAAAGATTAATTTTAAAATTGACTTAACTAACAAGAAACTACAAGATAAGATTCTAGAACTTAAAGATTGAACCTTTCTTAGCAAGAAAGTAACAAACTTCAAATTTTTGAATCAATCACATTAATTATTAGCTAATTTTTCGAAAATTAGATATAAAAGATAAGAAAAAGATTTTGAAATAAATAATTTCTAAAAATTTCGAAAATAAGAAAAAAATGGAAAAGATATGAATTTTGAAAAAGATTTTGAAAAGATAAGATTTTTAAAATTGAAATTTTGACTTGACTTGTAAGAAACAACTAATTTTTAAAAATTTTTTGACCAAGTCAACCCAAAATTTCGAAAATTTGGAGGAAAATAAGGAAAAGATATTTTTTTGATTTTTGAATTTTTAATGAAAAACACAAAAATTGACCCAAAACATGAAAATTTTGGATCAAGACACAAGATGCATGCAAGAACACTATGAATGTCAAGATGAACACCAAGAAC
>NC_029780.3:81511006-81511564 GCF_000817695.3 Arachis duranensis | reverse complement strand
TGGAAAATATGAATGCAAAAATGCACATGAAAAACGACAAAAGACACAAAACAAGAAATCATCAAGATCAAACAAGAAGACTTGTCAAGAACAACTTGAAGATCATGAAGAACACTATGAATGCATGAGATTTTCGAAAAAATGCAAGAAAAATTTTAAAAGCATGCAATTGACACCAAACTTAAAAATTGACTCAAGACTCAAACAAGAAACACAAAATATTTTTTATTTTTATGATTTTCTAATTTTTTTGTATTTTTATTTTTATTTTTTTCGAAAAACATTTTTGGAAAAACGAAAAAGAAAAGAAAAATTTTTGAAAAAGTTTTTGAAAAGAAAATTACCTAATCTGAGCAACAAGATGAACCGTCAGTTGTCCATACTCGAACAATCCCCGGCAACGGCGCCAAAAACATGGTGGACGAAATTGTGATCACTATTCTTTAAGTTGTACTTCTATGGAATTTGAAATTGGCACGAGTGGACACAACTCCGTTCAACTAACCAGCAAGTGTACTGGGTCGTCCAAGTAATAAACCTTACGTGAGTAAGGGTCGA
>NC_029780.3:81507229-81510936 GCF_000817695.3 Arachis duranensis | reverse complement strand
TGCGGCTGTCACTCGCATGGCTAATCGTCTGGAGGCATCACCCATGGTTGATGGCTACATCCCATCCTCGCAGTGAAAACTACGCTCACGCGCTCTGTCACAGCACGGCTAATCACTGGTTGGTTCCCGTGCCTACTGGAATAGAATCCCTTGATTCTTTTGCATCTGTCACTAACGCCCAGCACTTGCGAGTTTGAAGCACGTCACAGTCATTCATTACCGGAATCCTACTCGGAATACCACAGACAAGGTTAGACTTTCCGAATTCCCAGGATCCTACTCGGAATACCACAGACAAGGTGAGACTTTCCGGATCCTCATAAATACCACCATCTATCTAGCTTATACCACGAAGATTCTGTTGGGGAATCTAAGAGATACACATTCAAGCTCTGTTGCATGTAGAACGTAAATGGTTGTCAATCACGCACGTTCATAAGTGAGAATGATAATGAGGGTAATTTGACTCATCACATTCATCATGTTCTTGGGTACGAATGAATATCTTGGAATAAGAATAGTTGAAGTGCAACGAATATCTTAGAATAGGAATAAGTCGAACTGAATAGAAAATAGTAGTAATTGCATTGAAACTCGAGGTACAGCATCAGTCCACACCCTTAATCTATGGTGTGCAGAAACTCCACCGTTGAAAATACATAAGTGAAAGGTTCAGGCATGGCCGAATGGCCAGCCCCCTGAAATGTGCTCAATGGCCTCCTAAGATGAAGAATAATATAAAACTGAGACCAAAGATGAAACGTGGTCAAAAGACATCTAATACAATAGTTAAATGTTCTATTTATAATAAACTAGCTCCTAGGGTTTACATGAGTAAGTAATTGATGCATAAATCCACTTCCGGGGCCCACTTGGTGTATGCTTGGGCTGAGCTTGATCAATCCACGAGCTAAGGCTTTTTGGGCTGAGCTTGATCTATCCACGAGCTGAGGCTTTTCTTGGAGTTGAACTCCAAGTTATGACGTGTTTTGGGCGTTCAACTCCGGATCATGACGTTTTTCTGGCGTTTAACTCCAGACAGCAGCATGTACTTGGCGTTCAACGCCATGTTACGTCGTCAATCTCCGAATAAAGTATGGACTATTATATATTGCTGGAAAGCTCTGGATGTCTAATTTCCAACGCCGTTGAGAGCGCGCCAATTGGAGTTCTGTAGCTCCAAAAAATCCATTTTGAGTGCAGGGAGGTCAGATTCCAACAGCATCAGCAGTCCTTTCGTCAGCCTTTTTCAGAGTTTTGCTCAAGTCCCTCAATTTCAGCCAGAATTTACCTGAAATCACAGAAAAACACACAAACTCATCGTAAAGTCTAGAAATGTGAATTTAACATAAAAACTAATGAAAACATCCCTAAAAGTAGCTTGAACTTGCTAAAAACTACCTAAAAACAATGCCAAAAAGCATATAAATTATCCGCTCATCAGTGGCTCAATGAGCTTTTCTTCTATGTACTTCTCTGCTTCACTTGAGTTTGACTTCTCTTGAGTATCCTCCTCACTAGCTTGTTCTTCCACTTCCTCTTTTACACTCAACATTTGCTTTAATAGCTCTTTCATGGAGGAGGTTTGTTGATCTTCCCAAGCTTTCTTCATCTCCTCTTCATACCTTTCAATCATGGATTCAAATGTTGAGATATTTTGGTCCAGGGAAGTTTGTGAGAGTTGTGAGTTGTCATGTGCTCTTGTCATCTCAAGTGGCTTCTGTGAATATGCAAGTTCAGGTTCAAATGTTTCCACCACCTTTTTTTTCTTCACTAAAAATTCACTTGACTCAGTAGCCTCTTCCTCTTGTTTTTCCTCCTTCTTCGTTGCACTCACCAATTGAGCTAGCTGCACCTCCATGTTTTTGAGGGAGTTTTCTTGTTCTTTCCAAACTTTTGTTGTCTTCTCCTCATATCTTTTGAGCATGGACTCAAGCTTTGAGAACCTTGAGTGGTTCATGGAAGTTTGTGTGGGTGGTGAGTTTTGAAAGGGGCTTTCTGTTGAAGCATGGTCAAGTGATGATATCTTTGGATGAATATCATATGGAGCATTAGAATTCCCTTTCCAGCCACCATTAGAATCATGACTTGCATCATTTTGTGGTGGAAGGAAATATCCCATATGGTTCTCTTGCTCATCTTGTGTTTCTGAAGCGAATCTCCATGAATTGGAGTGCTCAGAATGTGTATTCTTGGTGTACGAAATTGTGATCACTATTCTTTGATTTGTATTCATTGTAAAATTGTGGAATTTAGGTATTTGGCATGAGTGGACACAACTCCGTTCAACTAACCAGCAAGTGTACTGGTTCGTCCAAGTAATAAACCTTACGTGAGTAAGGGTCGATCCCACAGAGATTGTTGGTATGAAGCAAGCTATGGTCACCTTGTAAATCTCAGTTAGGCAGATTAAAATTGGTTTATGGGTTTTAGAAAATAGAAATAAGAAAATAAATAATAAAAGGGATAGAATACTCATGCAGCTTCATTGGTGGGAATTTCAGATAAGCGAATGAAGATGTTGTATGGCTCAAGGACGCCTGCTCTCCCACTGCTTCAATTCAATCCTTCTTACTCCTTTCCATGGCAAGCTGTATGTAGGGCATCACCATTGTCAATGGCTACATCCCATCCTCTCAGTGAAAACGTTCCTATGCTCTGTCACAGCACGGGTAATCATCTGTCGGTTCTCAATCAGGTTGGAATAGAATCCCTTGATTCTTTTGCGCTTGTCATCACGCCCAGCCTTCAGGAGTTTGAAGCTCGTCACAGTCATTCAATCATAGAGTCCTACTCGGAATACCACAGACAAGGTTTAGACCTTCCGGATCCTCATGAATGCCGCCATCCATCTAACTTATACCATACGAAGATTCTGTTTGGGAATCCAAGAGATACACATTCAAGCTCTTGTTGCATGTAGAACGGAAGTGGTTGTCAATCACGTGCGTTCATAAGTGAGAATAATAATGAGGGTAATCTGACTCATCACATTCATCATGTTCTTGGGTACGAATGAATATCTTGGAATAAGAATAAGAGAGATTTGAATAAAAGAAAATAGAATTGCATTAATACTTGAGGTACAGCAGAGCTCCACACCCTTAATCTATGGTGTGCAGAAACTCCACCGTTGAAAATACATAAGTAAAAGGTTCAGGCATGGCCGAATGGCCAGCCCCCCCAAAACGTGATCCTCAGATCTAAAGTGAACAAAAGATATCTAATACAATAGATAAATGTTCTATATATAATAAACTAGCTCCTAGGGTTTACATGAGTAAGTAATTGATGCATAAATTCACTTCCGGGGCCCACTTGGTGTATGTTTGGGCTGAGCTTGATCAATCCACGAGCTGAGGCTTCTCTTGGAGTTGAACTCCGAGTTATGACGTGTTTTGGGCGTTCAACTCCGGATCATGACGTTATTCTGGCGTTTAACTCCAGACAGCAGCATGAACTTGGCGTTCAACGCCAAGTTACGTCGTCTTTCTTCGAATAAAGTATCGACTATTATATATTGCTGGAAAGCTCTGGATGTCTAATTTCTAACGTTGTTGAGAGCGCGCCAATTGGAGTTCTGTAGCTCCAGAAAATCCATTTCGAGTGCAGGGAGGTCAGATTCCAACAACATCAGCAGCCCTTTTGTCAGCCTTCTTCAGAGTTTTGCTCAAGTCCCACAATTTCAGCCAGAATTTACCTGAAAT
>NC_029780.3:81503118-81506850 GCF_000817695.3 Arachis duranensis | reverse complement strand
CCAAAAAAATGCTTGATCTAGACTTCTCACCCACTTAATCATTGTTGATCTAATCAATCCCCGGCAACGGCGCCAAAAACTTGATGGTGTTTTGTTGGAAAAATGAATTTCCAACACACAAATCCAACCGGCAAGTATACCGGGTCGCATCAAGTAGTAATAACTCACTTAGAGTGAGGTCAATCCTACAGGGATTGATGGATCAAGCAACTTTAGTGGGTGATTAGTTTAGTCAAGCTAACATTGAGTGAATTGTGTGAAGTTGATCAACAGAAAGTAAATTGCAAGGAATTTAAAAGATGCAGAAAATAAAATTGCAGGAAACTTAAAGAACAAGAAAGTAAAAGAGTTGATACTTAAATTGCACGAAATGTAAATTGCATTAAATGTAAAGGGGATTGGGTGCAGGGAATTTAAAATTCAACAAGAAAATGTAAAGAGCAATCAATCAGAGGAGTAAAAGATGAAATAAGTGCAGCAGATTTAAACAGAAATGGAAAATTGCTTGAAGAAGCAACACAGAATGTAATTAAGCTCAATTGTGAAATTTAAAGAGACAAGTGCGGATCTCAGGGAATCAATGAGACTAGAAAACAAGTCTAGACCTCAATTCCTTCCTTGATCCAATAGAGAAAATATTTGAAGAAGAAATAGAGATGGAAGCAGTAAAGAGAGCCTTGATTCAAATCACAGTTCCTTGAATTATGCAGCAAAATAAAAACAAAGAGATCTCAAATAGAAACTGAAACATAATTTCTCCAATTTCAATCCAAGATTTAAAACAGGAAGGAAAACTAAGAGAGAGCTCTCTATCCTACTCCTAATGCTCCCTAGTGGAGCTAGCTTTGCTTTCTAATTGAAATTGTGCGTGCGGCCCTTGTGCGTGCGTGTTGGTGCGTGTGGTGCTGCAGGATGCTGCCCTGCCCTTGTGGAGGGAAGGGCAGAGTTTTTGGGTGCACCAGATTCTGCTGCCCGTGAGTGCCGCTGCTGCCGAAACCCCATTGGTGCGCCAGATTCTGCCCGCTGGCCGTGCACCACAAAATGCTGCCCTGCCCTTATGGAGGGCAGGGCAATGTTTCCAAAAGTGAAGCCCCACGTTCGAAACTCGGTGGAGGCACACGCTACTTCTTTTCCTTGGTGTTTCCTTGGCACCTAATTCACGCATAAGGCTTGGCTTCCTTGTGGGTCTTGTGTTCGAACCTTGGTGAAAGCAATTGGGGGAGCAATTTTTCTTGATTTTTCATGAAGAGCACGACATTGCCCTGCTCTCCAAGAGGGCAGAGCAGAAAAATGAGCGCTACTTGCTTTGGGGTAAGGCTCCAGCTTCGAACCTTGGTGGAAGCACATTGGTTTATTTTCGCTTATTTTTGGCCCTTAAAAATGCCTTTCGTTCCTGCCTCAATTTTACGCCAAATATGAATTGCTATATATCGTTGGAAAGCTCTGAATGTCAGCTTTCCAACGCAACTGAAAGCACATCAATTGGACGTCTATAGCTCAAGTTATAGCCCTTTGAAGGAGGCATGGTCATGCTGTGAGCGCCCAGATTTTACCTTTGCGAAAATTCTTGCTTCCAACCTCACTTTGCATCACGATTCTGCCCTGCCCTTGGCAAGAGCAGGGCAGTGTGTGCTGATTGCCTATTCTCCTTTAATTTGGTCATGGGCCACGCTTTTAAAAGCGTGGCCTAAGGCTCCAAAGTGTGCTCCAACTTCAAAGTGTGTCCCAAAGCTCTTTTTTCTCCTTTTTTTGTGCTTCTTTGCTTCTTTTTCTTCTTATTTCCTACAAGATTTATAAAATTAAAAGATCAAGGAAATATACCAATTAAGTATAAAAGCATTCAATATTTAAGCACAAATCATCAATTTCTTGTATGAAAAAGCATAGAAAAATAGGTATATAATGACATGTCATCACTCTACTGAGGTGAACTGGTGTTTGATCTTCATGTTGGCAACCAGGTTTCTAAAGGTAGAATCAGTGAACTGAGTGCCGTTATCAGTGGTGATGGAGTGGGGAACTCTATACCTTGTGAAAATGTTCTTGTAGAGGAACTTCCGACTTCTCTAGGCCATAATGGTGGCTAATGGTTCTGCTTCTATCCACTTTGTAAAGTAGTCTACCCCACTATTAGATATTTTACTTGTCCAAGCGCTTGGGGAAAGGGTGCTAATAGGTCCAATCCCGATTTGGCAAAAGGCCATGGAGAAGTTATGCTAATGAGCTCCTCAGGGGGAGTGACGTGAAAGTTTGCATGCATTTGGCATGGCTGACACTTCTTTACGAACTTGGTGGCATCTTTCTGTAAGGTCAGCCAGTAGAACCTGGCTCGTATGACCTTCCTAGCCAAGGGCCTCGCTCCGAGATGATTTCTACAGATACCATTGTGGACCTCTTCCAATACTTCCGTCGTCCTTGAGGTCGGGATGCATGATTCCAGGACATCTTGGCCAGTTTCACTAGCCTTTTCTTTACTTTTTTTAGATAGTTTCATGCATTTTTGATGTGTGGAAAACGATCCAACACAAAACTCACCGGCAAGTGCACCGCGTCGCATCAAGTAATAAAAACTCACGGGAGTGAGGTCGATCCCACAGGGATTGAAGGATTGAGCAATTTTAGTTTAGTGGTTGATTTAGTCAAGAAAATCAAGATTTGGTTGATTGATTGGTGATTTGCAGAATTTAAATTGCATTGAAAGTAAAGAGAACAGGAAATAAATTGCTGAATCTTAAATAACAAGAAATTAAATGGAAGAAACTTAGATTGCAAGAAATATAAATTGTAGAATCTTAAAGTGCAAGAAATGTAAATGGCTTGAAATGTAAAGGGGATTGGGGATTGGATTTGCAGAATTTAAACAAGGAAAAGTAAATTGCATCAAACAGAAGCGTAAAAGAGGGTTTGGGTTGAATCGGATCTGAAGCAAAACAAGTAAATGAACATGAAAAGCAAAAACAGAATGTAAACTTTGGAATCAGATCTCAGGACCCAGAGACTAGAAAACCAAGTCTAGATCTCAATGTTCCTTCCCCGAAACTAAAAAATTAAAGATCACTCAATACCAAAAGCTCTCCGAAAACTACTTAGCAAAACTAAAAGGAAAACTAAAAAGAAGAGCTCCCCGAATAACTTGAATTCTATCCTATTTATACACTTTCTTCAAATGATCTTCAAGCCTTGAGTTGGGCCTTTGCTCTTGGTGGAATTGGGTTGAAAAAGGCCTTGATTGATTGCTCTTGGAGTTTGGAGAGGAACCAAAGTGAACCAATTGAACCGGGTTGGAGTTTTGCAAAAGTTGGAGTAAAAGTTTGAGCAAAAGTTAGGGGTCTAACTTTTGCTCCAACTTTTCATATCAGCTAGCCTCTTTTGCTGATACCAACGTTGGTGCAAAAGTTAGAGGTCTAACTTTTGCTCCAACGTTGGCCCTTCCTAGTGCACCTATGGCGCCAACGTTAGCCCAAAAGTTAGGGGTCTAACGTTGGCGCAAACGTGAGTGGTCCAGGGAGGTTTTTCTCATGCCAACGTTAGCCCAAAAGTTAGGGGCTAACGTTGGGGCAAACTTTTCACCCAAAAGTTTGTGCAAAAGTTTAAGGCTAACTTTAGGTCCAGCTTTTTGCTTCCTGGTTCAATTTTACTTATTCCATTGTCCTCTCTTTACTCCTAGCAATTCCTTCTTGCTTCAACCTTTCTCCAAGCTTTCTTCACCTATCATTAATCAACCAAACACAT
>NC_029780.3:81499828-81502972 GCF_000817695.3 Arachis duranensis | reverse complement strand
TATAGCATAAAACCTCATGAAATTGCATTAATTCATCTATGGTTAATTCAATCAAAGGAAGCATGAAAATCTACCCAAATTGGCTTGCTTAGACCTCAAGAAAGTGCATAATTCAAGTGAAAACAAAAGAAAAAGACTAGTGAAACTAGGCTAAGATGACTTGTCATCACAACACCAAACTTAAAACTTGCTTGTCCCCAAGCAAGAAAAGAAATTAAGCTCAAAGATTCTGTCAGATTAGAATGGATTGAAGAATGACATGTATGCTCTGTGAGTGAAGTGATTAATTGACAGTGGAGTGAACTCTGAATCATATGTTTATGCAAGGGCTTCAGTGTTTACTAGTCCCCACTTCTTGGAAGTCTTAGGTCTTAGGAATTTCACCCAAATGATATTGTGGAGATCTCTTTATAGATAATCACCTTGAAGCAGCTTATGATTTCTGTGTTTTTGCCTCGACTCTAAGTGTCATGTCTCAAAGCGGCTCTTTAAATAAGTTTTCAATCAATACTCCTAAACCAGTTGGTTTTAAGGTATTAGGTGTTAAAGCACCCCTAAGGATTTACTTGCTCAAGCTTCTTTCCGTGACACACTTCAACCACAAGCATTTACTAGGATAGCAACTCTTTGAGTTTTTGTTTCTTTCTTTCTTTTTCTGCCCAGTAATTGATGCTCGGAGCCTTGGGTCATGTTCTTTTTGTTTTTGTATTTTCTTTACTTTTCTTTTTGTTTTGTTTGCTGCTTCTCGGATCAATTGATTTTTGAGAATCTCCACAATACTTCTTTGAACTTCATATCCTGCCTATGAGCTCCCATGCAAGTTTTCACAAGCATGCAACCTCAATACATAATCATACAACTAGAACCACCACTTCTCCTAATCTTTTGCTTACTTCAAAATTGTTTAATTCCTCAATCCTTCGTTTCAAAGAACTTTCAAGTGATGCATTCTTGAAAATTGAGTGAAAACAAGTTTTGAAGATAAGAATGTTGTGAATAATCAAGCATCTTGCTTATTGAATTATAAAGAAAGACTATGCTATGCAGGCAGGCAAGGGTATATAAAGAAAACTATACTACGCAGACAGGCAGGACAAATAAGGATACAATCCAACTTTCAATTACAGCAATATTTGATGTAAAACAATCACTTAACAATACAACCTATTGGAGTTCACTTGCTGTCCTTCTTCTCATCATCATCAATGCTGACTTTCATGTTCATCTTTCACCTCTTTGGTTGATGATGCTAAAAATCTCCAAAAGTTTGTATGATATTCTGCAGTGACATTGGAAGTTGCTTGTTCCCCAAGCACTTGGAAACAGTGGTTAGTCTGCATGATTTATTTGTGGGCTTTTTGAACTTACTTTGGTGTGGGAACACCAAACTTAGTACCTTGCCAAAGGTTTTCATTAACCATGTGTGAAATTCTTTTTTTTCTTTCTCAAAAGTCATAAGGCTGAAAACTAGAAAACAGCAAAATAGTTAACTAATTCATCCAGTATGCTTGAAGCCCATATTATGCATAAGGTGAGAATGTGTGTTATAATGGGATTTTGGTGGAACACCAAACTTAGAATTCTTCATTCTCCCTTAGATTGTTTTGGTGTGCAACACCAAACTTAGCTTCTTGCAATCTAGATAAAGAATGTTGTCCTTTGTAGCTTAGTCACAATCCTCTTCTCGGTGCTTTTGTCAATTGCCTTCACTTCTTGGATGTCAAGACATGGTTGCTGTGTGATTATTGGAGTGATTTCTTCATTAAGAGCCTCTTGTATTGGTGGTTCCATGAGCCCTTCCTTCATGTGATTTTCTACTTCACTTGAGTGTGAATTCTTTGGAATGACTTCCTCACTTTCATGCTCCTCCACTCCTTTCTTTGCACCCAACATTTGCTTTAATAGCTCTATCATGGAGGAGGTTTGTTGATCTTCCCAACATTTCTTCATCTCCTCTTCATACCTTTCAATCATGGATTCAAGTGTTGAGGCGTTTTGGTCCAGGGAAGTTTGTGAGAGTTGTGAGTCTTCATGTTCTCTTGTCATCTCAAGTGCAGTTTCAGGTTCAACCACCTCTACCTCATTTTTTATTGAAATTTCTCTTGACACAGAGGCTTCCTCATCTTACTTTTCCACTTCCTCACCCACAAATTTCTCTTCATCCATACTGTTTGATGGTTCTAAGTTCCTCTTTATTTGCTCTAAGGACCCATTTATCTGCTCGAGGATGGTTTCTTCCCAAGATGGGGATTTTGTGTAGAATTCCACTAGTTTTTTCTGTATTTCAATGCCTTCAAGGTATTCCTCATCTGTTAATTCAATGCCTTCAAGGTATTCCTCATCTGTGAATTCAAGAGATGAAGGTTGAGAGTAATTTTGGTGACGTGAATGTGTTGTGGTGAAGTTGTGTTGTGGGGTGTGGAATGAGTTGTGTGATTGATGGGATGACTGGTATGGATTTTGGAGGAAACTTTGTGTCGAGGCATAATCAAGTGATGAAGAACTTTTAATTGAGGAACTGGGACGTGAGGGTGGATGCTCTTTTAGTCTGTGGTAATCCTCCCATCTACCATGAGGATAATAATATGAATTATTTTGGAGTGGAGGTTTGTATCCCATATGCTTCTCCTGCTCATCTTGTGTCTCTGAAGCAAGTCTCCATGGATTGGAGTGCTCAGAATCTGTTAATTCATGGTGATATCCCCAGCCACCATTAGAGGTTGGTGCTGGTGGGTGATATCCTGAAAAATTTTGTTTGACTGCAAGATGAGTTGAACTCCATTTGTATTTTGGAAAGCACAACACCATTGAAAATTGAAATTACTCATATTACAGATGATAATTTCTTAGTGAGGCATAAACTCAAACACCTTGGTTTCAATCTAAAACAGGGAACAAAAATAAAGAAAATGCTTGATCTAGACCACCACCTCACTTAATCATTGTCAATCTAATCAATCCCCGGCAACGGCGCCAAAAACTTTATGTGTGGAAAACGATCCAACACAAAACTCACCGGCAAGTGCACCGGGTCGCATCAAGTAATAAAAACTCACGGGAGTGAGGTCGATCCCACAGGGATTGAAGGATTGAGCAATTTTAGTTTAGTGGTTGATTTAGTCAAGCGAATCAAGATTTGGTTGA
>NC_029780.3:81497487-81499124 GCF_000817695.3 Arachis duranensis | reverse complement strand
ACGTTGGCCCTTCCTAGTGCACCTATGGCGCCAACGTTAGCCCAAAAGTTAGGGGTCTAACGTTGGCGCAAACTTTTGCTCCTCCCCTTGTGTTTTCATGTGCCAACGTTAGCCCAAAAGTTAGGGGGCTAACGTTGGCGCAAACTTTTGGTGGCCAGGGAGGCTTTTCTCATGCCAACGTTAGCCCAAAAGTTAGGGGGCTAACGTTGGCGCAAACTTTTGGTGGCCAGGGAGGCTTTTCTCATGCCAACGTTAGCCCAAAAGTTAGGGGGCTAACGTTGGCGCAAACTTTTGGTGCCCAGGGGTGATCTTCATGTGCCAACGTTAGCCCAAAAGTTAGGGGTCTAACGTTGGCGCAAACTTTAGGTGCCCAGGGAGTGATTTTCAAGTTTTAACGTTAGCCCAAAAGTTAGGGGTCTAACTTTGAGGCTAACTTTTCACCCAAAAGTTTGTGCAAAAGTTTGAGGCTAACTTTAGGTCCAACTTTTTGCTTCCTGGTTCAATTTCACTTATTCCATTGTCCTCTCTTTACTCCTAGCTATTCCTTCTTGCTTCAACCTTTCTTCAAGCTTTCTTCACCTATCATTAATCAACCAAACACATCAAAGCTATGCTCAAAATCATGAGATATTCATTCTATCCTAATATGCAACCATTATGGCATCAAATCTCATGAAATAGCATGAATTCATACATAGTTGATTCAATCAAAGGAAGCATGAAAATCTACCCAAATTGGCTTGCTTAGAGCTCAAGAAAGTGCATAATTCAATTGAAAACAAAAGAAAAAGACTAGTGAAACTAGGCTAAGATGACTTGTCATCAATTTTCTTAGGTAATAAGCAAGTTTTGGATAAATATACACTTACATCTTAATTCAACCAAACATTGTGAACTTTACATGATTTCATGAGAATAATGCATGAATTGAAGGCCAATTTATATAATGCAGGATCTCATGACCTGGAACAAAGCTTTGATGCACCTTGTGATGGTGTTTTTGCGGAAAACGAATTTTCCAACACACAAATCCAACCGGCAAGTATACCGGGTCGCATCAAGTAGTAATAACTCACAAGAGTGAGGTCGATCCCACAGGGATTGATGGATCAAGCAACTTTAGTGGGTGATTAGTTTAGTCAAGCTAACATTGAGTGAATTGTGTGAAATTGTAGCTAACAGAAAGTAAATGACAATGAATTTAAAGTTGCAGAATGTAAATTGGCAAGTAACTTAAAGAGCAAGAAATGTAAATTGCAAGAATCTTAAATGACAAGAAATATAAATTGCATCAAATATAAAGGAGAGTGGGTGCTGGAATTTCAGAAATTAAACAAGAGAAAGTAAATTGCAATAAACAGAAGAACTAAAGATGAATTGAATTGCAATAGATCTTAAGCAAAAGAGTAAAATGCCTTGAAGAATTTAAAAATAGAAAAGCAATGCTTAATTTGCAGCAATTAAAAGGATGTTGAAGATCTCAGGAGTGGAAGAGACTAGAAAACAAGTCTAGATCTCAAGTCCTTCCTTGATCCAACAAGAGAGAAGTTGCAGAAAATTAAAAGAACAGATTGCAGAAGAAGAAGATTTAAAACAGCAAATGAAAATTGAGTTATGCAGTAAGAGAACAAGATGAA
>NC_029780.3:81491921-81496708 GCF_000817695.3 Arachis duranensis | reverse complement strand
TTGGTTTATTTTTGCTTATTTTTGGCCCTTAAAGATGCCTCTCGTTTCTACCTCAATTGTACGCCAAATATGGATTTCTATATATAGTTGGAAAGCTCTGAATGTCAGCTTTCCAACGCAACTGGAAGCACATCAATCGGACGTTCGTAGCTCAAGTTATAGCCCTTTGAAGTAGGCATGGTCATGCTGTGAGCGCCCATATTTTAACTTAGCGAAAATTTGCTTCATCCTCACTTTGCTTCATCATGATTCTGCCCTGCCCTTGGCAAGAGCAGGGCAGTGTGCGTGTTGGTTGCTTCCTTCCTTGATTTGGTCATGGGCCACGCTTTTAAAAGCGTGGCCTAAGGCTCCAAAGTGTGCTCCAACTTCAAAGTGTGTCCCAAAGCTATTTTTTTCTCCTTTTTTGTGCTTCTTTGCTTCTTTTTCTTCTTATTTCCTACAAGATTTATAAATTTAAAAGATCAAGGAAATATACTAATTAAGCACAAAAGAATGCAGAATTTAAGTACTAATCATCAATTTCTTGTATGAAAAAGCATAGAAAAATAGGTATATGATGACTTGTCATCACAACACCAAACTTAAACCTTGCTTGTCCCCAAGCAAGAAAAGAATCATGCGATAGAAATTGACAATCCAAGGTAAGAAGAGTAGCAAGTTAATGTTCATGGCAAGCTAGTTTTCTATGCATGCTACAATTACAAAAGAGATGTAAATGATTGATGCTTATATCTAGCTTATTTTATGAAATCTTTTCCTTATAATTTTTCCTTGAAACAAGCATTTGATTTTTTTTTATTAGCTTCTCCTTTTGGGTGCTTTGCCCCATGAGTTAATAACAAAGCTACGATTCTAAATGCTTTGTTTTCAAGTATTACCACTTGATACATAAGCACCACAAGCATTTAATTAGAGGACTTCATTAAGCTCATCATTTTTTTTTCTTGACTCTCTAATCATTGATGCTCAGAACCTTGGCTTTATTGCTTTTGAATTCACAAAGCTCAAGTTGGTAGTTATAATGCCATAGCAACATATTATAAATCAAAATTCAAGCTATGCTTATTCATACACACATGTAAACAGAAAAGATGAAGACAATCATGCAATTTAAGTGCTGGAAATAAATGAGAAGAAAAGGAACTCTACAACCTTGTAGTTCATCTTCATTATTGTTGTCCTTTTTCTCCAATTCTTCCCTTTCCCTTGCCAAACTTAGAGTTCTTGCTCATCCTCAAGCAACAATTAGAACAATGGCTATGGGACTAAGATGGATCATGAATGTCTTATGCAATGAAATGTTAGCATTACATGTGTTGCAAGCAAGCAAAAATGAAAAATAACAATCAAGGCACAAGAGACAGCGACATTTTGATTGCAAACATAAGAGGGTGTGCATGATACTTTGCATAAAAAAATAAGTGGCACACCAAACTTAGTGTGACACTTTCACTTGAAATTAATGCAAGTATCTTGTAAGAATTAGAATAAAATATTGTTGCATAGCAACACCAAACTTAGAATGCAACCATATGTCAATTTATTTGAACTAAAACTAAACAAAAGAAACTGTTATATGTTAAATACAATCACCAAATGAAGAGTCTGTCATGAATAAGGATGTTTTGGTGATGTATTAACAAAAACAGTTAATGAAAGAAAGCATTAAAAACAAGGAAATGACTAAAACAATAAAGAAAACTAAAATTGTCTAACTAAAAAAATAACACTGCAGCGGCATTATGATTATGTAAACAAGTGGTGTTGCTTGAATGAATTACATAGAAAAATAAGTGGCACACCAAACTTAGAATCTTGGTGTGTCACTTTCATTTTTGATTTGATGCAATCATCCAAAAAGATTGAAAACAATTTTGTTGCAAGGCAACACCGAACTTAGAATGTAACTATATGCCAATTTATTGAATTTAAACAAAACAAAGGGAACAAATGTACCTACTATCTACATGTTCTTCACTTTCTTCCTCTTCTTCCAGTTTGTTAAGAGGAATGACCTCAAGGGGGGAGAAAATTCAGCTACTGTCCCTTGCCTTGGTTTTTCCTCAGCAAGCTTCCTTTTGAAATTGGCTTGGTTGAGCTTGCTTGCGTGATCAGGGGGGATTGTTTGTAGTTGACCTTTTCTTGAATGTTGTCCTTGATATCTTGATCACAATCCTCTTCTTGGTGCTTTTGTTAATTGCATTCACTTCCTTGAATCCAAGTTTTGGTTCCTGTGTGATTGTTGGAGTGATTTCTTTATCAAGAGCCTCTTGCATTGGTGGTTCCATGAGCTTTTCCTTCATGTACTTCTCTACTTCAGTTGAGTGTGACTTCTCTTGAATGTCTTCCTCCCTTTCTTCTTCATGATTTTCCATTAATGCCTTTGGGAGGGAATCTTTGTGTTTTATTGTCACCTCAAGTGACTATTGTGAATGTAGAATCCTTGGCTCATGTCCAAATACTTCCACCACCTCTTCCTTTTTCACTGAAATTTCACTTGCCACAGAGGCTTCCTCATCTTGCTTTTCCATTTCCTCACCCACAGATTGGTCTTCATCCTCTCTGTTTGATGGTTCTAAGTTCCTCCTTGTTTGCTCTAAGGGCTCATTCATCTTCTTGAGGATAATTTCTTTCCAGGATTGGGGTTGTGTGTATCTTTCCACGAGTTTTCTATGTAGTTCAATGGCTTGAAGGTAATCCTCACCTGGTGGTTCAAGAGATGAAGGTTGAGAGTAATTTTGGTGACGTGGATATGTTGTGGTGAAGCTGTGTTGAGGGGTGTAGAATGAGGTGTTGTGGTGAAGTTGTGTTGAGGAGTGTGGAATGAGTTGTGTGATTGATGGGTTGACTTGTATGGATTTTGGAGGAAACCTTGTGTTGAGGTATAATCAAATGATGAAGAACTTTCAAATGAGAAACTGGGACGTGAGGGTGAATGCTCTTTCATTTCTTGGTGATACTCCCAGCCACCATTAGAATAATGACTTGAATCATTTTGTGGTGGTGGGAAGTATCCCATATGATTCTCTTGCTCATCTTGTGTCTCTGAAGCAAATCTCCATGAATTGGAGTGCTCAGACTCTGTTAATTCTTGGTGATATTTCCAGCCACCATAAGATGGTGGTGATGGTGGGCAATATCCCGTAAAATTTTGTTAGACCATAAGATGAGTTGAACTCCATTTGAATTTTGTAAAACACAACACCAAGGGAAATTGAAATTCATATCTCAAAGATGAATTTCTTAGTGAGGCAATAACTCAAACACCTTGGTTTCAACTTAGAACAGAGAACAAAAATAAAGAAAATGCTTGATCTAGACTTCTCACCCACTTAGTCATTGTTGATCTAATCAATTCCCGGCAACGGCGCCAAAAACTTGATGGTGTTTTTGCGGAAAACGAATTTTCCAACACACAAATCCAACCGGCAAGTATACCGGATCGCATCAAGTAGTAATAACTCACAAGAGTGAGGTCGATCCCACAGGGATTGATGGATCAAGCAACTTTAGTGGGTGATTAGTTTAGTCAAGCTAACATTGAGTGAATTGTGTGAAATTGTAGCTAACAGAAAGTAAATGACAATGAATTTAAAGTTGCAGAATGTAAATTGGCAAGTAACTTAAAGAGCAAGAAATATAAATTGCAAGAATCTTAAATGACAAGAAATATAAATTGCATCAAATATAAAGGAGAGTGGGTGCTGGAATTTCAGAAATTAAACAAGAGAAAGTAAATTGCAATAAACAGAAAAACTAAAGATGAATTGAATTGCAGTAGATCTTAAGCAAAAGAGTAAAATGCCTTGAAGAATTTAAAAACAGAAAAGCAATGCTTAATTTGCAGCAATTAAAAGGATGTTGAAGATCTCAGGAGTGGAAGAGACTAGAAAACAAGTCTAGATCTCAAGTCCTTCCTTGTTCCAACAAGAGAGAAGTTGCAGAAAATTAAAAGAACAGATTGCAGAAGAAGAAGATTTAAAACAGCAAATGAAAATTGAGTTATGCAGTAAGAGAACAAGATGAAACTCAAATTAGGAATGAAACAGAATTCCTTCCTTCGCAATCCAAAATTCCAAAACAGCAATCAAAACTAAGAGAGAGAGCTCTCAAATCCTAATACTCCCTAGTGTGCTAGCCTCCTCCTCCGAGCTCTAATTGATGCCTTTATATAGGCTTTACAAAATAAAAAATGAAAATAAAATGAAATTGAAATTAAAAACAAATTCAAAAATGAAATTCCTAATCTAGCTTCTCTGTGTGCCTTTGAGTCATGTTGAGTGGGCTTTTGCTTGCTTTGGATTTGAGGGAGAATGGGTCTTGGATGGCCTTGATTCAATTTGGTGAGGAATTGAATTTATATGAAATTGAATTTTTGGCCCATGATTATTTGCTCCCAGGAGGCTGCCCTGCTCTTGTGGAGGGCAGAGCAGGGAAACTTTATGTGGGTATCCAATTTGCGTGCCAAGGCTTGGAAGCATCAGGATGCTGCCCTGCCCTTGGGGAGAGCAGGGTAGTGGTGTCATGGTGTGCCTTCTGTCCGTGTGTGCTTGGTGCTGGCCGTGCCAAGTTGTGTGCGCGCACAAGCTCCTTGCCTTTACTTCCTTGAAGGATTTGTGTTTGAACCTTGGTGAAAGCACTTGAGGAGCAATTTTTCCTTGATTTTCCATGAAGAGAGCACAACATTGCCCTGCTCTCCAAGAGGGCAGGGCAGAAAATTGAGCGCTACTTTGCTTGGAAGTGAGGCTCCAGCTTCGAGCCTTGGTGGAAGCACTTTGGTTTATTTT
>NC_029780.3:81482623-81491319 GCF_000817695.3 Arachis duranensis | reverse complement strand
CTTAAAGATGCCTTTCGTTCCTGCCTCATTTTTATGCCAAATATGGATTGCTATATATCGTTGGAAAGCTCTGAATGTCAGCTTTCCAACGCAACTGGAAGCACATCAATCGGACGTCCGTAGCTCAAGTTATAGCCCTTTGAAGTAGGCATGGTCATGCTGTGAACGCCCAGATTTTAACTTAGCGAAAATTTGCCTCATCCTCACTTTGCTTCATCATGATTCTGCCCTGCCCTTGGCAAGAGCAGGGCAGTGTGCGTGTTGGTTGCTTCCTTCCTTGATTTGGTCATGGGCCACGCTTTTAAAAGCGTGGCCTAAGGCTCCAAAGTGTGCTCCAACTTCAAAGTGTGTCCCAAAGCTCTTTTTTTCTCCTTTTTTGTGCTTCTTTGCTTTTTTTTCTTCTTATTTCCTACAAGATTTATAAATTTAAAAGATCAAGGAAATATACCATTTAATCACAAAAGCATTCAATATTTAAGCACAATTCATCAATTTCTTGTATGAAAAAGCATTGAAAAATGGGTATATGATGACCTGTCATCACCTTGGTTATTTGATTTTAGGATAAAGGAAGCATGGAAGAACCACGTTAGCAGCCACGTTAGTATCACTAACGTGACCACTAACATGGAAAGGGATCAAGCTTGCAACGTTAGTGGTATAGTTATCACCACTAACATCCTCGAAAGCCATCACAGCCCACGTTAGTTGCTACGTTAGTTACATTAACGTGGGAACTAACGTGGAAGGAGAAGGAAGCTCCAACGTTAGTGGTGAAGTTAACACCACTAACGTTGCAAAGGCCAAAAACATTCACATTAAGAGCCACGTTAATGCCATTAACGTGAGCTCTAACATGCAGCAATAGAGGATCGCCAATGTTAGTGATACTAACTTTGTCACTAATGTTGGATTAGGCCAAGTTCACGTATGTTAGTGGCTATGTTAATGCCACTAACGTAGGAGTTAACGTGGAGCAAGGAATGAGGAGCCAACGTTAGTGACACTAACTTTGTCACTAACGTTGGAGATGGCAACATACCCACGTTAGTGGCCACGTTAATGCAATTAACGTGAGTACTAATGTGGAAGAGGAGGAATTTTGTAGCGTTAGTGACAAAGTTAGTGTCACTAACGCCCTCGAGTCTTGGCATGCCTGCGTTAAGGGCCATGTTAGTTACACTAACATGGACCATTAACGTGGGAGAAAGGGACAAGGAGCAGCGTTATTGGCAAAGTTAACGCCAATAACGCTAGCAAAGGATGGAAAGGCTACGTTAGTGGTCACGTTAGTGCCACTAACATTGGGGTTAACGTGGGTCAAGTAGGTTGGGACGTTAATGACAAAGTTAGTGTCACTAACATCTTCGAACCAGAATTCACACTTAACGTTAACACCACTAACATCCTGACTGACTGCATACCATGCCTGACTCACTCTCTTTCTACAAGCAAAGCTGAGCCCACTGAGGACTGTAACTGCTTCAACTAAAGATCAAAGGCCCATATCCAAGACTTGAAGAGCTAACTAGAAGATCAAAAGAGTAGTATATATAGGAGTAGTTTTGAACTAGAAGAGGGCTTGGCATTATTGGGAGCTACACTCTGTATATTTACTTTTTCTGCAATTTCTAGTTACTTTACAATGCACTTTTCTCTTACGCATTCCATTCCAAGAGCTATGAACAACTAAACCCCTTTCATTGGGTTAGGGAGCTCTGTTGTAATTTGATGATCAATTATAGTTTTCATTCTTCTTCCTCTTTATTTTCTCTTGATTTTGCTAGAAAGCTTTCGGTCTTCAACCAATTGGTTAGTTATCTTGGAAAAGAAACTCTCCATAATTGGATCTCCTCTGAGCCTTGGAAGATGAATGGGGGATCATGCTAGAATTGCTTTCTCACATTGGATTAGGTTAGGGGTTGAATGGATATAGTGACATGTAATCCTACCAATACTTTGATCTATGAAGGTGTGTGGTATAATCAATGACCAAACTTCATCTCTTCTCATGAGCAATTAAATCAAGGAATTGGGAAATTGTTCAAGCTCAGAGAGATTAGGTTGCCAAGGAATTGGGATCCAATCACCTAAGATTGCCAAGGAGATCAATGAATGCATTGATTGAGAAAGAGATGAAGATGAACTTGATCCGGAGAATGCAACATCTCCTAAGCCCAATGAAATCCTCATCTCTGATCTTACTCATTCTCATTACTTTCTGTTATTTACTTTCATGCTCATCTCCCCAATTCCCCATTTAAGATTCTACAAATTTATATTTCATGTCATTTATCTTTCCCGCATTTAAGTTTCTGCAATTCTCACTCAATATGGCTTAGCTTGACTAGAACACTCCTCTAATTAAAATTGCTCGACCAATCAATCCCTGTAGGATTCGACCTCACTCTATTGTGAGTTTTTACTTGACGACAATTCGGTATACTTGCCGAGAAAAATTTGTTGAGAGACAACTTTTCGTGCATCAATGCACTTCAATAGTGGTGTGGATATTCCTCTTTTATAGAGGATATTTTTCACCAAAGTGTAGTTCTGTGCTTCCCACCAGATTTTCCTGGCTTCTTTTTCATCCTTAGATAGGATATCAAATTTCATGTATTCGATCAGTGGGTTTATCCACCCAAGGTCCAATCCAGATACTTCAAGGACGTTTTGTCTGGCCTCTATTTTTGCGGCAGAGGGTTCATGGAGAATTTCTTGGATCAGGCTTCTATTATTCCCTCCTGGCAACAATTCCACACAAACTCATCGGCAAGTATACCGGGTCGCATCAAGTAGTAATTACTCACAAGAGTGAGGTCGATCCCACAGGAATTAATGGATTGAGCAACTTTAGTTAGGTGATGAATTTAGTTAAGCAAATATTTGATGATTTGAGTGCTTTTGATCAATAGAAGTGAAATTACAAGTAAATTAAAGTGCAGAATGTAAATTGGCTGAAAACTAAATTACAGAAGAAGTAAAATTGCAGAAACTTGAAGTGCAAGAAAGTAAAAGAGTTGAAACTTAAATTGCAAGAAATGTAAATGACTGGAACTTAAAGTGCAAGAAATGTAAATTGTTGAATCTAAATTGCTGGGAAATGTAAACTGCTTGAAGAATTAAAGGGATTTGGGTACTGGGATTCAAAATTTAACTAGAAAATGTAAATTGAAGTAAATTAAAGAACTATGAAATGGAGAGATTCAGCTCAGTAGCAAAACAGAAATGGAAAATTTCTTGAAGAAACAAACAGCAATAAAACTTAGCTTAATTATGAAATTCTAAAAGAGAAACTGAAGATCAAAGAAGAGCAATGAGATCAGAAAGCAGATCTATATCTCAATCACTCCCTTGACCAAACAGAAAAGAAGTTGCAGAAGAAATGAAAATGAAAACAGCAGAAAAGATCTTGATCCAATTCTCTAATTCTCAGAACTAAATGAAAGGAAAACAAAGATGATCCTCAGATCAAGAAATTCAATGGAGTTCTTCAATATGAATTCAAAAACCTAATACAGAAAGTAGAAGTTTTAGTAGAAAGAAAATGAAAAGAGAAAGCAAACTAGATCTAATCCTAATTCCCAAATTCAAAACAAATGAAAATTAAAAGTGAAAAACTAAAATGAGCTAAAGGTCCTTCTCAAATCAAATTAAATCCTATTTATACACTTTCCATACTAGTCTTCAAAGCTTGGAATGGGCCTTTTGGGTTTGTGAAGAAATGGATCCAACTTGGCACTTGGGGGTATGGGTCAGGGAGCATTTGGTTCACTCCTAGGGGAGCGTTCTGTTTGGACAAGTGAACTCCACGTTCACTTTTCATGCCATGCCTTTGGTGCTACTTTGGTGCGCCTTGGTTCCTAGCGTTCAATAACTGAACGTTGCGCTCAAACTATGAGCACTACACCTCATGCTTCCTTGGATGGGCACGAAAACGTTCACTCTAGTGAACGTCACGATTACTTTGCTGAACGTAGTGATGCACCATTATTTCATGGTACATCTTGTGCTTAATTGAGTGGATTTTATCCACTAATCTCACACTTATTCATTGAATTTGCAAGTTTTACATTTTCCTTCCTGATTTTGTGCTATGATTGAAAACATGTTCCTTTGGTCTTAATTTAGCTAATCTTAATCCTCTCTTATTACCATTCGATGCCGTGATATGTGTGTTAAGCTTTTCCAGAGATTACAGGGCAGGAATGGTTTAGAGGATGGAAAAGAAGCATGCAAAAGTGGAAGGAATACAAGAAACTAAAGGAACTGCTAAAGTTATCCATCCTGACGTCTTGGTACTAAATCGACCATAACTTGAGCTACAAAGATTCAAATGACGCGGTTTTAGTTGCGTTGGAAAACTAATATCCGGGGCTTCACAATGATATATAATTTGCCATAGCTGCTCCGAAGCCAGGTGACACGAACGCGTGGATCACGCGGATGCGTGACTTGGCAAAAACCCAATCTGCGCGAACGCGTGGATCACGCGGATGCTTGACTTTGCAGCGACCTGAATGTACCAGGAATCGCCTCCAGCGATTTCTGGGCTATTTTTGACCTAGTTTTTTGCCCAGAAAACATAGATTAGAGGCTATAAAGTGGGGAAATCCATCAATTCATAGGAGAATTCATACATACAGACAGACACAACTTTCATATTCACAATTTTAGGATTAGATGTAGTTTCTAGAGAGAGAAGTTCTCTTCTCTCTCTTAGGTTTTAGGATTAGGATTTCTTTTAGTTATTAGGATTGTTTCTTCATACCAGGTTCAATATTCCTTTATTTTGACTTGTCTTCTACTTTTAGATACTATGATGCTATTATTTATTAATGACTTATGTTGCCAAATTGGCTTATGAACTTTTTCATGTTACATTTGATATCTTTATTAATTCAATTTGAGGTATTTCAGATATATGATTTTTATTTAGCTTTCTATATTCTTGGCTTTGGTTGAGTAATCAGAGACTCTTGAGTTATCAAACTCTTTTGTTGATTGATAATTGGAAGTTGCTAATTGACTTGAATTCCACTAACTCTAGTCTTTCCTTGGGAATTGACTAGGACTTGAGGATTCATATTGATTTATCCACTTGACTTACCTTCATAGTTTGACGTTGATTAAGTGGGAGCAACGAGTAATTCTCATCACAATTGATAAGGATAAATAGGATAGGACTTCTAATTTTCATACCTTGCCAAGAGTTTTCTTAGCTATTGATTTATTAATTCCTGCAATTTATTTCTCTTGTTCAAACCTTTCAAAAACCAAAAAATACTGTTTTCCATAACCAATAATAAAACACACCTCCCTGTAATTCCTTGAGAAGACGACCCGAGGTTTAAATGCTTCGGTTATAAATTTTATTGGGTTTTGTTACTTGTGACAACCAAACTTTTGTACGAAAGGATTTTCTGTTGGTTTAGAAACAATACTAGCAACGAGAGTTTATTTTGTGAATTCTTTACTAGCAGAAATCTGATCATCAAAAATGGCGCCGTTGTCGGGGAATTGCAAACGTGTGCCTTATTATTGTTATTGTAAATATTTTTCTTGTTTGTTTTCTTTGCTTTGATCTAAAAATTCTAAATTTAGTGTCATTTTATTGTTTTTCTCTTTTCTCATTAAATTCAAAAATATCTTTTCTCTTTATTTTAATTGAATTTTTCGAAAATTACAAAAAAAATTTCAGATTTTTATTTTAAAATTTTTATCTTATCTTATCTTAGTTTTAAATTTCAAAATTCAAATCTTTTTAAAAAATCATATCTTTTTCAAAATCTTATCTTATCTTATTTCAAAATCAAATTTCAAATTTCAATATTTAAATTCCAAAATTCAAAATTCAATTTTCAAAATTTAAATTTTAAATTTTAAAAAACAAACCTTTTCAAAATTTAAACCTTTTTCAAATTTTTATCTTATATTGTTGTTAGTATTTCTGGTTTTAGGAGTTTATTTTCATTAATTTTTATTAGTTTTTATATCCTTTAGCTACAATGAACTCTCACAACTTTGGCTACGAGTCTGGTTACAATTATGTTGCAGGGAGAGGATATTACAATGAGAACATGCATTAAGGATGGGACAACCAAAGATGGGAAGAGCCACAAGGATTTGATCAACCCTCTTGGCAACAACCTCCACTAACATACTATAACCAAGAGCCCTTCCAAGAGGCATACCAATATGACCGCTATGGTGAGCACTCTTTTGATTATCAACAACCACCACCATACGCCTATGAACCCCCTCCTCAGCATAGCTTTGAACCACCATACTCACAAGCCCCCTACAACCAACCACCTCCATATGACCTTAACCCATATCCACCATACCAACCACCCTATGAACCGTATGAACCATACATAAAGCCACTCTAAGTCCAACCCAATTACTCCCAAGAACCACCACCTCAATATACACTATGCCCATATCCATCAACACAAGAATCAAGTGAGCATCTCAAAAAAAAAACAGTGGAAAAACTTCATGCAACCCTTCACCAACTGGATCAAGCGATAAATCGATTACCTTCCCGACATTTGGATACTCAAGGAACCCCCATGGCTTCATGTGGGCAATCTAATGAAGAACGTAGCATGGAGGAGATACTAGAAACTCTGATGGACAGTAAGGAGCATGACTTTGTACTGGAACAATTTGAGGAAGCCGAAATTATCCAAGAAGAAGACAAATTGGTTGAAGACTTAGGAGATGCTGAACCTCCATGAGAAAGTCAAGTTATAGAGCCTCCTTCAAAGACGATTGAAATTGATGTTGAGGAGGGTGTACAACCTCCAAGGCATCTCATGCTTGAAGACTTTGAAGGGGATGATCAAGAGATGGATTCAATCATTGATGAATTCTTATCTACATTTGAATCCTCTTCCATTGGACTTGATATGAAGTTTAAAGAAGAAGAAGCACAACCTTCCATGCTCTTGGTGAACAATGAAGAAGAGATCGAATTGAAAGAGGTTGATATTGAAGAAGCTTGCAAAGAGGTGGAAGTTGTCAAAGAAGAGCACAAGGGAGTGGAGCTTGCAAGATCATTAGAAATACCTCTCCCAAAGCCATTATCGTCCAATATTCCATTCAAGTGGGTAAAATTCTTATCCTCAACCTTTACTTTCCCACTTGAATATGGGCTTCTAGAGACGGATGGTCAACTTAGAGCTCTTTGTGGCATTAAGAGCAAGAGAAAGATGGTTAGTGGTTGGAGTTGTCAAGCAAGATTCAACATGGTTGTATGCTCCAAGTTAAAATGCAAGGTTTGGTGTAAAGCTCAATTGAATGGGTCTAGGAAGCTGTTTGGATGCCTTAGTGAGAATTTCAATTGCGTGCCACCCGGATGGAATCATGATAATCAACAAGAAGACGGGTGCAAAAGCAAGGTTTGGGACCCCGGAATTCACTCTAGCAATCAACACTCTTGGGGCCTTGTCACTTGATTTAACTTGCTTGAAGGCTTTTTGCGCCTAGTTTGGGATCCCGAAGGCCATTGGAATTACAAACATTGGTGGAGATTCCTAGATGAGTTCAAGCATGAGCCACCATGACAGGGAGCTCACCAAATGTCCAACTTAAGGACTTTAACTAAAAGTGCTAGGTGGGAGACAACCCACCATGGTATACTCGTTCTTTTTCAGTCTTAGTTTTATTTTGTTTTGTTTTATTCTTATTTTCATTTTATTCTATTTTTTTCTTAAGTGTTCATCTATAATTTCTGCATATTCACTTACATTTGCATTTGCATTCTGCATAAAAAAAGAAAAAAAAGAAAAAAAAGAAAAAAAGAGGAAGCACGCGATGCGCCAGAGTCGCTGACGCTTCCTCATCATAGGTGCGTTCTAAAGAAAAGAGAATTGAACAGAAAGTCACGCGAAAGCGTGGCTGGAGGCATGCCTTAGGCACAAATATGCCCACACAACCACGTCGTTTGCAAATCCAGCCCTCCACGCGTGCGCGTCACCCATATGCACGCGTGACCCCACAAAATCGACGTAAATGGGTGTATGGCAGAGAGTTATGATGGAGTGAGGCTGGAACTGTGCTAAAAGCACAAAGCCCCATCACGCAAATGCATCCCCCACGCGTCCGCGTCATTTTAAAAGAAAGGCCATGCACACGTGCGCGTCACCCACACGCACGCGTCACCCAAATTTTTGGCAATGTGCGTTTAGAACAAAGAGTTGTGTGTACGCGAGGCTACACTCGCGCCTGATGAGCGGATAATTTGTACGCTTTTTGGCATTGTTTTTAATATGTTTTTAGTATGATCTAGTTAGTTTTTAGTATATTTTAATTAGTTTTTAGTTAAAATTCACTTTTCTGGACTTTACTATGAGTTTGTGTGTTTTTCTGTGATTTCAGGTATTTTCTGGCTGAAATTGAGGGACCTGAGCAAAAATCTGATTCAGAGACTAAAAAGGACTGCAGATGCTGTTGGATTCTGACCTCCCTGCACTCGAAGTGGATTTTCTGGAGCTACAGAAGCCCAATAGGCGCGCTCTCAACGGCGTTGGAAAGTAGACATCCTGGGCTTTCCAGCAATATATGATAGTCCATACTTTGCCCAAGATTTGATGGCCCAAACCGGCGTTCAAAGTCACCCTCAGGAATTCCAGCGTTAAACGCCGGAACTGGCACCCAAATGGGAGTTAAACGCCCAAACTGGCACAAAA
>NC_029780.3:81477310-81482198 GCF_000817695.3 Arachis duranensis | reverse complement strand
AACCTTGTTTGTGGTATTCTGAGTAGGATTCAATGATTGAATGACTGTGACGAGCTTCAAACTCCTGAAGGCTGGGCGGTTAGTGACAGACGCAAAAGAATCATTGGATTCTATTCCAACCTGATTGAGAACCAACAGATGATTAGCCGTGCTGTAACAGAGCGCGTTGAATATTTTCACTGAGAGGATGGGAGGTAGCCATTGACAACGGTGAAACCCTTGCTTAAGCTTGCCATGGAAAGGAGTAAGAAGGATTGGATGAAGACAGTAGGAAAGCAGAGAGACGGAAGGGACACAGCATCTTCATGCGCTTATCTGAAATTCCCACCAATGAATTACATTAGTATCTCTATCTTTATCTTTATGTTTTATTCGTATATCACCCATATCCATTTGAGTTTGCCTGACTAAGATTTACAAGGTGACCATAGCTTGCTTCATACCAACAATCTCTGTGGGATCGACCCTTACTCGCGTAAGGTTTATTACTTGGACGACCCAGTACACTTGCTGGTTAGTTGTGCGAATTTGTGTTTATGCCATGGTATTCAACACCAAGTTTTTGGATTCATTACCCGGGATTATTTGAGTTGTGAAAAGTATTGTTCACAATTTCGCGCACCAGCGCCAATAGCACAAATCAGGTCACGCGTGCGCGTGACCCACGCGTCCGCGTCACCTGAACTTATCACCCACCACGCGATCGCGTGCTCCACGCGTCCGCATCGCCTGCGCCACACAACTTATCCAGACCAGCGCCAGAAATCTTATCTTTTCTTCACCAATCCTAATTTTTCCTTCCTCCTCTCTTCGTTACTTCTTCTTCCTTTCTTTCACTTCTCATTCTTATTATCTCTCATTCTATTTTTCTTTATTTGCATACTTTCATTCATTGTATTTTAATTTTGTGCATATTTTTATTTCTTTTCTAAATTTATTATGTTACCATTAGTGTTAAATGTTCTTATTCAACTGTTGTATCTTTTCTGGTATTATTTTGATGCTCATTAACTTGTTTTACATTGTTGAGTGACATTATTTATCTGTCAATGCCAATCTTTTATGATACCTATGTTCCTTTTGCATTCACATGAATTTATGTTGTCTTTCCTTACCAACTCTCTTCCCCATTGTTGCAAATTTTGCACCATTGTTATGCCATGTGCTTCAATTGTTTTCTCGCTTGCATGTTGTAGCTACCATGTAATTGAGACCCTTAATTATTTGGCATTAACCCACCCATACTTTATTTATTTTCTTATCTTTATTTCTGGGTTACTTTTCTTCTTTTTCTCTTCTTTCAGGATGGCCACCAAAGAAGGGAAAGGGAAAGCTCTAAATGGGGAGACAAACAAGTCCATCTGCACAATCCTTGGAGAAAACGTCAGTTGTAGCAACCCATCCACTTGCACATCTTAGCATGCACCGAGGACGGTGCAATCTTTAAGTGTGGGGAGGTCGATACTGACTTCCGCAGGTTAGTTATTTCCTTCTCAACACCAATGTTTGATTTTCTTTGTTTGTTCATTGTTGCATTTGCATGTTTGATTGCATATTTGTTTGATTTTGTGCATATTTTACCACCACTTGGTTGAAGTAATATTTTCTTTTTCAAGAAATTTTTTATAGCCTTTCACTAATTTGAATTAAACTTTTTGAAAAACTTGTTTGAAGAAATATTATTTTGGAACATGGTTTAGAGCTCGAACACACAAAACCTGTGAGATTTTTTAGCCTACTTGATTGGTAGCATATTATCAACCAATATTTTATTTTTGGTGTGTGTTTTTCTCTCTAAAATTGTGATCTTTTTCTTGCTTGATTCTATATTTTCATTGTTTAATGTATGCATGCACTTATGTGATTGAGGCCTTGTTTCACTAAGCTTACATACCCATATGGCCTTAACCTTTCATTATCCTTTGCAAACCAATTTGAGCCTATTTTACCCCATTTGTTTTTTATTTTAGCACATCATGAACTCTAAGCAAAAAACAATAATGTCCCTAATTTGAATCCTTGGTTAGCTTAGACTAGTGAAAGTGCTCACGAAGTAAGTGTGGGGAAATTGGGATTGAAAATATTTGGTTTGAGAATTGGGTGTTGTATATTCTTGATAAAATATGAAAAAGAATGTTAACACATGTTTATGCATGCAATAAGTTAATTATATGCATTGAGAAAGACAAAAGAAAAAAAATTAATACAAAGAAAAAAAAGAAAAAGAAAAGCAAAAGAGAAAATGCTAAAAGGGGACAAAATGCCCCAAAGTAAGTGGCGATAGCAATGCATATGTACTGTACTCAAAAATTGGAATGCTTGAATATGTAGTAAGCACAGTTAATAGGTAGTTATTGATTTTATGTTATCATTATATGGATTGTCCTAAGTTAGGTGAGAAGTTTAGGTTAATTAAGGATTCAAATTTTAGTCCATTTGACCAAATACAATCCTACCTTGGCCCTAACCCCATTACAACCCTTAAAATACCTCTTGATATATGTATCTGTGCATTAATTCTTTTTTGATTGTTAGATAAAGAGCAAGTCTTAGAAAGCAAGGTTAGTAGAGAGTTGAGAGAATCGAACCTCAAACACTTGAGTGATTAGAGTGTATACACTTCCAGTGAGGGTTTGATGCTCGATTCCTTGTTCCCGGCTTTCATGAGCTATTTTCTTTTGCAAGTTTACTTGTACTTCATTTTTATGGTTTAAATTAGCGAAATCCAGTTCATATTTGTTCTTGAAAGATTTATTTACTTTTCACCAAGTAGGTAGAAACATTTTGCATTTAGTTGCATTCATATAGATAGGTTGCATTCATACATTCCACCATTCCTCTTCACTCTCTTATAGTCTCTCTTGAGCTTAGCATGAGGACATGCTAATGTTTAAGTGTGGGAAGATTTGATGCACCATTATTTTGTGGTACATCTTGTGCTTAATAGAGTGGATTTTATCCACTAACCTCACACTTATTCATTGAATTCGCATGTTTTACATTTTCCTTCCTGATTTTGTGCTATGATTGAAAACATGTTTCTTTGGTCTTAATTTAGCTAATCTTAATCCTCTCTTATTACTATTCGATGCCGTGACATATGCGTTAAGTGTTTCCAGAGATTACAGGGTAGGAATGGTTTAGAGGATGGAAAAGAAGCATGCAAAAGTGGAAGGAATAAAAGAAACTGAAGGAACTGCTAAAGCTGTCCAGCCTGACCTCTTTGTACTAAATTGACCATAACCTGAGCTACAGAGATCCAAATGACGCAGTTCCAGTTGTGTTGGAAAGCTAACGTCTGGGGTTTCGCAACGATATATAGTTTTTCAAAGCTCCTTTGAAGCCAAGCGACGCGAACGCGTGGTCACGCGTTCAAAAACCCAATCCGCGCGAACGCGTGGATGATGCTTCTGCGTGACTTTGCAGCGACCTGTACGTACCAGGAATCGCTGGGGGCAATTTCTGGGCTGTTTTTGACCCATTTTTCGGCCCAGAAAACACAGATTAGAGGCTATAAAGTGGGAGAATATATCCATTCATAGGAGAATTCATACATACAGGCAAACACAACTTTCATATTCACAATTTTAGGATTAGACATAGTTTCTAGAGAGAGAGGTTCTCTCCTCTCTCTTAGATTTTAGGATTAGGATTTATTTTAGTTATTAGGATTGTTTCTTCATACCAGGTTCAATATTCCTTTATTTTGACTTCTCATCTACTTTTAGAGATTATGATGCTATTATTTATTAATGACTTATGTTGCCAAATTGGCTTATGAACTTTGATGACAAGTCATCATATACCCATTTTTCAAGCTAATTTCACTTGTTTTGTTAGCATTTATGCACTTTCTTGCATCCTAAGTAAGTGATTTGGGGTGAAAATGCATAACTTCTTTAAATCAAGCAACCACCATGAAATTAATGTTAAATCACGAGGTTTAAGCTAATTTTGATTGAATTTTAATTGATTTATAAGCCTCTTGAATTTAGTGATACTTTGAGTGGTTGTTTGGTTTATTGTAGGTGAAGAAAAGAAAAGAAAATGAAAAGCGTGGCCTAAGAAGCGTAACACAAGAAAAGGAAAGCGTGGCCAAAGAGGAGAGAAGCGTGCCGCAACTAATGGGGGAAGCAACATTGCCCTCCACAAGGGCAGACTGCCCTCTAGGAGGGCAACATAGAGAACCAAACAAGAAAAGGCAACTCTGCCCTGCCCACTCCAAGGGCAGAGCACAAAATGGTGCCTTGAGACCAAGAGAAAGCAAACTCTGCCCTGCCCTTGTGGAGAGCAGAATCGGGCACCTCAAGGAAAGAAATCCAGAAAAAAAGGTCACTCATGCATGCCACAAGGTTCGAACAAAGAACCATGAGGAAGCCAAGCTCTAAGACCCACTACCGTGCCAAGAAGCCAAGAAAAAATAGCGTGTTTGCACTCTCCCAGGTTCGAACCCGAGACTTGAAGGAAGGAACCTTGCCCTGCCCTTGGCGCGGGCAGGGCAGCAATTGGACTTGTGCACCACACACAAAATTCTGGCGCACCAACTTTGCTTCCTGGCGGACCAAATTCTCGTCCTGGCAGCATCTGACGCGCGCGTTCCTTCTCTGGCGCACCAAACCGATCCTGCCCTGCCCTTGGCGCGGGCAGGGCAGCGTTCAGCGTCCCACGCACCAAAATCAACTCTGGCACACCAAATTTCTTTCTGGCAGCACCATCCGCACGCACACCTCGTCCCTGGCGCACCAAACTTTCCCGCCCTGCCCTTGGCGCGGGCAGGGCAGCCTCTGGCGCACCAAACTCGTGCCAAACGCGCACCACGCAGCACCAACTTGCACCAAGGCCGCACCAAGCTTGTGCACCATGCATCAATTTTCTGCCCTGCCCTCCA
>NC_029780.3:81443565-81476960 GCF_000817695.3 Arachis duranensis | reverse complement strand
GCAATTTACATTTCTTGCACTTTAAGTTACTGCAATTTACATTTCTTGCACTTTAAGTTACTGCAATTTACATTTCTTGCACTTTAAGTTACTGCAATTTACATTTCTTGCACTTTAAGTTTCAGTCATTTACTTTCTTGTTCTTTAAGTTTCTGCAATTTTACTTTTCTGTTCTTTATTTTACTGCATTTCTCCCTTCCCCCTTTACATTTACTGTCATTTACTTCCTGTTAAACACAAATCACTCAACCAAAACTTGATTCGCTTGACTAAATCACCCACTAAACTAAAATTGCTCAATCCTTCAATCCCTGTGGGATCGACCTCACTCATGTGAGTTATTATTACTTGATGCGACCCGGTACACTTGCCGGTGAGTTTTGTGTTGGATCGTTTTCCACACATCAAGTTTTTGGCACCGTTGCCGGGGATTGAAATAGATTGACAATGATTAAGTGATGTGGAGGTCTAGATTAAGCACTTTTTCTTTTCTGTTGTTCTAACTCTCACTAACACACTAACTGTTTGAATTTTTGCTTAAACTAACTAAACCTTCATTCTAGCTATAGATTGAAGTTTTATTGGCTTTCTGGGTTTGTGTGTTCATTGTTGTGTGTTTGTATGTCAGGTATAGGAAGATCTTCCCCTATCATTTCTGAAATTGATCAAAGGACTCTTCGGAGAATAAGAAGAGCTGAAAGAGGGAAGTACATTGTTGGAGAAGAAGAAGAATTTGAGGAGGAATTCCAAGATATGGAAGGAGATACCAATCAACCAGGAGGAGGAGCCAACAATAACCAACAGAGAAGAGTCTTGGCTTCATACACATTTGCAAATGCCAAGCATTGTGGGAGTAGCATTCTTCCTCCCAATGTCAATGTAAACAATTTTGAACTCAAGCCACAACTCATCACTCTGGTTCAAAACAATTGTTCTTTTGGAGGAGGGCCTTTGGAAGATCCAAACCAACATTTGTCCACCTTTTTGAGAATCTGTGACACAGTGAAGACAAATGGTGTACCTCCTGATAGTTACAAGTTGCTACTCTTCCCATTCTCTCTCAGAGATAAAGCCACTCAATGGCTAGAGACTTTTCCAAAAGAAAGCATCAACACTTGGGATGACTTGGTGAGCAAGTTTCTTGCCAAATTCTACCCCCCTCAAAGAGTCCTAAGGTTGAAGACAGAGGTTCAAACATTCACTCAAATGGAGGCCGAGAACTTATATGAAGCATGGGAGAGATATAAGGCTCTATTGAGGAAATGTCCACCAGAGATGTTCACTGAGTGGGACAAGTTACAGAACTTCTATGAAGGACTCACTCTTAAATCTCAAGAAGCTCTTGATCACTCTGCCGGAGGCTCTCTACAACTCATGAAGACCACAGAGGAAGCTCAAAACCTCATTGAGATGGTGGCCAACAACCAATATTTCTTTGCTCATCAAAGACAACGCCAACCATCACAAAGAAGAGGAGTCATGGAGTTGGAAGGAGTTGATTCAATTCTAGCTCAAAACAAGATGATGCAGCAGCAGATTCAACAACAAAAGTCCAGTACATGCACAACCAAAATTCTGGAACAAATGAAGTCTATGGTGATACCTACAACCCATCTTGGAAGAATCATCCCAACCTTAGATGGGGAGATAACCATACTCAAAACCAACAACCATGGCAAAGAAACATAGGCCAAAACAATTGGAAAAACACAAACCATAACTCCCAGCCAAACACTAACCAAAACTCATACAGAAAACCACAAAACAACTACCCAAATTCTAACCAATACCCACCCAATAACCACCCAACTAACCAAAACACTTATCTTCATCCATCAACACCCCAAAACCAACCCATCACACAAGACTCACAGAGAATCACCAATCTAGAGCTACTCATGGAGAAACTAATGAAGAAAAAAGAATTAACAACCAAGAATCAAGAAGCCTCCATGAAGAACCTAGAGAGGCAGATTGGACAAATCTCTAAGAAGATCTCGGTTGAGAAGCCATCAAGTTCACTACCTAGTGACACCATTCCCAACCCAAAAGAAGAATGCAAGGTGGTGCAACTAAGAAGTGGAAGGATGTTAACAGATGGTAACCAAGGAGCAACAAAGAAGCTTATGGAGAACGACACTAAGCCAACAAAGAATGATGAAACCATCAACAGAGACAAGATAAGCAAGAATGCTCCAGAAAAGCTCACAGAGGAAGATAACAAACCACAGAATTTGAAGAAAGGAAAGGAGATCTTGGAAGAACCAATTCCAAAATAGCATCAAGTGGAGAAGAGCTCAACTCCACCACTACCTTATCCACAGAGATTTCACAAGGAAACAAAGGACCAGCACTTCCACAAATTTCTTGAAACTTTCAAGAAGTTGGAAATCAATATACCTTTGGCAGAGGCTTTGGAGCAGATGCCTTTATATGCCAAGTTCTTAAAAGAACTCATCAACAAGAAAAGAGATTGGAATGAGAAGGAAACTGTGATGCTCAGTGAAGAATGCAATGCCCTCATTAAAAAGGGACTCCCTCCCAAGCTTGAAGACCCTGGAGGTTTCTTCTTACCATGCACTATTGGAAACCTATTCATTAATAAAGGGATGTGCGATCTAGGAGCAAGCATAAATCTAATCCCATATTCTCTAGTGAAAAAGCTTGGCATAGAAGAGGTGAAACCAACAGAGATGACTTTGGAATTGGTGGATCAATCAATAGTCTATCCTAAGGGGTTGATTGAGAACCTTTTAGTTAAGGTTGGCAAGTTCATCTATCCTGCAGACTTTGTGATCCTGGATTCTTCAGAAAATGGAAATGACTCCATAATACTCGGTCGACCATTTTTGGCCACTGCTAGAGCCATTGTGGACATAGAGCAAGGAGAGTTAACCCTTAGGATGCATGAGGAGAGCATCATTCTGAAAGTCTTCCCAGAATCACAAAGGGATGAAGAAACAAGCAAAATGAGTAATGATCTCCTTCCAAAGCAATCAACTGAAAAGAAAGTGGAACAGATAAACAAACAGATGCAAGAAGAAAAGGGGATTCACAAGGAAGCAGGGGTGATCAGCAAGAAGGAAGGCATCACAACTCAAGTAACTATCAAGAAAGGAAGATCAACAAGCAAGAAAAAGGTGAAGAGCAAGAAAAAGGCTCACAAAGGGTGGAAGAACAAGAAAATTCCAACTGAAGGATTCTCTAAGGGTGATAAGGTGCAATTAATATACCAACAGCAGGGAGCAGAAGATTATTACACTGTCAACCAAATTCTTTCTCTTGAGCATATGGAAATTGAGCATCAAAGCACACAAAGAAAGCTAACAGTGAGAGGTGACAAATTGAGACATCACCAACATCAACCACCTTAAAGGGAGGTCAATGTCAAGCTAATGATAATAAAAGAGCGCTTCATGGGAGGCAACCCATGGTTTAGGATTTCTGTCTTCTCCTTTATTTAATAAGCTATGATTCTTCTAAATATGGTTTTGAATTTTCATGCCTGGTAAATGCATATGTCATTTTGAAGCACATGGCAAACTTCTAAGTTTGGTGTACCTTAAGGTACACCCAAATTCATTATTCAAAGAAGAATATTGTCTTTTAGAGCATAAGCATAAGTCTTTTGATAAAGCATATGACCAAACACTAAGTTTGGTGTCCGCATATGCAACAAGGTTCAGAGGATCATTTTCCAAGCATGGACTCAAAACCATACAAGGGATCATACATCAATTTGTTTTAAAAATGCATCAATTGTGAAAACGGTTTGCATTGTTAAGCCGTCCCCTTAATAAAAGACAAGTTTGGTGTACACCAACTTTTAACATTTTATTTAAGGACACAATTGAGCACAAAAAAATTTTAATAACTATTAAACAAACCAAAACAATCTATTTTATTATTGCAAATAAGTTTGCCACGGTTATATTATATTCTTATCTTGCTGTTTTGATTTATGTAGGAGAAAAAGGGTAAGACAAACACAAGGAGGGGCCACGGCTAGGAGGAGCTATGTGAGGGAGGTCACATGTGCCTAGGAAAACGTGCTCATGGGGAAAAAAATTTGCATGCATGCAACATTGGACACCGAAGTGCATGCAGCCAATGGGAGGAGAATCCGCGTCAAGCCTCAACCATGCATGCAAGCCGTCCATCTCATGCATTCTTTGAATGAGTAAACCAATCTCAGCCCTTCATGAACACAAACGGTTCCCTCTTCATTCATTCATTGTGGTTTTGTTGAAAAGTTTGGAAACATGGCCTATAAATAGCTGTTGCATCAACACGGCATACACTTTCTTTTATCCAAGCCACTTTCATATTAAAACCATATTCTCTTCCACTTCCAAAAACTAACATAATCTCCTCATCTCACACATCAAAACCGAACCAAGACTCACCCCAAACACAACACACATTTCTTCTATTCTTACTTCCTATTCCTTTTCATTTCAATTTCAATGGCTTCTTCAAGCTCAAAAAGAAGGCCCGGGAAAGAACCTATGGTGACCGAACCTCCACAGTTTGATGCACGCAAGTTTAGATCCCAATTCCATGAAGGGAGATATCATAGGTTCATGGTGGCAAAGAATGTTATCTATGAAAAAGGCTTTGATTTGAGGGAAGGAGAATACCCCATTATGAGGCAGATTACTAGAGAAAGAAGGTGGGAACTCTTGTGTGCTCCTCTGACTGACATCAGTGCAGTAATGATTAGGGAGTTCTATGCAAATGCTGCCAAAGAAAACAAAAATAGTGCTCCTTACACAAGCTATGTCAGAGGGGTTGAAGTGAGTTTTAGCCCAGCTGCCATCACAAGAGCTCTCAAGTTGAGAACCATAACCTATCCAGAGCTTAGTTATGAGGATAGATTGCAACGGGAAAACAATCCTGATGAGATCCTGCAAGGAATATGCATGGAAAATACAGATTGGGAAAGAGATTCAAAGGGGGTTCCAAGTCACATAAGGAGGATAAATCTTACTCCTGTGGCTAAAGGATGGTTTGAAATAGTGAGGAGATCTATTCTTCCTACTGGAAATGCCTCTTGGGTCACAATCAAACGAGCACTCTTGACATACTGCATCTTGCATGGAGGTGAGATCAATGTTGCACAACTCATAGCCGACAGCATTCAAGAAATGGCCGATAGCACAAGCAAAGCAAAAGGTCTTGGACATCCAAGCACCATCCTACGGCTATGTAACAGAGCTAATGTAATCTTTGAAGATGAGGACACAACAAAGGTGAAAGTAGGAAAAGGAATTACCAAGAAGAGCATGGAGGGAATTAATGAAGAAGAAGATCAAGAAGGGGTAGTAGCTCCTAGACAAAGGAGAGCACAAAGAGAGGAAGGACGAAATCAAGCCTATGATGCCATAGATATGAGCCAATTGCAAAGATCAATTGATGAATTATCTCAGCAGCTCATGCAGGCTCAACAAGGTCAAAACCAACTTATGCAGGCCCAACAAGGCCAAAATCAGGAGGGCCAAGAGAAATATCTAGAGCCCCACCCTGCATTCATGGAGCAATTCTTGAAAGAAAAAGAAGAACGAGAAGCTTGGCAGCATCAAATGGAGGAGAAACAAGAGAGATGGCAACAACAAATGATGACTCAGCAGCAAGAATTTCAAGCACAGATCCTTGAAGGGCAAAAAGAGCAATACAAAGAATTCAAGGAATCATATGACAAGCTGTATTTCAGTCAAGCTAAAGCATCGGAATATAGTCACAACCTTTATCAATGGAAGAATGTTCATCATACCTTGGGAGAAGTTAGACACGTACAAAGGATGGAGTATGATGAAAACATGCAAGCAAGGTTGGAGTACTTGACCCACAATCTACCAACACTCAATCCTGAGATCAAGCCATTTGAGCAATGTCCTGAATTTGTAGCCAAGCAACAGGCAAGATCTCATCAATATACTGAGGCAACTTTTAAAAGATTGGAAGAAGTTGGGCTCTCAGGACTCTTAGATTCTGTTTGGGGTAGAAGATGTCCTGGTGAAGAGATCTGAGATTATTCCAAGACAGGGAAGAGAAAGAAGAAGAAGGGAGAATCAAGCAGCAGCCATGACCATTAGAAGGTGGCAAAGTTCTTTCATACTTCCTCTTTCATGTCTCTAATAAGGAGATGCATGTCTGAAACATGATATGCCTCCATCATTTGTTTCTTTTACTTTATGCATTTTCTATTCTTTGCTTTTCATTGTAGTTAGTTAATAATTAGCTTGAAAAATGATAAGTATGCATAATGCTTGTATCCATCACTTAACTTTAAGTATTGCTTTGTTTCCCATATGCTTAAATAAAAGAGTTTGGTTTGAATTGAAAAGTAAAATATCCAATGTTGCATGAGTATGAATGGAAGTTGGTGGTGGCATATGTGTTTGATTAAATGCATGACTCATGAAATAAGTATTGCATAATATCATTCTCATTCAATTGTGAGTTAGCTTGCTGTTATAAAAACTCCTATCAAGAATAAAACAACCCTTGGTAACAAAAACAGAAAGAAAAGGAAGAAAGAAAAAGCCAAAGTGGCATGAAAAACAAAGAATAAAGGTTGGACACCAATGGCTTGAACCTTAGGACAAATGTCTGTGGTGTTCTTGTACTGAGATCTGCTTGGATGAGTAAATTCTAAGGGGTATTTTGAAACCCGGTCACTTAGATCAACTGATTTGGGATGACCAATTGAAAATCCACAATAAAGAGCAACTTAGATACAAAGCACTTAGTGATCCAAAGAGATGCTGGGCATCAATGATCCTAGGAAGAATTAATGAGCCAAGTGTCTGTGGTGGAGAGATGTTGAGCAAAAGAAAGAAACAAATAAAGCCAAAGGCTATGCTGCAGCATTTGACACCCAACCTATAAAAGATTAATAAGCTTGTTAAAGCATTATACGCCAAGAAAAGTTAGCAAGGGAGAAACCAAAAAGTGAGTCTTATAACAGCAAGTTTAGCAAACCTTTGATGCAAAATGTGTATTATGCAGCAGCAGCAATAAATGAGTTGTCATTGTCTGCATAAAAGCCCCATAGATCAAGTTCTGCTATCTGCATAATAAGGATATTCAATCACTGAATCCTACTCAGAATACCACAGACAAGGTTTAGACCTTCCGGATTCTCTTGAATGCCGCCATCAATTCTAGCTTATACCACGAAGATTCCGATTAAGGCTAAGTTTGGTGTTGTGATGACAAGTCATCATATACCCATTTTTCAAGCTAATTTCACTTGTTTTGTTAGCATTTATGCACTTTCTTGCATCCTAAGTAAGTGATTTGGGGTGAAAATGCATAACTTCTTTAAATCAAGCAACCACCATGAAATTAATGTTAAATCATGAGGTTTAAGCTAATTTTGATTGAATTTTAATAGATTTATAAGCCTCTTGAATTTAGTGATACTTTGAGTGGTTGTTTGGTTTATTATAGGTGAAGAAAAGAAAAGAAAATGGTTGTTTGGTTTATTGTAGGTGAAGAAAAGAAAAGAAAATGAAAAGCGTGGCCTAAGAAGCGTAACACAAGAAAAGGAAAGCGTGGCCAAAAAGGAGAGAAGCGTGCCGCATTGCAATGGGGGAATCAACATTGCCCTCCACAAGGGCAGAATGCCCTCTAGGAGGGCAACATTAAGTGACCAAGCCAAGGAAGGCAACTCTGCCCTGCCCACTCCAAGGGCAGAGCACAAAATGGTGGCTTGGAGCCAAGAGAAGCAAACTCTGCCCTGCCCTTGTGGAGGGCAGAATTGGGCACCTCAAGGAAAGAAATCAAGAAAAAAAGGTCACCCATGCATGCCACAAGGTTCGAACAAAGAACCATGAGGAAGCCAAGCTCTAAGACCCACTACCGTGCCAAGAAGCCAAGAAAAAATAGCGTGTTTGCACTCTCCCAGGTTCGAACCCGAGACGTGAAGGAAGGAACCTTGCCCTGCCCTTGGCGCGGGCAGGGCAGAAATTGGAATGGCGCACCAACTTTACCCCCTGGCAGCACCAACCGCACGCACAATGCCCCCTGGCAGCACCAACCACACGCACAACGCCCCCTGGCGCACCAAACCTTTCCTGCCCTGCCCTTGGCGCGTGGGCAGGGCAGCGTTCAGCGTCCCACGCACCAAAATCAACTCTGGCGCACCAAATTTCTTTCTGGCAGCACCATCCGCACGCACACCTCGTCCCTGGCGCACCAAACTTTCCCGCCCTGCCCTTGGCGCGGGCAGGGCAGCCTCTGGCGCACCAAACTCGTGCCAAACGCGCACCACGCAGCACCAACTTGCACCAAGGCCGCACCAAGCTTGTGCACCATGCATCAATTTTCTGCCCTGCCCTCCATAAGGGCAGGGCAGCCTCCTGGGAGTGACTTTTTGGGCCAAAATTCAAATTAAAAATTCATTTGAATTCATTTCTTCACCAATTCAAAAGCCCATCCAAATCCCATTATCCAAGAATAGAAAGTGTATAAATAGGAGTTAGTTTGATGTAATTAGGACTTTTAGCAATCTTTACTTTGAGCTTTGAATTTTTACTCTTATTTTTTGAGAGCTTTTGAATTTCCTTTGTCTTTGAGCTTTCTTGAGAGACTTGTTCGAGAACTAAGAGGATCAAGGGAGAATTGAATGATCTCCTTCCTCATTTCCCTTGGGCAATTCTACTCTTCTGTTTTCTGAGTTGTGGGTGTGTGAAATTGGGGAAGTTCTGTCCCAATTCCCATTCAAGCTCTTTGCACTTTGTTTTCTGCAAAATTGAATTCCAATTCTGTTCTTCTATTACATCTTCTTTAATTTTCTGTCAATTGTTTAGATAATTCAGATCTGGGAAGGAAATTGGGTTTTAGGCTCTGTTACCTAAGCCCTTGGGATCCTGAGATCACAATTCATTTTGGGTTCTTCTGTGAACCATTGCTGCATTTTATTTTCTTTCTGTTTGAATGCTATTTGCTTCTGATTTAAATTCTGCTCAATCAATTGCTGCAGTTTACTTCTTCTTTGTTTAGATCCTGCAATCCCATTCCTCAATCCCCTTTTATATTTAAGCCATTTATCTTTCTTGCCATTTAAGTTACTGCAATTTAAGTTTCTTGCACTTTAAGTTTCAGTCATTTACTTTCTTGTTCTTTAAGTTTCTGCAATTTTACTTTTCTGTTCTTTATTTTACTGCATTTCTCCCTTCCCCCTTTACTTTTACTGTCATTTACTTCCTGTTAAACACAAATCACTCAATCAAAACTTGATTCGCTTGACTAAATCACCCACTAAACTAAAATTGCTCAATCCTTCAATCCCTGTGGGATCGACCTCACTCATGTGAGTTATTATTACTTGATGCGACCCGGTACACTTGCCGGTGAGTTTTGTGTTGGATCGTTTTCCACACATCAAACTTTTCCATGTTACATTTGATATCTTTATTAATTTAATTTGAGGTATTTCAGATATATGATTTTTATTTAGCTTTCTATATTCTTGGCTTTGGTTGAGTAATCAGAGACTCTTGAGTTATCAAACTCTTTTGTTAATTGATAATTGGAAGTTGCTAATTGACTTGAATTCCACTAACTCTAGTCTTTCCTTGGATATTGACTAGGACTTGAGGATTCATATTGATTTATCCACTTGACTTACCTTCATAGTTAGAGGTTGACTAAGTGGAAGCAATGAGCAATTCTCGTCACAATTGATAAGGATAATTAGGATAGGACTTCTAATTTTCATACCTTGCCAATAGTTTTCTTAGCTATTGATTTATTAATTCCTGCAATTTATTTCTCTTGTTCAAACCTTTCAAAAACCCAAAAATATTGTTTTCCATAACCAATAATAAAACACACCTCCCTGCAATTCCTTGGGAAGACGACCCGAGGTTTAAATACTTCGGTTATAAATTTTATTGGGTTTTGTTACTTGTCACAACCAAAATTTTGTACGAAAGGATTTTCTGTTGGTTTAGAAAATATACTAGCAACGAGAGTTTATTTTGTGAATTCTTTACTAGCAGAAATCCGATCGTCACGTGGCTCCCTTGGTTTAGTGCTCCCTTGGATCCTTTGAGCACTGGCCTTTTCTTCCTTGGTTGAGTGCCCGAAAAAGTTCACAAAGGTGAACGTCACTCCAAAAGTGTTGATGAGTGTGGTTCTTGGGTCTTAAAGATGCCTATCACTTGTTCTTCAATTTCATGCCAAATTTAGATTGCTATATATGGTTGAAAATCTCTGAATGTCAGCTTTCCAACACAACTAGAAGCGCATCAATTGAACATCTGTAGCTCAAGTTATAGTCCTTTGAAGAAGGCATGGTTACGCTTTTTTGGAGGCCAAAAACGTGCATTAAAGTGAACGTGGCGTTCACTTGTTTGAACACTGGCTGTTTGGAGGCCAAAGTTTAGCGCCAGCTTCTGAGGCCTAAGCTTGATGTTCACCCCTTACTATTGTATATAGTTGAAAAGCTCTAGATATCTACTTTCCAATGCATTTGAGAGCGCATTATTCCAAGCTCTACCGCTCAAGTTATCCTCCTTGGAAGGTGGAGAGGTCAGCTGGCCTTACTGTAGGTTGATACTATATTCATCTTTGCACATTTGGGGTAAGTTTTCTCCCTCAGATTTAGTATCCACCAAGTAGTGCCATATATGCTTGGAAAGCTCTAGATTCTTACTTTCCAATTCCACTAGAATCAACTCATTTGGAGTTTTGTAGCTCAAGTTATTCTTGTTGGAGTGTGAAGAGGTCAAGGTTGCAAATCCTCTTTGCTTAACACAGAAGCCTCTTTGAGTTTGTTTCTAACTCTTTTGCCACCTTGGGGTTGTGATTCTTCTTTTAGTGCTTTTATTGCTCATTCTCCTTCATATTTTCACCTATCATCAACCAAACAAATACATCAAAGCCTTGGCATAATCATCAACTCTTGCATCATTTATATTATCAACTAAATCTTGCAAGAAATCTAATGAAAATGCATAAAATTACCAATGTTTGATTGAATCTAGACAAACATGAAATTCTCACTCAAACACTTACTTATTTCCTAAAAATGCATGAAAACCAAGTGAAAACTAATGAAATAGGCTTGTGAAACTAGCCTAAGATGACTTGTCATCAAAGGGCGTCCGCTCTGCTGTTGAGATCCCAAGTTATGTGTTTGACCACAGTTTCTGCAAACCGCCTAAGATACTCCAAGGTTTTGTGTAAGTACTTCTTCATATTGGGGTCTTTGGCCAGATACTCTCCATTTATTTGGGAGGTCACCACCTGAAAGTCGCTGAACACGACTACTTTGGTCGCTCCGACTTCTTCAGCCAATTTTAATCCTGCAATCAAGGCTTCATATTCTGCCTGATTATTAGAAGCTGGAAATTCAAATTTGAAAGAGACTTCTACTTGAGTCCCTTCTTGGTTGACTAATATTATGCCTGCACCGCTTCCGACTTTGTTGGAGGATCCATCCATATATAGTTCCCATGTAGTGGAGGCTTCCTCTTGATCTCCTGCATATTCTGCCATGAAGTCGGTGAGGCATTGGGCTTTAATTTCTGTCCGAGTTTCGTACTTAAGGTCGAACTCGGATAGCTCTATGGCCCATTGAAACATTCTTCATGTAATATCCGTTTTCTGAAGGATTTGCTTCATGGGCTGGTTCGTTCGAACTCTTATTGTGTGTGCTTGAAAATAAGGTCGTAGCCTTCGAGAGGCTACTATTAAGGCATACGCAAACTTCTCAAGTTTTTGATACCTTAATTCAGGGCCTTGTAGGACTTTGCTGGTGAAGTACACAGGATGCTGATGCTACAGCTTTGTCAGCTATGAACAAATACAAGACGAGTTCTTCCTCGATTTTAGGTCGAGTTAGGATGGGAGGTTGGCTTAAAAACCTTTTGAACTCCCAAAAAGCTTCTTCGCACTCAGGAGTCCACTCGAACTGGCATCCTTTTCTTAGTAGAGAGAAAAGTGGTAGGGATCTTAACGCTGATCCCGCTAAGAACTTGGAGAGGGCGGCAAGTCGGCCATTCAGCTGCTGGACCTCCCTTAAGCAAGTCGGGCTTTTCATTTCTAGGACTGCTTTACACTTGTCGGGGTTGGCTTTGATCCCCCGTTGTGTTAGCATAAATCCCAAAAACTTTCCAGCCTCCACCGTGAAGGTGCACTTTGCGGGATTCAATCTCATCCCATGCATCCTAATGGTATTGAAGACTCGCGAGAGGTCAATCAGGAGGTCGGCCTCATCCTTGGTTTTTACTAACATGTCATCCACGTATACTTCCATTAGATTCCCAAGGTGAGGTGCAAACACCTTATTCATCAGCCTTTGATATGTGACTCCTGCATTTTTTAATCCAAAGGGCATGACCACGTAGTAGTAGTTTGCTCTCGGTGTGATGAAAGATATTTTTTCTTGATCCGACTTATATATCAGAATTTGATTATATCCCGAGTATGCGTCCGTGAATGACAAGTATTGATACCCCGAGCTGGAGTCTACTAGGGTATCAATGTTTGGAAGTGGATATGGGTCTTTAGGACATGCCTTATTCAGGTCGGTGTAGTCAACACACATCCTCCACTTGCCATTTTGTTTTTTGACCAGCACCACATTTGTCAGACATACCAGATTTTTAATCTCTTTGATGAAGCCGGCTTCTAGGAGGGCTTGTACTTGCTTTTCCACCACTTGGGCCCGTTCAGGTCCGAGCTTCCGTCTTCTTTGCTGAACAGGTCGTGATCCTGGGTATACTGATAGTTTATGTGACATGAGTTTGGGATCTATCCCTGGCATGTCGGACGCTTTCTAGGCGAAGAGGTCGGAATTCTCTTATAAGAGCCTTATAAGCTTCTGCTTCAAATCTTCTTTCAGGTTGGCTCCTATGTTGGTATTTTTTCCTTCCTCTTCTCTGACCTATACCTCTTCAGTTTTTTCCCTGGCTGTGGTCACAATTCTTCTTTAGCTCTGACTCCTCCGAGCTCAATTGTGTGCACCTCCTTGCCCTTTCCTCTCAGGTTCAGGCTTTCATTGTAGCATTTTTTTGTCAGCTCCCCTAATAATTGCAATTCCCTCTGGTGTTGGGAATTTCATGTAGAGATGGGGGGTGGACACCACTGCTCTAAGCCAATTTAGGGTTGTTCTACCTATTAGAGCATTGTAGGCTAAACCCACATTGACGACTATGAAGTCGATGCTCAGAGTTTTGGATTTTACCTCTTTTCCAAAAGTTGTATGTAGGGGTATAAATCTTAGTGGTTTTATTGGTGTATCCCCCAGCCCAAATAGGGTATCAGCGTAAGCTCTTAACTCCTTTTCATCCAGTCCTAGCTTATCAAACGCTGGCTTGAACAGGATATCAGCCAAGCTCTCCTGATTCACCAGAGTTCTGTGTAGATGGGCATTAGCAAGGATCATGGTTATCATAACTAGATCGTCATGTCCAGGAATGATGCCTTGCCCATCTTCTTTAGTGAAAGAGATGGTTGGGAGGTTGGGAGCTTCGCCCCCGACCTGGTATACTTCTTTCAGGTGTCTTTTACAAGATGACTTTGTGAGACCACCTCCTGCAAACCCTTCTGAGATCATATGTATATGTCTCTCCGAGGTTTGTGGTGGCGGGTCTCTTCGGTCGTTGTCATCTCACTTTCTCTTGCCATGATGGTCCGACCTTACCATGAGATATCTGTCAAGCCGACCTTCTCTGGCCAGTTTTTTTATCACATTCTTTAGGTCGTAACAATCATTCGTTGAGTGACCATATAGTTTATGGTACTCACAGTAGTCGCCACAACTCCCCCCTTTTTATTTTTGATGGGCCTAGGGGGAGGTAGTCTTTCAGTATGGCAAATTTTCCTATAGACATCAACTAGGAAAACTCACAGAGGAGTATAGGAGTGATATCTTCTGGGACTTTCAGGGCCGACTTCCTCTTTTTTCCTGGGTTCTCTCTCTTTCTCTCTTTCTCGTGGTCTAGCATTTTCCTCCATGTTGATGTACTTCTCAGCTCTCTCTTGTACATCACTCAGAGAGGTCGGATGCCTTTTCGAGATGGACTGAGAGGAGGGACCTTCTCAAAGTCCATTTATTAGGCCCATAATCACTGCCTCTATGGACAAGTCTTGAGTTTTCAAACACGCTTTGTTGAACCTTTCCATGTAGTCCCTCAAAGGTTCTCCGACCTCCTGTTTTACTCCTAGGAGACTCGATGCGTGCTTTACTTTATTCTTTTGGATAGAGAATCACATAAGGAACTTATGCGAGAGGTCGTCGAAGCTAGTGACCGACCTTGGGGGGAGGCCATCGAACCACTTCATTGCTGCTTTCGTCAAGGTCATTGGGAAGGCCTTACAGCGAGTAACATCGAAGGCGTCGACTAGATACATCCAACTTTCAAAATTGCTTAAGTGATGTTTTGGGTCTGTGGTTTTATCATAGAGGTCCATATCAGGGCTTTTGAAGTTTCTTGGAACTTTTGCCTTCATTATGTCCTCACTGAACGGATCTTCTCCTCCCAAGGGAGAGTCTTCTCAGTCACTGCGAGAGTTCTGGCCTTTTAGAGCGGACTCTAGCCTTAGAGGCTTTTCCTCAAGCTACTTTCGTCGCTCGATCTCATTCCTCAAGTTTCTTTCTGCCTCTCGCTGTCATTCCAGCTTTTGTCCCAACTACTCCAGGCGCCCCTGGTGGCCGTGGAACAATCCCATGAAGTTAGCTGCATGGGGTTATCCTTCTTTCCCTGATCCATGTCCTTAATAGGGGTTTTCTTTTGAGTCATTTACCCTTAAAGTGCCTTCCTTATGCTAGTTGGTCACCTCTTGGTGAGTGACTACTGCTCTGTCGTCGTTACCAGCGTCCGGATTCTCTTGTTCAGAGTCAGACGTTGTATTTCCATCCTCGTTGAAAATGTCTGCCATCACTGGTTGATCTCTCAGGTTCGCGACAAAGGTGCCAATGTTACGATGGGTAACTGATGTGGGAAAATTGAATTTCCACACAAACTAACCGGCAAGTGTACCGAGTCGCATCAAGTAGTAAAACTCACCGGAGTAAGGTCGATCCCATAGGGATTGATGTATTAAGCAACTTTAGTGAGGTGATAAATTTATTCAAGCTAACAGTGGTGAATTGAGTGCAATTGATTAACAGAATGCAAATTGCAAGGAATTTAAAGTGCAGAAGGTAAATGGCAAAATATTAAATGAAGCTTAAAGTAATCAAAATGAGAAATAACAGAGAACAAGATTCATTAGGGATTGGAGATATCATAATCCATAATGAATCAAATGGGTCTCAACTTCTTTATCAATCATTTTGGTAGATCTATGGCAGATTGAAATTGATTGGATCCCAATTCCTTGGTAATCCAATCTCTCTAATCATAATCAATCTTGCGAATTCCTTGATCCAATTGTCATGAGAAGAGGTTAAGTGCATATCTCTCATCTATAAGCCACACTACTTCTCAAGATCTCAATTCCTCTTGAATGGTGTTGATCAAGAGAGTAGTGAGAAACAAAGCTTCAATTCTAATTTCCATGATTCCCCTTCCAAGGCTCAATGATGAGCAGATAATTTATACGCTTTTTGGCATTATTTTTATATAGTTTTTAGTATGATTTAGTTAGTTTTTAGTATATTTTTATTAGTTTTTAAGCAAAATTCACATTTCTGGACTTTACTATGAGTTTGTGTGCTTTTCTATGATTTCAGGTATTTTTTGGCTAAAATTGAGGGACCTGAGCAAAAATCTGATTTAGAGGCTGACAAATGACTGCAGATGCTGTTGGATTCTGACCTCCCTGCACTCAAAGTGAATTTTCTGGAGCTACCAAACTCCAAATGGCACGCTCTCAATTGCGTTGGAAAGTAGACATCCAGGGCTTTTCAGCAATAGATAATAGTCTATACTTTGCACGAGTTCTGATGATGTAAAATGGCGTCAAAATACCAGCTCTCTGCCATTTTCTGACTTCAAAACGCCAGAACTGGCATAAAAGTTGGAGTTAAATGCCCAAACTGGCACCAAAGCTGGTGTTTAACTCCAAGGAAGACCTCTACACATGAAAGCTTCAATTCTTAGCCCAAGCACACACCAAGTGGGCCCGGAAGTGGATTTCTGCATCATTTATTTATTTCTGTAAACCTTAGGTTACTAGTTTGCTATAAATAGGACCTTTTACTATTGTATTTTCATCTTGGAATCTTGGAATCTTGGAATCTTTGGATATCATATTTTCATACTTGGGAAGGCTGGCCATTCGGCCATGCTTGGACCTCCAGACCACTTATGTATTTTCAACGGTAGAGTTTCTACACACCATAGATTAAGGTGTGGAGCTCTGCTGTTCCTCGAGTATTAATATAAAGTACTATTGTCTTCTAATTCAATTCAAGCTTATTCCTATTCTAAAATATTTGTTTGCACTTCAACTTGATGAATGTAATGATCTGTGACACTCATCACCATTCTCACTTATGAATGCGTGCCTGACAACCACTTCTATTTTACCTTAGATCGAGCATATATCTCTTTGCCTCCATTCCGAAAGATCGGAGTCTTCGTGGTATAAGCTAGAATTATTGGCGGCCATTTCTGAGATCCAGAAAGTCTAAACTTTGTCTGTGGTTTTCTGAGTAGGATCTGGGAAGGGATAACTGTGACGTGCTTCAAACTTACGAGTGTTAGGCATAGTGACAGACGCAAAAGGATCACTGGATTCTATTCCAACATGATCGAGAACCAATAGATGATTAGTCGTGCGGTGACAGCGCACATGGACCATTTTCACTGAGAGGACGGGAAGTAGCCATTAACAACGGTGATGCCCCATATACAGCTTGCCATGGAAAGGAGTATGAAAGATTGGATGAAGGCAGTAGGAAAACAGAGATTCAAGAGGGATGATGCATCTCCATACACTTATCTGAAATTTCCACCAATGACTTACATAAGTATCTTTATCTTTACTTTATGTTTTATTTATCTTTTAATTATGAAAACTCTATCACCCATTTGAATCTGTCTGACTGAGATCTACAAGGTGACCATAGCTTGCTTCAAGCCGACAATCTCCGTGGGATCGACCCTTACTCACGTAAGGTTTATTACTTGGACGACCCAGTGCACTTGCTGGTTAGTTGTGCGAAGTTGTGACAAAGTGTGATTCACGTTTGAGAGCTCCAAGTCTTTGGCTCCATTGTTGATGATCACAATTTCATGCACCAAGTTTTTGGCGCCATTGCTGGGGATTGTTCGAGTTTGGACAACTGACGGTTCATCTTGTTGCTCAGATTAGGTAATTTTCTTTTTGTTTCAACCTTTATTTTATTTTCAAAAATCTTTTAAAACTTTTCTTCTTTTTCGTTTTTCCAAAATTATTTTCGAAAAATCCAAAAAAATTCATAAAATCATAAAAACTCAAAAATATTTCATGGTTCTTGTTTGAATCTAGGGCCAAATTTTAAGTTTGGTGTCAATTGCATGATTTTAATTGTCTTGCAATTTTCGAAACACATGCATTGTGTTCTTGATGATCTTCAAGTCGTTCTTGATGAATTGCCTTGTTTGGTCTTCATGATTTATTGATTTGCACTGCATGATGTTCTACATATGCATTCTTGCAATCATATGGCCCAAACATGAGAAAGTTCTAAGTTTGGTGTCCTCCATGTTTTCTTTTATTAAGAAAACTGAGTTCTTGATGTTCATCTTGATCTTCAAGATTATTCTTGGTGTTCATCTTGACGTTCATAATGTTCTTGCATATATCTTGTGCTTTGATCCAAGAATTATATGTTTTGACTCATTTTGTTGTTTTTCAAAATTGAAAATATATCTTCTTGAATAAAGGATTTAGCAAAATGAAGATCCAAGAACATAAAGCAGATGAATTACAGAGAAAAAGCTGGGCATTCAAAACGCCTAGTGAAGAAGGAAAACTGGCATTTAAACGCCAGCCAAAGTACCTGGCTGGACGTTTAAACGCCCAAACCATGCAGCAATTGGGCGTTAAACGCCCCAAACATGCAGCTCCTGGGCATTTAACGCCAGGATGACACAAGGAGAGGAATTTTGTTTTCAAATCAAATCTTTTTTCACATCTTCATATTTTTTCAAAATCAAATCTTTTTCAAATCAAATATTTTCAATCATACCTTTTTCAAAATCATATCTTTTAGTTTCTTGTTAATCAAGTAATCAATTTTAAGTTTTAAAATCAAATCTTTTTAATTTCCTTTTCAAATCTTTTTCAAAATAAATTTCAATCATATTTTTTCAAAAATATCTTTTTCAAATCATATCTTCTTTTTAAAAATCCTTAATTTCAAAATCTTTTTATAACTTCTTATCTTTTTCAACTTTATTTCTTATCTTTTTCTCAAAACCACAACCAATTTTTCAAAAATTTATTTTAAATTTTATTCTTTTTATTTTCGAAAATTCTCCCCCCCTCTTATCTTTTTCTATTTAAACACTAACATTCCTCCTCCATTGTCAATTCAAACTCCATCTCTCTTTGTGTGTTCGAATTCTTCCTTACCTACCTCATCCTTCCATTCTTGTTTTTCTCTGACACCTCAAAGAATCTCTATACTGTGACATAGAGGATTCCATATTTTCCTTGTTTTCTTCTCTTTCATATAAGCAGGAACAAAGATAAAGGCATACTTGTTGAAGCTGATGCTGAACCTAAAAGGACTCTAAAGAGGAAGCTAAGAATGCAAGGAAGATGCTTGGTGATTTTACTACACTAACTTCTAACTTTTATGGAAGAAGCATCTCAATCCCTGCCATAGGAGCAAACAATTTTAAGCTAAAGCCTTAATTAGTTTCTCTACTACAATAGAACTGAAAGTTTCATGGACTTCCATCAGAAGACCCTTATTAGTTCTTAACTGAGTTCTTGCAGATCTGTGATACTGTTAAGACTAATGGAGTTGATCCTGAAGTCTACAAGCTTATGCTTTTCCCTTTTGCTGTAAGAGACAGAGCTAGAACATGGTTGGACTCACAACCAAGAGATAGTCTGGACTCTTGGGATAAGCTGGTCACGGCTTTCTTAGCCAAGTTCTTTCCTCCTCAAAAGCTGAGCAATCTTAGAGTGGATGTTCAGACCTTCAGACAAAAAGATGGCGAGTCCCTCTATGAAGCTTGGGAAAGATACAAGCAACTGACTAAAAAGTGTCCTTCTGACATGCTTTCAGAATGGACCACATTAGATATATTCTATGATGGTCTGTCTGAATTTTCCAAGATGTCACTAGACCACTTTGCAAGTGGATATATCCACCTAAAGAAAATTCCTACAGAAGCTCAAGAAATTATTGAAATGGTTGCAAATAACCAGTTCATGTATACCTCTGAGAGGAATCCTGTGAGTAATAGGATGCCTCAAAAGAGAGGAGTTCTTGAAATTGATGCTCTGAATGCCATACTGGCTTAGAACAAAATATTGAACCAACAAGTCAATATGATCTCTCAGAGTCTGAATGGATTGCAAAATGCATCCAACAGTACTAAAGAAGCATCTTCTGAAGAAGAAGCTTATGATCCTGAGAACCCTGCAATGGCAAAGGTGAATTACATGGGTGAAGCCTTTGGCAAAACCTATAATCCTTCATGGAAAAATCATCCAAATTTTTCATGGAAGGATCAACAGAAACAAGGTTTCAATAATAACAATGGTGGAAAAAATAGGTTTAGCAATAGAAAACCTTTCCCATCATCATCTCAGCAACAGACAGAGCATTCTGAGCAGAATCCTTCTAACTTAGCAAACATAGTCTCTGATCTATCTAAGGCCACTCTTAGTTTCATGACTGAAACAAGATCCTCCATTAGAAATTTGGAGGCACAAGTGGGCCACCTGAGTAAAAGGGTTACTGAAACTCCTCCTAACACTCTCCCAAGCAATACAGAAGAGAATCCCAAAGGAGAGTGCAAGGCCATATATATAATCAACATGGCCGAAACCTTAGAGGAGGGGGAGGACGTGAATCCTAATGAGGAAGACCTCAGGGGACATCCAATGGTCAGTACGAATACTCTAATGAGGAACCAAAGGAATCTGAGGCTTATACAGAGACCATAGAGATTCCCTTGGACCTCCTTTTACCATTCATAAGCTCTAATAACTATTCATCTTCTGAAGAGGATGAACACATTATTGAAGGGCAAGTTGCCCAATATTTAGGAGCAATTATGAACCTGAATGCCAAGCTATTTGGTAATGAGACTTGGGAGGAAGAGCCTCCCTTGCTCACCAATGAACTGAATACATTGGTTCAGCAAAATTTAGCTCAAAAGAGACAAGATCTTGGTAAATCTTAATACCATGTACCATAGGCACCATGACCTTTGAAAAAGCTCTGTGTGACCTGGGGTCAGGGATAAACATGATGCCACTCTCTGTAATGGAGAAACTGGGAATCTATGAGGTACAGGCTGCCAAATTCTCATTAGAGATGACAGATAAATCTATGAAAAAAAGGCTTATGGACTAGTAGAGGACGTGCTAGTGAAGGTTGAAGGCCTTTACTTCCCTGCTGATTTCATAATCCTAGGCACTAGGAGGGATGAGGATGAATCCATCATCCTTGGAAGACCCTTCCTAGCCACAGCAAGAGCTGTAATTGATATTGACAGAGGATAATTGATCCTTCATGTGAATGAAGAATGCCTTGTAGTAAAGACTCAAGGTTCTCCATCTGTAACCTTGGAGAGTAAACATGAAGAGCTTCTCCCTATACAGAGTCAAACAGAGCCCGCATATTCAAACTCTAAATTTGGTGTTGGGAGGCCACAGCCAAACTCTAAGTTTGGTGTTGAGAGATCTCAACCATACTCTGATCATTTGTGAGGCTCCATGAGAGCTCACTGTCAAGCTATTGACATTAAGGAAGCGCTTATTGGGAGGCAACCCAATTTTATTTTAATTTTATCTATATTATTTTGTTTTCTTTTAGGTTGATGATCATGTGATGTCACAAAAACAATTACAAGAATAAAGAAGAAAATCAAAAACAACATTGAAAATAGCACACCCTGGAGGAAGGACTTACCGGCGTTCAAACGCCAGTAAGGGTAGCAAAATGGGCGTTTAAACGCCCAATCTGGCACCTTTCTGGGAATTTAAACGCCAGAATAGGGCACCAGACTGGCGTTTAAATGCCAGAACAGGGCAAAAAACTGGCATTTAGACGCCAGAACAGGAAGGAAAGCTGGCATTTAAATGCTAGAAAAGGGCAGTAAACTTGCGTTTAAATGCCAGAATTGCACTCTAAGGCATTTTGAACGCCCAATTGGAGCAGGGATGAGAATTTCTTGACCCCTTAGGATCTGTGGACCCCACAGGATCTCCACCAACCTCAACTAACTCTCTCTCCTCTTCACACCTTTCTACAACACTCTTCCCCAAATACCCTTCACCAATCACCTCCATATCTCTTCCCCAAATACCCTTCACCAATCACTTCCTTAACTATTCCCCAAAAACCCCCACCCACCTTCAAAAATTCAAAACTATTTCGCTCCCAAATCCACCCAAACCTTTCGGCCACTCTCCTTCCCTTTTCCTATAAATACCCCTCTTCACTCCTTCATTTTCACACATTATACACACCTTCCCCCTCCCCTTGGCCGAAACACATACACCTTCCAACTCCTCTATTTTCTTCTTTTTCCTTTCATCTTTTGCAAGAGGACGAGCAAATATTTTAAGTTTGGTGTGGTAAAGGCATTGCTTTTTGTTTTTCCATAACCATTTATGGCACCTAAGGCTAGAGAAACCTCTAGAAAGAGGAAAGGGAAGGCAACTACCTCCACCTCTGAGTCATGGGAGATGGAAAGATTCATCTCAAAGGTCCATCAAGACCACTTCTATGAAGTTGTGTCCAAGAAGAAGGTGATCCCTGAGGTCCCTTTTAGGCTCAAAAAGGACGAATATCCAAAAATCCGACAAGAGATCCAAAGAAGAGGTTGGAAAGTTCTTGCCAACCCTATTCAACAAGTCAGAATCTTAATGGTTCAAGAGTTCTATGCAAATGCATTGATCACTAGGAACCATGATCAAAGTATGAACCCAAACCCAAAGAATTGGCTTACAATGGTTCGGGGGAAATACTTAGATTTCAGTCCGAAAAACGTGAGGCTAGCGTTCAACTTGCCAATAATGGAAGAAAATGCACGCCCTACACTAGAAGGGTCAACTTTGATCAAAGGTTGGACAAAGTCTCATGGACATATGTGTAGAAGGAGCTCAATGGAAAAGAGACTCAAGAGGCAACACATATGGTTAGAGTTCATCCAACGCTCTATCATTCCCACTAGCAATTGATCTGAGGTAACTGTAGATCAGGTCATCATGATCCATAGTATCATGATTGGAGAGGAAGTAGAAGTTCATGAAATCATACCTCTAGAACTCTACAAGGTGGCTGACAAGTCCTCACCTTTGGCAAGATTAGCCTCTACTCATCTCATATGTCACCTTTGCTATTCAACTGGGATTGTCATAGAGGGAGACATCCTCATTGAAGAGGACAAGCCCATCACTAAGAAGAGGATGGAGCAAACTAGAGAGCCCATTCATGGTACTTAACAAGAGCATGAGGAAGTCCCTCATCAAGAAATCCCTGAGATGCCTCAAGGGATACAATTTTCTCCACATAATTATTGGGAGCAACTCAACACTTCTTTGGAAAGCTTGAGTTACAACATGGACCAATTAAGGGTGGAACACCAAGAGCACTCCATCATTTTCTGTGAGATTAGAGAATATCAAAAAGCTATGAGGGAGGAACAACAAAGGCAAGGAAGAGACATAGAGGAGCTCAAGAGCACCATTGGTTCTTCAAGAGGAGGAAGACATCATCCTCACTAAGGTGGACTCATTCCTTAATCTCCTTGTCTATTTATTTTTCTATTTTCAACTTTATGCTGTATGTTCTATCTATGTTTGTGTCTTCATTACATGATCATTAGTGTCTAGTGTCTGTGTCTTAAAGCTATGAATAATTCCATAAATCCTTCACCTCTCTCAAATGAAAAATGTTCTTAATTACAATAGAACAAGAAGTACTTGGATTTCAAATTTTATCTTGAAACTAGTTTAATTATTTTGATGTGGTGGCAATACTTTTTGTTCCCTGAATGAATGCTTGAATAGTGCATATTTTTGATCTTGTTGTTTATGAATGTTAAAGTTGTTGGCTCTTGAAAGAATGATAAACAAAGAGAAATGTTATTGATAATCTGAAAAAACATGAAATTGATTCTTGAAGCAAAAAAAAGCAGTGAAAAAAAAGAGAAAAAATGGCGAAAAAAAAAGAGAGAAAAGAAAAAGAAAAAGCAAGCAAAAAAAGCCAATAGCCCTTTAAACCAAAAGGCAAGGGTAAAAAGGATCCAAGGCTTTGAGCATTAATGAATAGTAGGGCCCAAGGAAATAAAATCTAGGCCTAAGTGGCTAAATCAAGCTGTCTCTAACCATGTGCTTGTGTCATGAAGGTCCAAGTGAAAAGCTTGAGACTGAGTGGTTCAAGTCGTGATCCAAAGCAAAAAGAGTGTGCTTAAAATCTCTGTACACCTCTAACTGGGGACTTTAGCAAAGCTGAGTCACAATCTGAAAAGGTTCACCCAGTTATGTGTCTGTGGCATTTATGTATCCGGTGGTAATACTGGAAAACAAAGTGCTTAGGGCCACGACCAAGACTCATAAAGTAGCTACTTTCAAGAATCAACGTACTGAACTAGGAAAATCAATAACACTATCTAAAATTCTAAGTTTCTATAGATGCCAATCATTCTGAATTTCAAAGGAAAAAGTGAGATACCAAAACTGTTCAGAAGCAAAAAGCTACAAGCCCCGCTCATCTAATTAGGACTAAGTTTCATCGATACTGTGGGATTCATTGTATATTCTCTTCTTTTTATCCTATTTTGTTTTCAGTTGCTTGGGGACAAGCAACAATTTAAGTTTGGTGTTGTGATGAACGGATAATTTATACGCTTTTTGGCATTTTTTTAAATAGTTTTTAGTATGATTTAGTTATTCTTTAGTATATTTTTATTAGTTTTTAAGCAAAATTCACATTTCTAGACTTTACTATGATTTTTTGTGCTTTTCTATGATTTTATGTATTTTCTGGCTGAAATTGAGGGGCCTGAGCAAAAATCTGATTCAGAGGCTGACAAAGGACTGCAGATGCTGTTGGATTCTGACCTCCCTGCACGCGAAGTGAATTTTCTGGAGCTCCAGAGCTCCAAATGGCATGCTATCAATTGAGTTGGAAAGTCAATATCCAGGGCTTTCCAGGAATATATAATAGTCCATACTTTGCACGAGTTCTGATGACGTAAAATGGCGTCAAAACGCCAGCTCTCTACCCTTTTCTGACGTCAAAACGCCAGAACTGGCATAAAAGTTGGAGTTAAACGCCCAAACTGGCACCAAAGCTAGTGTTTAACTCCAAGGAAGATCTCTACACGTGAAAGCTTCAATGCTCAGCCCAAGTACACACCAAGTGGGCCCGAAAGTGGATTTCTGCATCATTTATTTATTTCTGTAAACCCTAGGTTACTAGTTCACTATAAATAGGACCTTTTACTATAGTATTTTCATCTTGGAATCTTGAAATCTTGGAATCTTGGAATCTTTGGATATCATGTTTTCATACTTGGGGAAGCTGGCCATTCGGCCATGCCTGGACCTCCAGACCATTTATGTATTTTTAACAGTGGAGTTTCTACACACCATAGATTATGGTGTGGAGCTCTGCTATTCCTCGAGTATTAATGCAAAGTACTATTGTCTTCTTATTCAATTCAAGCTTATTCCTATTCTAAGATATTCGCTTGCACTTCAATATGATGAATGTGATGACCCGAGACATTCATCACCATTCTTACTTATAAACGCGTGCCTGACAACCACTTCCGTTCTACCTTAGATCGAGCGTATATCTCATAGCCTCCATTCCGAAAGATCGGAGTCTTCGTGGTATAAGCTAGAATTATTGGCGGCCATTCCTGAGATCCGGAAAGTCTAAACCTTGTCTGTGGTATTCCGAGTAGGATCTGGGAAGGGATGACTGTGACGAGCTTCAAACTCACGAGTGTTGGGCGTAGTGACAGACACAAAAGGATCACTGGATTTTATTCCAGCATGATCGAGAACCGACAGATGATTAGCCATGCGGTGACAGCGCACATGGACCATTTTCACTGAGAGGACGGGAAGTAGCCATTGACAACGGTGATGCCCCACATACAGCTTGCCATGGAAAGGAGTATGAAGGATTGGATGAAGGCAGTAGGAAAACAGAGATTCAAGAGGGATGATGCATTTCCATACACTTACCTGAAATTCCCACCAATGACTTACATAAGTATCTCTATCTTTACTTTATGTTTTATTTATCTTTTAATGATGAAAACTATATCACCCATTTGAATATGCCTGACTGAGATCTACAAGGTGACCATAGCTTGCTTCAAGCCGACAATCTCCGTGGGATCGACCTTTACTCACGTAAGGTTTATTACTTGGACGACCCAGTGCACTTGCTGGTTAGTTGTGCAAAGTTGTGACAAAGTGTGATTCACGTTTGAGAGCTCCAAGTCTTTGGCGCCATTGTTGATGATCATAATTTTGTGCACCACTCACATGGAAATTCACATATTCAAACCCTCTTCTGGAGTGAATGGATCTCAATCAAAATAGAAGTTATTTCTTAGCTATCCAGATGAATTGAGAAGAAGAAGATATTCATTAATCCATTAGAATCATAATAGAGCTCCTCCCCCTAATGAATTGGGATTTAGTGGACCATAGCTCAAAGAACAAGTGCAGAGAATTTAAATTGTATGAAAGTAAGATCAAGCTCAATATGAAAGGGAATGTAAAATTGGAAGAAAGTTAATTGGCAGAAAGGTAGAAGTGCAAGAAATTTAAATTTCATAAAGGAAACTAAATTCAATACAATTAAAATGTAAAAGTGTAGAAAAGAAAAAGAAATTCTAACCTAAGCTCTCTGGAATCTTTAATCCTCTAAGAGAGCTCTGGAGTCTCTAATCCTCCAGCTTCTACTCCTACTTCTACTGATGTGTCCCAGTCTTCCCTTTTCTTCAAACCTTGTTCTATTTATACTCTTCTTGTCATCCCAAAATGGTTTTTCAGTGTACTTAGACGTGGGCCCTTGGCCTCTGTTGAAGCAAGCTAGAGTGGGTCTTTTAATTTGTACTTCAGTTTTGCTCCAGGAGAACGTAGCGCTCTTTGAGAAAATGGAGCGCTCAGGCACCCACGCGTACGCGTCCTCTATGCTTGCGCGTCCCTTGCATTTTAGTCCATCGACGCGTACGCGTCAGACACACGTACGCGTCCCTTGTAGCATTCACCAATCGAGCGTAGCGTTCGTGTTAAGAGCGCTCCTTCCACACGTATGCGTCACCTACGCGTACACGTGGAGTGCAAAACTTCAATTCCACGCTGCTGCTCAACCCATGCGTGTGCGTGCTTGTTGAGCCTAAATGCTATCTGTTAAGGCAGCTCTTTAGAGTAAGCTTTTAGCCAGCATTCCCACCCCAGTTGGTTCAAGATGCTAGGTGTTGAGACATCTCTAAGGGCTTACTTGCTCAAGCTTCTCCTTAGCACACACACATCACAGGCATTTAGTTTGTTTTATTCTTTGGAAATTGAGACCCAGCACCTCTTTGGGTAACTAAATGCTTTGTGTCAAAGTAGCTCTTGATGGTGGACTTTTGGTTGGCAATCCCGGGTTAGTTAACCCAAGTTGCCGGGTGATGAAGCACCCCTTAGAACCTAGTTATCCAAGCTTATCTTTGTACAAGAACATCACAGGCATATATCCAAAATCTCAAGCCATTGGTGCCCAGCCTTGTTTATTTCTTTTTTGTTTCTTCTTTTGCATTTTCTTTCTTTTATTATGGACCTCTTTCATTTGTCAAGTCTCATGAAATGTAACTCAAGTTCACATCTCAAAATCATGCAACATTTAGCCTTATTCATGAATAAACTAATGAACTAGAACATACCACCACATAACCTTGTTCTATCTTCTATCCCAAACAGGCTTTTACTCTTTCTCTGTTTCACCACAATTTTTTTTATTCAAGCATGGGAAATAATGCATGCAATTTAAGTAATATGAGATGATAAAAGCACCTAAACTAGCAAGCTTAAAATCAAACAAGTAGCAAATAACTAACAGGACACTAATCATTAGGGCACAATTGCACTTTCAATCAACAGATTTGAGCTAAAGTCAGTCAGGGAACAATACAACCTCTTGGAGTCCATTTGTGCCTTTGTGCCATCATCATTGTTGGATTCCATGTCCTTCCCTTGTCCTTCCACATGATGATGTATCTTTCCCACCAAGAAATCGAATGACTTCCTATAAAGATATTGAAAGTTACTTGCTCCCCAAGCACTTGAGTGATGGTCAGCATGCATATATGTTTGTGATTTTCTAGATCTAAGTTGGTGTGGGAACACCAAACTTAAATCCTTGCCTAATTCTATATGTAGCAGAGTAAATACATGCATGAAACATCAAGTGCTTTCACTAAAAACTACACAATTTAATAAAACAAACTATGAACTAGAAAGCTGATAAACCCCAACTTTATAGTTTATCTTGTGCTTATTTCAGGGAATTTTATCACTTTTTCCCACATTAATTGAATGTAATAGCATGGTTTTATAATTCTCCCCGATTTTGTGCTTAAGTGTAAAAACGTGCTTTTTAGGCACTTAAATTAGTAAATTTAATTCACTTTAATTCCATTCGATGCCTTGATATGTTTGTTAAGTGATTTCAGGTTTAGAAGGCAACGATTGAATTGAAGGAATGAAGAAAAAGCATGCAAAGTGGGAGAACTCATGAAGAAATGAAGGAACCGTAAAAGCTGTCAACTCTTACCTCTTCGCACTCAATCGACCATAGCATGAGCTACATAGGTTCAAATGAGGCAGTTTTAGTTGCGTTGGAAAGCTAACATTCGGGGCTTCAAAATGATATAAAATTTGCTATAGTTGCCTGGCGCCTAAAGATGCGTACACGCACATGATGCATCCTCGTCGGTTGCTGCACGTGATCCACTTTAGGCAACTCGTTGGGGGCGATTTCTGAAGCATTTTGGGCCCAATCCAACTCATTTCTGATGCTATTTCATGTAGAATTCAAGCTTGGACAAAGGGGGAGCAATTGTTTTGGAGTTTTTGCATCATATGGCTAAGTTTCTATAGAGAGAAGCTCCCTCTTCTCTCTAGAATTAGGGTTCTTAGGATATTTCCATCTTAGATCTTGGTCTAATTTCATGTTTTCATCTTATTTCCTTTATGAATTCTTGCTTCTACACCTTCACTCTCTTAGTTTGTGATGTTGATTTTACTTTTATGCCTCTTTTACGTTCATGCACTCATGTTGGATTTGGATCTCTTTTAATGCAATTTAATGTTTGATGTTCTTTTATTGTTGATTTGAGTTGTGAATTTACTTTCCTTGCAATTGGTAGTTAGTAGACTTTATCTTTCCTTGAAATTTACCATGCTTTCCATTTATACCCACCAAGTGTTTGACAAAATTCTTGGTTGGGCTTTAGAGTATATTTTTGACCATTCTTGGCTAGGAAAGAGTAATTAGGCAATCTTGAGTCATGAAAACCCAACCTATATTGGTGATCTAGAATTGTTAGCTAAGATTATTTCTATTGACGCTAATCTTTTGCTAATTCAATTAGTAAATGATTAGGACTTTTGGATTGAGATTAGCTAGTCTTATTAGACTTTCTTCGAATGTGAGGTGTTCCGAGGGTTACCTGAAACGTGCAGCTCGGTCGTTTCTAGAGAGGCCCGAGGTGGGGGGATTGATGACCCGAGCTCGATATGCAGAGTGGTTGGTGGTTGTACCTGCAATGACACTCCGATGCTTAAGTTAGCATGGGTCCAAGCAGATATTGAGTAGAATTAGAGTATGAGTTATACCTGGGTGCTCCAGTGTATTTATAATAGTTGGCCGTGATCTTCCCTGGATAAGATATTCTTATCTTATCTTATCTTTTGGGAGTCTTATCTTTATCTTTGTGGAACCGCCTTTTCTAGGCCTTTTCGGCCTTTAGGTTTTGGGCTGCGTTCCTTTTGATGGGCCTTCTTTGCTTTATGTTTCCGAGGTCCGACCTTTAGGCGTGGGCCTTTAGGGCGAGGTCGGACCTCCTTCAAATATGTCCGAGTTGGGGAGCTCAGTCAGGGTATGAACAGTGCCCCTGCCCGAGTTCGTCCTTTTTGAGAGGTCGAGCTCGGGCATAGTAGTTTTTCAAAATTCAAAAGGTGGCCGTTCCTGCATTTATTGCATTTTACCGTTTCTCCTCGATTTTCGTTCGGGCTTTTGTGAAGGCATTATTTATTTGCCCCTCTCCTCCTTTTCTTCGTTTATTCTGTTCCCTTCCTGTTTTCTTGAGTTTTCGCCATCTCTTTTTCGAGCGTCGCTTCTTCTTTCTCTTTGTTCTTCTTCCCCGAATCTTTCTGTGCGTTTTTTCCGGGGTCTTCCTCTGCGCCGCCGTTTTCGTTCTCCTTGCATCGGAGCTCGTCGTCTTCTTCCTTTCTTCCAGGTTTGTTCCCGTCTTATCTTCTTTGTGCACATATGCTTCTGTTTTTGTGTGGCTCTTTGTTTGTTACTTTTTCTCTATGCCTGGGTTGCCCCGAAAAGAGGCGCCGCCATTGTTTTGTTTTGTACATGGGGGGGACTCTTTTTTGTTCTCTGGTATCTTGCTCCGGGTTGCTGTATTTTCTTCTAAAAGATTTTCTTGTTTTGCTGAATGGGTTTTCGCTGTCTGCTTTTATGTGATTTTTGCTTGCTGTTGTATTCTTCTTTGTAGGCAAGAATTTTATGTCTCGAAAGTTTCTTCAAGCGATGTCGACCAAGATTCCAAGTGGTCTTGGTTGGGTAGATCCTGTTCCTCTAAGAGTCCCTTCTGTGGTAGATTCTGAGTATTTAGCTAGGTTTCGTAGGCAATGTAGCATATGTGAAGATAGAGAGTCTGAGAGGGATTATGAATTAGTAGCCCCGGATTCCGAGGAGAGAGTTTGCTTCCCGCCCTTAGATAGTTCCGAGAAGCTCTTCTTTTACGCTTACGATTGTTTTTTCTCTAAGCTGAGTGTCCGACTTCCTTTTACCGACCTGGAGTCCGAGGTGTTATGGTCTTGTAACCTTGCCCCTACGCAGCTCCATCCAAATTCTTGGGCATTTTTAAAGCTATTTCAACTTTTGTGTCAGTTTGTCCGATCTTTCTTTCTAGATGAGAGTGGGGAGCCTTCTTTTCCTCTTTGTTGGCAGGAGAATGTAGTGTCTGTTAAGTATACTTTTGAGAGTCTAGATGAGGTGGAGCAGGCCTTTGTGGGTGTGGTAAGCAGTTTATGGGGTCGGGCACCTCACTTGGACACGAAGAAAATGTTGGGGGATCCAAGCCTTCTCCGTTCCGAGTTAGGTAGTTCCCGACCCTACGAGATTATCTTTTTAGTACTTATCTTCTTTAGTACTTTGGTTTTGCTTGTTTTTGGTGGAATTTCTGTTGTGGTAATCCCTTTCTTTATTTCTTGCAGAGATGTCTTCTCAGGCGGATTCCATGAAGTTCCTTCGTCGGACGAAGAAGTCTGTGGCTGCTCGGAATATTGAGGCCGGGGAGGCTTCTGCCCGATCTTCTCCACAGAAGACTACTGTGGGTGTTCTGACTCGGTCAAAGACTATTCCGACTCCCCAGTTCCGGGCTATAAGTCAGGATCCTCCGACCTCTGGGCCTGCTACTTCTTCTCCTCCCCCGTTTTCGGGTCCTCCTCCCAAGAAGCAGAAGACCTTTCAGGAGCTTGCCGGTTTCAACGATAAGGAATTTGATGCTCTTGGTTGGATTGAACAGCATATTCTCCCTCAGACCTTTATTTCTACTGATGATGTGTCTATGGAGCATCATTTTCAGTATATGGCGCGGAGCTGCGTCCGGATGGCTAGTCTTCATGCCGCTATTGCCCGGGAGTTCAGGAAATCCCCCCTTGGGGCGACCAGCTCCCGACTTGAGAAGGCTCGGTCCGAGCTTGATAAGATTAGTCAACTGAAGGCTGCCAGGATTACTGAGCTGGAGGCCTCTTTGGAGAAAGAGAAAACTAAAGCTACCGCGGCTGTGGCGGCGGCGAAGGCATCTGAGGAGATGGCGAAGGCGGCTACAGAGAATTATACTCGGCTATATGCCGAGCTTGTGGAGACGAAGGAGAAGTTGCAATCCGCGCAGGACGAGTTTTACGAGCTGGAAGGTCATGTGGCCAAGGGTATGGATGCTATGTTCGAAAATTTGAAGGCTCAGGTCCGGGTTCTTGCTCCCGACCTGGATCTGAGCTTGTTCAGTACGGATAACATTGTTGTGGAGGGAAAGATTGTTCCTGCTCCTGCTGAGGATGAGGTTCCGATGTCCGACCCCAAAGTTCCAATTGAGAACCCGACTTCATCTTTGGTCGGGGATGGGTCTGGTGTGGAGGTTCCAAACCGGGATGACGTTGCCGTCGATGCAGTCCCGATCTCTATGTTTCCTCCGCAGCCTTCTGTTGATGTGGAGTCCGGAAAGGACCTTGATCCTCTGTAATCTTTTTTGGTGTTTTGTCCGGCTTGTGGGCTTTTTTGTTTTTGGATGGTTTCTGTGAACGCTTTGGACACCTTTTGCTTTATTTAGCTACTTGTAGTAACTTTATTATGCGGTGTTTTTGTTCGCGTTTTGACTTTTTTGTTTCCGCTTTTGTGCTTTTTAGTTGTTTTCGGATAACAACTTTTTAGCTAGCGTCTCGAAACTTCCTTTGATTTCGTTCTTTCGCTTGTACTTTTTAGTTGTTTTTTGTAAAGCAACTTTTTAGTAAGCGTTCTTGAAACTTCCTTTGATTTCGTTCTTTCGCTTGTACTTTTTAGTTGTTTTTGTAAAGCAACTTTTTAGTAAGCGTTTTTCGAAATCTTGGTTTGATTTCGTTCTTTCGCTTGTACTTTTTAGTTGTTTTTGTAAAGCAACTTTTTAGTAAGCGTTTTTCGAAATCTTGGTTTGATTTCGTTCTTTCGCTTGTACTTTTTAGTTGCTTTTGTAAAGCAACTTTTTAGTAAGCGTTTTTCGAGACTTCCTTTGATTTCGTTCTTTCGCTTGTACTTTTTAGTTGTTTTTGTAAAGCAACTTTTTAGTAAGCGTTTTTTTCGAAATCTTGGTTCTCGCCGTTTTAAGGCTTCTTTCTTGGATCCGAGCTTTTTCTCGGACCTCGGGCGCTCGAGTACCTCCTTTTGGTTGGGTCCGACTTTGTCGTTGGTCGGCCCTTTTGAGTTATTTTTGTAATCTCTTTTTATTTGGCTTTTTGAGCCATTTCAGAGTTACTTTATAACTTTCCCTTTGTTGGGTCCGACTTTGTTGTTGGTCGGCCTTTTAAGTTATTTTTGTAATCTCTTTTTGTTTGGCCTTTTGAGCCTTTTCAGAGTTACTTTATAACTTCTCACATTAATTTGAACCTCGTCGCTTTATCTTTGCCGACCTTGTGTGGTCTCTTGGCAAATGATTTTTTGCGTTTTGCCGAGCATAAATTAATGCGCCTTGGTGGGGTACTTTCTAGGATTCGTTTCATCATGAGGAAAAGGAAAAGAAAATAGAGAAATTTGATTAGTATTAAAAAAGAAAGAATATTTACAGAGTGTTTACCCTTGACTAGGTCGGGTGTCTTACTTAACCGGGTGTCTCATTAAAAAACCCTTGTAAGGAAAAAGAGTACACCTCGGGTTAAGTTTTTCTAGCTGTAGTACCGTCTTAGATTACAGGCGTGCCAGGCCCTGGGCAGCTCATTGCCTTCTAGGTCGGATATTTTGTAATAGCCTGTCCCTAAGACTTCTGTTACTTTGTAGGGCCCTTTCCAATTTGCGGCTAGCTTTCCTTCTCCCGACTTTTGTGTTCCGATGTCATTTCGGATTAGAATCAGGTCGTGAATGGAGAAGCTTCGCTTTATTACTTTCTGATTGTATCTGAGGGCCGTTCGTCGTTTTAAGGCTTCTTCTCGGACTCGTGCTCTTTCTCGGACCTCGGGGAGGAGGTCGAGTTCTTCCTTTTGTGCCTGTGGGTTGCCTTCTTCGTTGTAGAAGATGACTCTGGGTGACCCTTCGTCTATTTCGATAGGAATTATTGCCTCCATCCCGTAAGCTAGTCGGAACGGTGATTCTCCCGTTGTAGAGTGTGGGGTTGTCCGATACGCCCATAGCACCTGGGGGAGCTCCTCGGCCCATGCCCCTTTAGCCTCTTGGAGTCTTCGTTTTAACCCTTCCAAGATGACTTTATTTGCAGCCTCTGCTTGTCCATTGGCTTGTGGGTGCTCGACTGAGGTGAATTGCT
>NC_029780.3:81441734-81443451 GCF_000817695.3 Arachis duranensis | reverse complement strand
GGCCAGTAGAACCCGGCTCGGACTACTTTCTTGGATAATGCTCGAGCTCCGAGGTGGTTCCCACACATGCCTCCGTGGACTTCTTCGAGGACGCTCTTTGTTTCTGAGGTCGGGACACACCTAAGGAGGGGGTTTGAGAATCCCCTTCTGTATAATACGTCGTGAATTAGTGTATAATTCTGGGCGTCTTTCGTGAGTCTTTTGGCTTCCTTTCTTTCGGCGGGAAGAGTTCCCGACTTCAGGTAGTTGAGTATGGGGGTCATCCATCCTTGCTGTTGGTTGGATATGCTCAGCGTTTCTTCCTTTCTTAACACGGAGGGGGATTGTAAGGTTTCCTGGAGGAGACTTCTGTTGTTGCCTCCGGGCTTGGTGCTGGCGAGCTTCGAGAGGGCGGGCGTTTTGTTCCCGAGGTATGTGCTGAATCTGTATTTCTGAAAAGTGGCGTAATTGTGTGCTGAATCTGTATCTCTGAAAAGTGGCGTAGTTGTGCCTGTGTTTGGTCCAGGTATTTTTTCATAGTGGGGTCTTTGGCTTGGTAGCTTCCATTTACTTGTGATGTGACGACCTGAGAATCGCTGAAGATCGTGATTTTTTGGGCTCCGACCTCTCCGGCTAGCTTTAGTCCTGCTAGTAGGGCCTCGTATTCGGCTTGGTTGTTTGAAGCCTGGAACTCGAATTTTATGGATAGTTCTATCCGCGTTCCTTGGTCGCATTCGAGTATAACACCGGCTCCGCTTCCTGTTTTGTTTGAGGACCCGTCGACATATAGGTTCCACGAGAGTGGGTTTCCAGGGGTCTCAGTATATTCTGCGATGAAGTCGGCTAGGTACTGAGATTTTATGGCAGTCCAGGTTTCATAGTGGAGGTCGAACTCGGACAGTTCCACCGCCCATTGTAGTATTCGTCCTGCCAGGTCTGTTTTTTGGAGGATGTGTCTCATGGGTTGGTTTGTCCGGACTTTGATAGTGTGGGCTTGAAAGTAGGGACGGAGCCTCCGAGCTGTGAACACTAGGGCGTAGGCGAGTTTTTCTATTTTCTGATAGTTTAATTCGGCCCCTTGTAGTGCCTTGCTTACAAAGTATATGGGGTGTTGTCCTTGGTCATTTTCTCGTATTAATGCTGAAGCGACTGCTCGATGTCCGACCGAGAGGTATAGTACGAGCTCTTCCCCTTTTAAAGGTCGGGTTAGGATTGGTGGCTGCCCGAGGAATTCCTTGAACTCTTGAAAGGCTTTTTCGCACTCCGGGTTCCACGATAAGGGTTTCCCTTTCTTTAGGAGTGAGTAGAGAGGTAGTGATTTTATCGCTGATCCTGCCAAGAATCTTGATAGGGCGGCCAGCCTTCCATTCAGTTGTTGTACTTCTTTGACACACGTCGGGCTCTTCATATTGAGTATTGCTTGGCATTTGTTTGGATTTACTTCTATGCCCCTTTGGGTGAGCATAAAGCCTAAGAACTTCCCTACTTCTACCGCAAAGGTGCATTTCGAAGGGTTTAACCTCATTCCATGCTTTTTTATGGTGGCGAATACCTCAGAGAGGTCGGACAACAGTGTCGTGCTCTCTATGGTTTTGACGAGCATGTCGTCTACGTACACCTCTATGAGTTTTTCTATGTACACTGACGAACGGATTCTTGCGTGGTCTAGAATTTTACAAATAAGCTCTCGTTGAAAGTATAGCTTCTAAACCAACAAAAATTCTTTCGTACAAAAAAC
>NC_029780.3:81440012-81440724 GCF_000817695.3 Arachis duranensis | reverse complement strand
ACGTGATAGACTTCTTTGAGGTGTCTTTTTCGTGAGGATTTGGATGTCCCTCCGCCTGCGAAACCTCCATTTATCATGTGAACATGTCTTTCAGGGGTTCGCGGGGTTTGTTCGGCCCGGTCTTCGTTATCTCCTCGCCTTCTCTTCCTGGTCTCTTCTCCTTTCTCTGCTATGTATCTGTCGAGTTTTCCTTCTCTGGCTAGCTTTTCTATAACATTTTTTAGGTCGTAGCAGTCGTTAGTAGAATGACCATAGAGTTTATGATATTCACAGTATTCGGACCGATCTCTCCCTGCTCTCTTGTGTTTTAGTGGTCGAGGTGGTGGGATCTTTTCGGTGTGGCATACTTCTCTGTAGATGTCTACCAAGGAGACTCGGAGGGGGGTGTAACTGTGGTACTTCCGTGGCTTGTCCGAGTTGGTTTCTTCCTTCTTCCTCTGTTCCCGATCTCGATCTCGGAGTGGGTAGGTTGATTCCTTCCTAGAAGAGTCTCTTAGCTGAGAGGTTTCCTCCATGTTGATATATTTTTCTGCCCGCTCCTGCACCTCGTATAGGGAGGTCGGGTATCGTTTGGATAGGGATTGGCTAAACGGTCCCTCTTTTAGGCCGTTTGCTAGTCCCATGATGGCTGCTTCGGTGGGCAAGTGTTGTATGTCCAGGCAAGCTCTGTTGAATCACTCCATGTACTCTCGGAGAGTTTCTTGGTTACCTT
>NC_029780.3:81425583-81439769 GCF_000817695.3 Arachis duranensis | reverse complement strand
AGTCGGTTTTGTTGTGCCCGGACTGCTTCTAGAATTTCCGAGCTCTTTTCTTTTTCGGGATGTTGTGGATCTTTGTTTGGGATTGATGTCTTTGGGCGATTCTGTTTGTTTCCTCCTGGAGTGTGTGGTGATAGAGGGCTGTCCGGTCGTTCTCCAGTGTCGACCTCATCCTCTTGTTCTGATGCAGCGTGGTCATTGTTGGAGGGATCGTCCGCCATGGTAGAGGGATGACTTCCAGGTTCCCCGGCAGCGGCGCCAATGTTCCGAGGGTTACCTGAAACGTGCAGCTCGGTCGTTTCTAGAGAGGCCCGAGGTGGGGGGATTGATGACCCGAGCTCGATATGCAGAGTGGTTGGTGGTTGTACCTGCAATGACACTCCGATGCTTAAGTTAGCATGGGTCCAAGCAGATATTGAGTAGAATTAGAGTATGAGTTATACCTGGGTGCTCCAGTGTATTTATAATAGTTGGCCGTGATCTTCCCTGGATAAGATATTCTTATCTTATCTTATCTTTTGGGAGTCTTATCTTTATCTTTGTGGAACCGCCTTTTCTAGGCCTTTTCGGCCTTTAGGTTTTGGGCTGCGTTCCTTTTGATGGGCCTTCTTTGCTTTATGTTTCCGAGGTCCGACCTTTAGGCGTGGGCCTTTAGGGCGAGGTCGGACCTCCTTCAAATATGTCCGAGTTGGGGAGCTCGGTCAGGGTATGAACATGAGGATAACATGATACCTTCCTCTATCGTCGGGGATGACATAATAAGATAAATTCTTGTTTATTATTGTGATATGATTGATTAGTTTTGTTTGACATTCTCCCTATGTGAAGATAACATGATACCTTCTTCCATTTGTTGGAGTTGACTAAATAGGATGAATTAATCTTTTCATGACTAGGATAGAAAGCCTATATTCGCAATTCCTTCCATGAATGTCTCTCTTTGTTACTTGTTTTCTTTAATTGCTCACTTGATTTACTCTTCTTGTCATTTAAATTCTTGCCAATTTAATTTCTTGCCCCCTTTTTCAAACCAAACCCGTTGTGTCTTCAAAGCCAATAAGCATACATTTCATTGTAATTCCTTGTGAGACGACCCGGAGTTTAAATACATCGGTTAATTCTTATTGGGGTTTGTACTTGTGACAAAACCATATTTTAATTTGATTCGAGGATTGACTATCGGTTTAGACTATACTAACAACGTAATTACTTTATGGAATTCCGAACCGTTGTAAATTCTCGTTATCAAATTATGGCGCCGTTGCCAGGGAGTTACAATGGTGCTATGTTATTGGCTATTGTATATATTGTGAATAGCTTGATTTTTGGTTTTTTTGTTAGTTTTTGCTAGTTGTAGGATTTTTCTTCTCTTTGTTTCTTATTAGCTTTTGTTTTTATTTTCTCTTGTCACTATGAATTCTCATCCTTTTGGCTATGAGCATGGTTACAACTATGTTGTAGGAAATGAAAGCTTCAATGGGGATGTGCATCAAGGATTTGGAAATCAAAGGTGGGAGAAGCCCCAAGCTTATGGACAACCTTCTTGGCAACAACCTCCTCCGGCTTCTTATGGGTATAATCCAAATCCTAATGCATACCAATCTAATGTATGTGATGACCCTCATTGTGGTTGTCAACCACAATCATCATATGCATATGAATCCCCTCCTCAATATAGCCCTCCACCATACTCACAAGCCTTATGCCACCATTCACTTCCATATGAACCTAACCCATACCCACTATACCAACCACCATATGAACCATATCTAGAGCCACCACCATTCCAACACTAATACTCCCATGAACCAAAAAGTTCATACACACCACCTCAAGAATCTCACCAATATGAACCACCTTCCAACTACAATACCCTTCTTTCAAACAATGAACCCTCTCTTCCACCACCGCCGCCTGAAGAAGCCCTAATGCTAGAACTAAGAGATCTCGAATCTCGTATCTTAAGGCAACAAGAGGAGGATGAAAAGAAGTTTAAGGAGCTCTGATAAACCCATATTTCATGAGTTCTTTTGTGATTAATTTGAGTGATTTATTCAATCCTTCACCTACTTATTCACATTAATTGCATGATTTTACTTTCCCTTCCTTATTATGTCATATTGTGAAAAACATGTTTCCTAAGCTTTAAAATTAATTATTTTAATTACCTTTATTTCCATTCGATGCCATGATTAGTGTGTTGAGTAGTCTCAGGTTTTCTAAGGCTGAATGACTTAAAGGATGAAAAAGGAAGCATACAAAAATGGAAGGAGAAGGCAAAATGGAGCTTTAAGGAAATTGGTATCCACGTGATCGCATGGACGACGCGATCGCGTGCCAGAAGCGAAGAAGCAGCGACGCGACCGCGCGCCTCAACTAGAACACCCACGACGCGGATGCGTGACCGACGCGACCGCATGGCAAGGAAAAGCTCCATACGACGCGACTGCGTGACCCACGCGGACGCGTGACAGAGGCAACGTATCAGAATTCACAAAATACGCCCCCAGCGATTTTTGAAGCCCTTTATGGCCCAGATCCAAGCACAGACAACATAGATTAGAGGTTATGAAGTGGAGGACTGCATCCATTCAGGGAGAGCTCACCAATTTCTAGTTTTCATGATTTAGATTTAGTTTAGAGAGAGATTCTCTCTCTCTCTCTTTAGGATTTAGGATTTCTTCTTGTTTTGAGGGTAACTCTGGATCCAGGTTTAATGTTCTTTTATTTTCAGTTTACTTTTATTTATTTATTTGCTTTTAATATTTGAATTGATTTATGAATTATTCCATGTTACAGATCTCTATTTTGAATTAATGATATTTGAAGTATTTTCAGTTAAGATTGTTCTCTTTGATTTAAGTTACTATTGCCTTCCATCTAAGGTCACCTCTATTATTCTAGCAATTTTACTTTTTCCCCTTTTAGTTTTGGTTAAGAAATCAGTAACTCAACATTTATTAAACTCAACATATTTGATAATCGTTATCTTGCTAATTGAGCTTAACTTAAGTAATCCCAACCTTTTCTTAGAAAATAAATTTTTAATTACCTTTTAATTTATTTGTCATATAACATATTCCCACCTTACTTCCAAAACCCCAATTTACAAACTCATAACCAATAATAAGAACATACCTTCCTCGCAGTTCCTTGAGAAGACGACCCGAGGTTTAATACTCGGTTATCAATTTTAAAAGGGGTTTGTTACTTGTGACAACCAAAACGTTTGTACGAAGGGATTTTTGTCGGTTTAGAGACTATATCTACAACGCGACTATTTTTATGAAATTCTTTACTGGCAAAAATCCTAACGTCAAGCTCGGAGCTAAGATGGCTATCATGGTAGAAGCCATTGGCAACATAGTTTCATCCTGCCTAAGCTTGCACGATCAAGGCACTCCCATTGTTGAATGTGGAGAAGCAACCAAAGAGCTTAGTAAGGGAGTGGAATTGGAGCTTCAAGGTGGAGAAGAAGAGTTAAAGCAAGAAGTGCAACAATAGGAGAAGGTAGAGATAATTGAACCAAAGAAAGTAGTGGTTGGAACCTTATGATATGTTGTGTACATAGAGGAATCACAAATTGAAGAGCCTTCTTCCATGGAGTTTGAAGTTGATGTTGAGGAGGAGAGTGCACAACCTCTAAGGCACAATGTGATTGAAGAATTGGAAGAAGTGTCCCAAGCAATAGCTCCTCCTATTTATGATGATTCCGCATCAACATATGATCCTATTGAGTTTGAAGAATCCTTGCCCACTGGACTTGGAATTGATGATGAGGTAGATTTCACTAAACCTCCTATCTATGATTTGAGTGATGGGAAAGAGATTGAAGGCATTAGTGAAGAAGAATGGGGACTCGAGGAAGTTTGGCAAGAGGTAAAGCTTGAAGAATCTTGCCAAGTGGTGGAAGCCTCTAGGAGAGGATGGATGGGAGTAGAGCGCGCCTTGTCAAGATCATTGGGAACTCCTCCAATTAGGTTGTCATCTAATCCTTCATTTGAGTGGGTAAAACTTCTAACTCTTAGTTTTATTATCCCACTTGAATTTGGTTTGCTTGAGACGGATGGCCAACTTAGGGCGCTTTGCGGAATTAAGCGTAATAGGAGGATGTTTAGTGGTTGGCGTTGTAAGTCTAAACTCATCATGGTTGAAGCTTCAAGGAGCAAGGGTTGGACTAGTGCTCAATTGGATGGGTCTAGGAGGGTAGTTTGGCGCTTCCATGAGAATTCATCCCTCTTGCCACCCAGAGGAAATCACCATGATCAACTTGAAGACGGGTGGAAAGATAAAGTGTGGGATCCCGGATCACACAAGGAGAATCAACTTTGGGAGCCCATGCTTTGTGGAGAACTCCATCAAAGCTTGAAGATATTACCTTTGAATGATGAAGCACAATGGAAGTCCAAGCATTGGTGGATGTTCAAGGATGGATTCAAGCACAAGCCACCTTGATGGATAGCTCCCTGGTGCACAGAATTATTATCACACTTTTCACAACTCCGGTACAACTAACCAGCAAGTGCACTGGGTCGTCCAAGTAATACCTTACGTGAGTAAGGGTCGATCCCACGGAGATCGTTGGCTTGAAGCAAGCTATGGTATCCTATAACTCTTAGTCAGGATATTAGTGATAAAAATGATTTTGTTTATAAAAAGTAAAAGTGCATGAAATTAATGATACTTGTTGTTTAGTAATGGAGAACAGGTTGAGGTTCAGAGATGCTCTGTCTTCTGAATTTCTGCTTTCCTACTGTCTTCTTCTCCAAACACGCATGGCTCCTTCTATGGCAAGCTATATGTTGGTGGATCACCGTTGTCAATGGCTACCATCCGTCCTCTCAGTGAAAATGGTTCAGGTACGGTTTCTGTACGGCTAATCAACTGTCGGATCTCTCGTCTCGGATGAAAAATACCAGGCACAGCTATCGCATGGCTAATCATCTGTCGGTTCTCACTTGTGTCGGAATAGGATCTCTATATCCTTTTGCACACTGTCACTGGGCCCAACATTCGTGAGTTTGAAGCTCGTCACAGTCATCCCGTCCCAGATCCTACTCAGAATACCACAGACAAGGTTTAGACTTTTCAGATCTCAGGAATGCTGCCAATTGGTTCTAGCCTCTACCACGAAGGTTCCAATCTCAAGAGTTTGAATGCTCTGTTGTCAGGAGATGCAAGTCAAACTCGTGGATTAGAAACCCAAGAGATATGCACTCAAGCTGTCGTCCAATGACTACATTGAGCTCAGATAGAATGGAAGTGGTTGTCAAGCACACGTTCATAAATTTGGGAATGATGATGAGTGTCACGGATCATCATATTCTTCATATTGAAGTACGAGTGAGTATCTTAGAACAGAAGCAAGCGTGATTGAATAGAAAACAATAGTAACTGCATTAATCCATTGAAACACAGCAGAGCTCCTCACCCCCACCTAATGGGTTTAGAAACTCATGTCGTAGAAGATACAATATGAGATGTAAAAATGTCATAAGTCCCCAAATGAATCTCTAAAAGTAGTTTTTATACTAAACTAGTAATCTAGGTTTACAGAAAATGAGTAACCAAGTGCAGATAGTGCAGAAATCCAATTCTGGGGCCCACTTGGTGAGTGTTTGGGCTGAGCTTTGAAGCTTTCACGTGCATATGCCATTCTTGGAGTTAAACGCCAGCTTGGGTGCCAGTTCTGGCATTTTACGCCAAAAAAGAGGTCTCTGGCTGGAGTTTAAAGGCCAGTTTGGACCATTAAATCTCGGACAGAGTATGAACCATTATACATTGCTGTAAAGCCCAAGATGTTAGCTTTTCAACCCAATTAAGAGCGCGTCAATTGAATTTTTGTAGCTCCAGAAAAATGCGTTTGAGTGTAGGGAGGTCAGAATCGAACAGCATCTGCAGTCCTTTCTCAGCCTATGAATCAGATAATTGCTCATGTCTCTCAATTTCAGTCAGAAAATACCTAAAATTACAGAAAAACACACAAACTCATAGTGAAGTCCACAAATGTGATTTTTGAGTAAAAATTAATAAAAATATAACAAAAAGTGAATAAAACATGCTAAAAACTATATGAAAACACTACCAAAAAGAGTATAAAATATCCGCTCATCACTCCCCATAAGTCCAACTTAAGGACAATAAACAAAAGTGTTAGGTGGGAGACACCCCACCATGGTAACATCTTTCCTTTTTCCTTTTTGTAAATATTGCTAATAATTAATTTAGTTTTATGTTTTGTTTCGTTAGTTGAGTTTAATTGGGAGTCTAGTATGTTAAATAAGGTTTCATGATGTTTTGGTAGTTGTTTGGAGGTTTGGTATGCTTGGTTTGGTGCAAAAACATAGAAAAATTTTGAAAAACAAAGCACCAACCCACACGTACACGTCGCCCACGCGTACGCGTGCCCCAAGCAATTTCGACCATCCACGCGCACGCGTCACGTACGCGTATGCGTGAATTGAAAGTTTCACCCTTCCATACATTTTTCTGAGAGTTGTTCCCACTTCATGCCAACTTTGTGCTCGAGGCACAACTCTACCCACGCGTACGTGTGCCTTACGCATACGCGTCGCCGCTCCAAATAACTCTTCATGCATACGCGTTCTTTACACGTACGCGTGGATTGCCCTGTTTCACCCACCTTCTTTTCTTCTCCTCTTTCCATTTCTTTCCTTCTTCTCTTCTCTTTCCACCATTCAATCATCATCCGACACTACCAAACACCATCCATAACCATTTCTGTTAGTTAGTTAGTTACTTGTTTAATTAGTTTAATTTTTCATTTCGTTTTCTATTTTTCATTATAAGTGTTGGATTATTAATTTTGTTTGCCGTTTATTGCTACTTAATATTAACTGATGCTATTTTAGCATAATTCTCTTTGATTGTTGGTGGGCAAAATTGTGATCATCAACAATGGCTCCAAAGACTTGGTGCTCTCATACATAAATCACACTTTGTCACAACTCCGCACAACTAACCAGCAAGTGTACTGGGTCGTCTAGGTAATACCTTACGTGATTAAAGGTCGATCCCACAGAGATTGTTGGTATAAAGCAAGCTATGGTCATCTTGTAAATCCCAGTCAGGTGGATTTAACTAATTTAAGAGATTATTGGTTTTTCGAATAATAATAATAAATTAAATAGAAAATAAAGATAAAGTTACTCATGTAATCCAATGGTGGGAATTTCAGATAGGTGTATAGAGGTGCTGTGTTCCTTCTGAATCTCTGCTTTTCTACTGTCATTATCCAATCTTTGTCACTCCTTTCTATGGCAAGCTGTATGTAGGGCATCACCGTTGTCAATGGCTACATCCCATCCTCTCAGTGAAAATGGTCCAAATGCTCTGTCACAGCACGGCTAATCATCTGTCGGTTCTCGATCTTGTTGGAATAGAATCCCTTGATTCTTTTGCATTTGTCGTCATGCCCAGCAATCGCGAGTTTGAAGCTCGTCACAGTCATTCAATTCTGGAATTCTACTCAGAATACCACAGACAAGGTTAGACTTTCCGGATTCCCATGAATTCTGCCATCAATTCTAGCTTATACCACGAAGATTCTGATTAAGGAATCCAAGAGATATACGCCTGGTATAAGGTAGAACGAAAGTGGTTGTCAATCACGCGGGTTCATAGGTGAGAATGATGATGAGTGTCACGGATCATCACATTCATCAAGTTGAAGTGCAATGAATATCTTAGAATAGGAATAAGTCGAATTGAATAGAAAATAGTAGTAATTGCATTGAAACTTGAGGTACAGCAGAGATCAACACCCTTAATCTATGGTGTGCAGAAACTCCACCGTTGAAAATACATAAGTGATGAAGGTCCAGGCATGGCCGAATGGCCAGCCCCCATGAAAGACCGAATGGTCAAAAGAACTAGATAGTCCAAAACGTCTAATACAAAAGGTAAAAATTTCTATTTATACTAAACTAGCTACTAGGGTTTACAGAAGTAAGTATTTGATGCATAAATCCACTTCCGGGACCCACTGGTGTGTGCTTGGGATGAGCTTGATCTATCCACGAGTTGAGGCTTCTCTTGGAGTTGAACGCCAAGTTGTAACGTGTTTTCGGCGTTCAACTCTGGTTCGTGACGTGTTTCTGGCGTTTCACTCCAGAATGCAGCATGGAACTGGCGTTGAGCTCCATTTTACATCATCTAATTACGACTAAAGTATAAACTATTATATATTGCTGGAAAGCTCTAGATGTCTACTTTTCAACGCCGTTAAGATCGCGCTATTTGGAGTTTTGTAGCTCCAGAAAATCCATTTCGAGTGCAGGGAGGTCAGATTCCAACAGCATCAGCAGTCCTTTGTCAGCCTTCTTATCAGAGTTTTGCTCAGGTCCCTCAATTTCAGCCAGAAAATACCTGAAATCACAGAAAAATACACAAACTCATAGTAAAGTCCAGAAATGTGAATTTACCATAAAAACTAATGAAAACATCCCTAAAAGTAACTAGATCATACTAAAAACTACCTAAAAACAATGCCAAAAAGCGTATAAATTATCCGCTCATCAATTGTCATTGTTGGATTTAATTGTTGAGGTTATATTTTGTCACTTGGTTTTGCGTTCTTAATGCTTCCTGTTTGTGAACACCAAGTGAATGTTACATTGCCTTAAACCTTCTTAACTCTTTTGAATTGCATGTTTTGGCCACCATGCATTCATCATCCATTGCTAGGCAATTGTATATTATCATTGCATTTTTTTAGGTGATGCTTGTTTGTAATTTACCCTTATTCACATCACTTATTTCATGCATTGAGATTGTAGAATTGTGAAATTAGATCGAAAGCTTACCTAATGACATAATTTTAGCTTTGTAAATCTTTGTGGACCATGCTTGCTATGTGATTGATTTCCACTTCTATCTTCCTTTTCCTAAGTTCCATAGCATCCATGTGTTTCACCTCTATGTCACTTAGGTGTTGCAACAACTTCAATATGTGTCATTGATTGTTGTGTAAGTTTCATATACTATTTTGTTCACTAGGTTTACTTACACATTAATCAATGTCCATGCATTACCTAATTTCACAATTGCTTGATTTATCGCTTGAATGCTTTCATGCCTCTTCACTACTTGTTTGGTTGACTTAACTTATAAGTCTTTTGAAGTATTTCAAGCACACTAGAATGAGTGAAGTGCACCCTTCCTTTGTGTAATTGTGACATGGCATTCTATGATAATGTGTGTGTTCAAAACGGCGCCTAATTTAGAATTCACATACTTGTTTCATTAATGTCACGCTAATTCACTCACTCAATTCTAGTGATTTACCTCATTTCAACAATCCATGCTTCCTTGCTTGTGCTTCTAGTTGTCTTATTATCTCCTGTTTTCTATTGTTTAGGATGAATCATCATAAGCAAAATTGGAAGCGGGAAAAAGAACACGCAGTAACTGGTTGACCCACCAGCTGAAGGTGACAACTAGGAAAGTTGTCGTACCCCCTTGCTCATCTTTGAGTGCACTGAGGATGGTGTAAACTTTTAAGTGTGGGGAGGTCATCCGACCACTTGGCATTTTTGGGTAACAAATTTCTAATCCTAACACTTTTGCATCTCATTTTTAGTTCTTTTAGGATTTTTAGTTGCATTTTCTTGCATTGCATATGTATATATTAAGCTTAGTCAAAATAATGAGAACTTTTCAAGAATTTTATCTATAGAGAACCCCAATTGATTGAGAATTTTTTTTTAGAACTTGCTTGAATTATATATTTTGTGGATCATGTTTTTGAGCTAAGAACACAAGCATGTGAGATTTGAGCCTAATTGTGTGGTTACATCATATAACCACTTATTTTCATTCCTGTGTGCATTATTCTCTTTCTATGATTGTGATCTATGATTTGTTTGATTCTATATGTTTATTATTTTGTGTATACATGCACTTATATAATTGAGGCCATCGTTTCAAATAGCTCACTTACCTAAATATCCTACCTTTTATCTTCCATTGTAACCAATTTTGAGCCTATGCTTAACCCATTTGTTCTTAATTTTAGCACATTACAAGCGTAAAGCAAAAAACAATATATGTCCTTATTTGGATCTTTGATTGGCTTAGGCTAGTGAGAGTGATCATCATGAAGTTTGGGAAAGTTGGGAACATTGGTTGGGATGAAAGTGTATTTTGTATTTTCATCAAAATTTTGGGAATTGGGTACATACTCATGCATTGAATGTAAAACCATATGCATTGATACTTTTGTATATACTCTATTGCAAAAAAAATAATAAATAAATAATACAAAATAAAGAAAAAAATTATATATATATATATATCAAAAGAAAAAAATAGAAAAAGAAAGAAAAAGACAAGCAATAAAAAGGGGACAAAATGGCCCAAGTAAAGCTCAATAAAAATCAATACATATGTGTAGTGACCAAAAGTAGAATGCATGAGTGTGTGCAAAAGTGAAGAATGGGTAGTTAGGTTAGCTTTGAATTGTATAGGTTGTTATATAGGTTAGGTGGGAAGTTTAAGTTAATCAAATATTCAATTTCTTGTCCACTTGACCATATGCATCTTTACCTTGACCTAACCCCATTACAACCTATGGGAAAGACCTCATGATATTTGTATACATGCATGAAATAATTGTTGATTATTAGATGAAAAATAAATTTTGGAAAGTATGATTAGGGGAGAATTGAGTGAATCAACCCTATACAGTTGAGTGACTAGAGCGGATACACATCTGGTGAGTGTTAGATCGCTCAGTTACATGTTTCCACCCATAATCATCTATTCTTGCAAGTTTGTAAAATCTTTCAATAATTCAATGCAATTGTGGGTTTGATTTGACTGCTATGACTTTAGCCCTTGTACTTATATATGTATTCTTGGAAGTTGACTTATTTTGACCAAGTAGTTGCATTCATTTAGATAGATTGCATGTAGATAGGTTGCATTTAGGTAGTTTACATTGAATAAATATTGATACCCTTTACTTCTTTCTTGAGTTTAGCATGAGGACATGCTTAGTTTAAGTGTGGGGAGGTTTGATAAACTCCAATTTTGTGGTTTATCTTGTGCTTATTTCGGGGGATTTTATCACCTTTTCCCACATTTATTCAATGAAATAGCATGATTTTATAATTCTCCCCGATTTTGTGCTTAAGTGTAAGAACGTACCTTTTAGGCCCTTAAATTGGTAAATTTAATTCACTTTAATTTCATTCGATACCTTGATATGTTTCTTAAGTGATTTCAGGTTTAGAAGGAAAAGATTGGATTGAAGGAATGAAGGAAAAGCATGCAAAGTGGGAGAACTCATGAAGAAATGAAGGAACCGTAAAAGCTGTCAACCCTGACCTCTTCGCCTTCAATCGACCATAGCTTGAGCTACAGAGATCCAAATGAGGCGGTTTCAGTTGCGTTGGAAAGCTAACATTTGGGCTTCAAAATGATATAAAATTTGCTATAGTTTCCTGGCGCCTAGAGATGCGTACGTGCACATGACACGTCCGCGTTGGTTGCTGCACGTGATCCACTTTAAGCAACACGTTAGGGGCGATTTCTGAAGCATTTTGGGCCCAATCCAACTCATTTCTGATACTATTTCATGTAGAATTCAAACTTGGACAAATGGAGAGCAATTGTTTAGGAGTTTTTGCATCAGGTAGCTAAGTTTCTATAGAGAGAAGCTCCCTCTTCTCTCTAGAATCAGGGTTCTTAGGATATTTCCATCTTATATCTAGGTCCAATTTCATGTTTTCATCTTATTTCCTTTATGAATTCTTGCTTCTACACCTTCATTCTCTTAGTTTGTGATGTTGATTTTACTTTTATGCCTCTTTTATGCTCATGCACTCATGTTGGATTTGGATCTCTTTTAATGCAATTTAATGTTTGATGTTCTTTTATTGTTGATTTGAGTTGCAAATTTACTTTCCTTGCAATTGTAGTTAGTAGACTTTATCTTTCCTTACAATTTACCATGCTTTCCATTTATACCCACCAAGTGTTTAACAAAATGCTTGGTTGGGCTTTAGAGTAGATTTTTTGAGTCATGAAAACCCAACCTATATTGGTGATCTAGAATTGTTAGCTAAGATTGTTTCTATTGATGCTAATATTTTTCTCATTCAATTAGTAAATGATTAGGACTTTTGGATTGAGATTAGCTAGTCTTATTAGACTTTCTTCGAGTACGAGGATAACATGATACCTTCCTCTATCGTCGGGGATGATGTAATAAGATAAATTCTTGTTTATTATTGTGATATGATTGATTAGTCTTGTTTGACGTTCTCCCTATGTGAAGATAACATGATACCTTCTTCCATTTGTTAGAGTTGACTAAATTGGATGAATTAATCTTTGCATGACTAGGATAGAAAGCCTATATTCTCAATTCTTGCCATGAATGTCTCTCTTTATTACTTGTTTTCTTTAATTGCTCACTTGATTTACTCTTCTTGTCATTTAAATTCTTGCCAATTTAATTTCTTGCCCCCTTTTTCAAACCAAATCCCTTGTGTCTTCATAGCCAATAAGCATACACTTTATTGCAATTCCTTGTGAGATGACCCGGAGTTTAAATACTTCGGTTAATTCTTATTGGGGTTTGTACTTGTGACAAAACCATATTTTAATTTGATTCGAGGATTGACTATCGATTTAGACTATACTAACAATGGAATTACTTTATGGAATTCCGAACCGGTGTAAATTCTCGTTATCAAAAGAAAACAACGGTTTAGTTGTTTCTCTGATTGTTTGGAGTTAGTGATTAATCATGTTGAGGGTTAAAATGTGTTTTTAATGAAGTCTTTGGTGGAACACCAAACTTAGAATTACACATTCACCCTTCAATTACTTTGGTGTGAAACACCAAACTTAGCTCTTTGCAATACAGAGAAATCTACTTAACTCCTTTATTGAAATAACTAAGAAAAGAAAACTATCTCTAGTTGGGTTGTCTCTGATACGTAAAATTTGAGAATTCTACGTACAACCGGCAAGTATACCGGATCGTATCAAGTAGTAAGACTCACTAAGAGTGAGGTCGATCCCACGAGGATTGGTAGACTAAGCAACTTTAGTTAAATGGTAAGTTTAGTCAAGCAAACATGATTTTGATTTTATGAGCAATGTGACTTTTGAGCATAATTACAGGAATTTAAATGGCAATTAAGAACAAGAATACAGAAATAAAGTGCAAGTAAATGACGGAAACTTAAAGTGCAAGAAACTTAAATGACATCAAAGATAAATTGCAAGGAATTAAAGGTTGCATAAATTTAAAGAACATAAAAGTAAATGGCAAGAAGTAAATGAACAGAATGTAGAAGATAAGAATAATAAATTACAAGAATGTAAAAGGGAATTGGGTAATGGGTTTTCAAACACTAAGAACAAAAGAAATAAGAATTAATGATAGAGAGGATCATTAGGGATTAGAGATGTTAGTTTTCATGAATTGATGTTAGTCAAAATCCTTCTCAATCATGGGTATAGATCCATGGCAAGTGGGTAATTGAATCCCAATCTCTTGATGATTCAATTTCTCTCAACATAACCAATTGCCACTCTCGTGATCTAATTGTTCATGAGAAGAGTTGAAGATCAATTCTAATCCAGCCACACAATTACCAAAATCTCAACCAAGGAAAGTTACATCTCACATACTAACCAAGGTATATTGATTGAGGGAATCATGAAAGGATGAACTCTAAACTGAATCATGTGGCTCATTCCTCAAATTCACCACATAATTCTCATAGATTAACCCCTCTCTCGATGGTGGTTGAATCTTTGAAGAACAAGAGCTTCCTCTTTGGATCAACCACATGAATTGAGGAAGAAAAGAGGAGTTCACCAATACATTTCAACTAGCAGAGCTCTTCCCCCTAATGAAAGTGGGGTTTAGTGAGTCATTGCTCCAAGTTCAACAACAATTGCCATGAACAAAAATTAAACTAAGTGTAAAGGAAGAAGAAGAAGAAGAATGAAGTGCTTAAAACTTGAAGATGAAGAAGAAAAATTCCAATAGAAAACCAAAGATGAGCTTTCCGGGAGAGTACCCGGAAGTTCTAACCAAAAGCCAAATAAAAGTGCTAAAAGTGTCTAAAAATTCTAAGTGTTAAAAAGTATTCAAAAGTGTAAAAGTCCCCTACAAGTACATCAATCTCTTCTATTTATACTACTCC
>NC_029780.3:81421838-81424117 GCF_000817695.3 Arachis duranensis | reverse complement strand
GTTGCCAACTTGGTTTCCAAGTTGCCAACGTGCTACTCCTCCTGGCAGCACCAATTTGGGCGTTGGCAACTTGGAAACCAAGTTGCCAACGTGCTCTCTCATCCTGGTTGCATCAATTGGGCGTTGCCAACTTGATCCTTCTTGCTCAAGTTGGCACATACATCTCCTTCTTGCTCCAAGATTTCCTTGCATCATTGTCTTCTTGCTTCATCACCTATCATAAACCAAAGAGCTTTTCTCAAAGTTTTGCCATCTCATGCATTAAATTTCAAGGAAATCATTCACCTTAATTTGCATATAAGCTTCTTGAATCATTTGCATGGATTATGTCAAATTTCACTAAATTCTTGGTTCATGAATGCATGGAGGAAAAGTTCACAAATTTGTCTATTTATTTCAAAGAAAATGAATAAAGCAAAGCTAAAACTAACTAAACTAACTAAGTAAAATGGTAAATATGCGAATGCATCAGTCTCCCAACAAGCACTCTTTTAGTGTCATTAGCTTGACATGTTGCTGATGACTTTCTTCCTCTTCTTCCAATTTGTAAAGAGGAATGACCTCAGGGAAGGAGAAGAGCCAATCAGTATCCCTTGTCTTGGCCTCTTCCCAGCAAGCTTCCTTGCATTATTTGCTTGATTTGCTTTGCTTGTTGGGGGCAGCAGGTGTTGGATTGCTTGTGATTGACCATTTCTTCTTCATGGATATGATCAATGGTAGCTTGGTCACAATCTTCTCTTCGGTGCTCTTGTTGGTTGCCTTCACTTCTTGGATATTAAGACTTGGGTGTTGTGTGTTTGTTGGAATGTCATCTTCATCAAAATCCTCTTGAGTTGGTGGTTCAGTGAACCCTTCATCTATGTAGCTCTCTGCTTTAATTGAGTGTGAACTTCCTTGATTGACTTCCTCCCCTTTTTCTATATGATGTTCCATTGAGTCCTTTGGGAGGAAGTTTTCATGTTCTTGTACCACCTCAATTAGCCTCTATGGATATAAAATCCTAGGCTCACTTACCTCTATCCCCTCATTCTCCATTGAAGTTTCGCTTGATATAGGGGCCTCTCCTTCTTGCTCTTCCACTTCCTCCTTTGTACTCAACATTTGGTCTAACAGCACTTCCATGTTTTTGAAAGAGGTTTCTCGTTCTTCCCAAGATTTTCTCGTCTTCTCTTCATATCTTTCAAGCATAGACTCCAGCTTTGAGAGTCTTTGGTTCAGGGAAGTTTGTGTGGGTTGTGAGTTTTGGAAGGAATTTTGTGTTGAGGCATAGTCAAGTGATAAATAACTTTCATATAAAAATCTGGGAGGTGAGGTTGGACAATTTTGCATGAATGAATTGAAGGTACTCTCAAGTGATGATGGCTCTTAACAAGTGGAGTATGAACAAGTAAATGCTCCTTAATTTTGATTCTCCCACCCACAACTTGAGTAATTGTTGAATTCATCACCATATGGACCATTTTGTGGTTCTGGAGAGCAACTTTGCATGAATTTATTGAAAGCATGCTCAAGTGATGATGTCTCTTGATCTATATAATATGGATCATTAAAATCCTTTTGGGTTTGACCTTCCCAGCCACAACATGAATAGTTGTTATAACAATATGATCTTGTGGCTCTGGGAAGTATCCCATTTCACTTGATTGTTCACACTCTTGCTGATATTCCCAGACTCCATGAGGGTTGATGACAAGTTATCATATACCTATTTTTCAATGCTTTTTCATACAAGAAATTGATGATTAGTGCTTAAATATTGCATTCTTTTGTGCTTAATTAGAATATTTCCTTGATCTTTTAAATTTATAAATCTTGTAGGAAATAAGAAGAAAAAGAAGCAAAGAAGCACAAAATAAGCTAAAAAGGAGAAAAAAAGAGCTTTGGGGCACACTTTGAAGTTGGAGCACACTTTGGAGCCTTAGGCCACGCTTTTAAAAGCGTGGCCCATGACCAAATCAAAGAAGGAAGCAACCAGCACGCTGATGCCAAGGCATCTTAGGCTAGTTTCACTAGCATTTTTCTTTTATTTTTAGTTGTTTTATGCATTTTCTTGAGCCTTAAGTAATCATTTGGGCCAAATAGTCATGCTTGTCTTAAATCATTCAAACATGAAGATTTTGATGCAAATTCTATGAGTTTTTAGTTATATTCCTTGAATGCTATGAATGGAAGAATTCTCATGAATTTTAGCAAGACTTTGATGCAGTTGTTTGGATGATTTTAGGGAAGAAGAGGCTAGGCAAGGAAGCAACAAAATCAATAAAGGAAGCTTGAATATC
>NC_029780.3:81420832-81421623 GCF_000817695.3 Arachis duranensis | reverse complement strand
TTCTTCAAACATAAATAACTTGAGCTACAAAACTCCAAATGAGGTGATTCAAAATGCATTGGAAAGAAGACATCTAGAGCTTTCCAAGCATATACGGCATGCATGGTGGATACTGAAAATTGAGGGAGAAAACAGCCCCGTAATGTGCATAGAAGAGCATAGTACCAACATGCAATCAGGCCAGCTGACCTCTTCACCTTCCATGGAGTATAACTTGAGCTATAGAGATCCAATTGAGGTGCTTCCAGTTGCGTTAGAAAGCTGACATCCATAGCTTTCCAACGAGGTATAATAGTCTATATTTGACATCAAATTGTCAAGGTTGACAAGAGAACAAAGTGACGACTCAAGAAAGGGGGGTGCAACGTTTGAGTGTAGTTTAATGGATCATTATCCTTTTTGGATCAATTATGTCACTCTACCCTTCAAGCAAGCAAGGCCCATCAACAACACCAAATCAAGGCCGCAAGAATCATCTAGAATAGTTTATTTTCATTTGACTGTAATTTGCTTTTAATTTCATTTTCATTTTGTAATTTAGGAAGCCTATTTAAAGGCCTTAGTTTCTGCATTTGAGGGACAACGGGGATTGAAGGGGAATCCAGCCCCTGAGGGGGACTTTTGGACACTTGAGAATTTTTCATCAATTTTTTCTGTAATTGAATTCTGAGCTATGAATCACTAAACCCCTTTCATTGGGTTAGGGAGCTCTATTGTAATTCAATGAATCAATAATAGTTTTATCTTCTTCTTCAACCTTTTCTCTTGAATTTTGTTAGAAAGCTTCTCGA
>NC_029780.3:81416779-81420620 GCF_000817695.3 Arachis duranensis | reverse complement strand
AAAATGTTTTGATTCGGAGATCTCAATATCTCCTAACACCCAATGAAATCCCCATCTCTGATCTACACTTTCTCTTTACATTCTGCAAGTTAAATTCATGCAATCACCCCCATCCCATTTAATTTCAGCAATTTAGTTTCTCGCTCTTTAATTCATGCAATTTAACATTCCGCAATTCTCATCCAAATCTTGATTCTGCTCAACTAGAACAAACTTCTAATCCGAATTGCTCATTCAACCAATCCTTGTGGGATTCGACCTCACTCTATTGTGAGTTTTTACTTGACGATAACCGGTGCACTTGCCGGAAGGAATTTTGCCGATTCTGCAATTTCCTAAATCGTAGCTATCAAGTTTATGGCTAGATCACACGCACATTGCTCTGCTCTTGCCAAGAGCAGGGCAATATCGTGATGAAACAAAGTGAGGTTGGAAGCAAATTTTCGCTAAGTTAAAATTTGGGCGCTCACAGCATGACCATGCCTACTTCAAAGGGCTATAACTTGAGCTACAGATGTCCAATTGATGTGCTTCCATGACTGAAAGGCATCTTTGAGGACCAAAAATAAGCAAAAATAAACCAAAGTGCAACCACCAAGGTTCGAAGAGGGAGACCAAGGGAAGCCAAGGAAGTAGCGCTCCCAAGGAGAGCACAATGCTCTCTTGGAGAGCAGAGCATTGTCGTGCTTCTCTTCATGAAAATTCAAGGAAAAATTGCAGCAACTTCCTCCACCAAGTTTTGAACACAAGACCTCTAGGAAGCAAGCCTTAGGCGTGAATCAGGTGCCAAGAAGAAAAAGCTCAGCGCATACATCCAGTAGGTTTCGAACTTGGGACCTCACCCAAGAATAAGGAAAGCTTTGAGCTGCCCACAAGGAGAGTAGAGCAACATTCCTTGGTGCATGGCACGCATGCTTGGACGCACACAAAGGAGCTTAGGCGCGCATCATTTTAACACGGGCAGGGAGGCAAGGCACGTACAAGACACCACTGCCCCGCTCTCCACAAGGGCAGGGCAATCCCCTGGTGCCTCTCCCACATTTGTGGTCAAATTGGATCCCCATACAAAGCTTCACTGCTCTGCTCTCCACAAGAGCAGAGCACTCTACTGGGAGCAAACACTCATGGGCAAAAATTCAACCAAAATTCCATTTAAATTCAATTCCTCACCAAATTGAATCAAGGCCAACCAAACCCATTTCTCCTCAAATCCAAAGCAAGCAAAGCCCACATCATCACTCAAAGGCACAAGAACAAGCTAAAATTAGGATTTTTATTTAATTTGTTTTTCATTTCAATTTCATTTTATTTTGTAAAAAAGCCTATATAAAGGCATCATTCTCATTTTCATGAGAAGGCTGGCTCCACTAGGGAGCATTAGGAGTAGTAGTAGAGAGCTCTCTCTCTTTTAGTTTTCCTCTTTTCCGTTTTTAAGTTTTGGATTGAGAGTGAAGGAATTCTGTTTCCCTCTTAGTCTAAGATTTCTCTTGTTATTCTTCTGCAAAATTTCAGTGAATTAAGGATTTGAACCAATACTCTCTTTACTGCTTTCATCTTCTTTCCTTCTGCAATTGTTCTTGGTTGGATCAAGGAAGGAATTGAGATCTAGACTTGTTTTCTAGTCTCTTTGATTCCCTGAGATCTTAAATTTTATTTGCAATTGAGTTGAGCTCTCGGTTGCTCTTCTGTTTTTTTTACTGTTTCATTGAAATTTTCAAGTGCTCTTTGAGATTTGAGAATTGATCTCAGTCTTCTTGTTGGTTTACTTTGCTGCTATAATTTTCTTCTCTGCAATTTTTATTTTCTGCTCCTATTGCTCCCAATTTACTTTCCTGCACGTGTGTTCCTCTACATTTTGTATTTGAGCCACTGTGATCTGAATTTACTTTTCATGCAATTTTGATTTCCTTGCAATTGTTCTAAGCTTTGATCTACTGCTTTCATTTAATTTCCTTTCTAACCACTCCTCTTTACATTTCAAGCAATTTACATTTCTTGTCATTTAAGATTCTGTCAATTTACATTTCTTGCTCTTTAAGTTTCAATACAATTTATTTTCTGCACTTTATAATTCCTGCAAATTCACTTTCTGTTGGCTACATTTCATCCAATTTCACTTCAATGTTAGCTTGACTAAACTAATCACCCACTAAAGTTGCTTGATCCATCAATCCCTGTGGGATCGACCTCACTCTTGGTGAGTTATTACTACTTGATCTGACCCGGTACACTTGCCAATAGATCTATGTGTTTGGAAATCCGTTTTTCCACAAAAACACCATCAAGTTTTTGGCGCCGTTACCGGGGATTGATTATATCAACAATGATTAAGTGGGTGAGAAGTCTAGATCAAGCATTTTTTTGTTTGTTCTCTGTTTTAAAGTTAAAACCAAGGTGTTTGTGTTTTTACCTCACTAAGCAAAACTCATCTCTGATATGAGTAATTTCAATTTTCATTGGTGTTGTGTTTTACAAAATTCAAATGGAGTTCACCTCATCTTTTAATCAAACAAACTTCATGGGATATTTCCCACCATCACAATATGATTCAAGTCATTATTCTAATGATGGTTGGGAATATCACCAAGAAGATACAAATTCTGAGCACTCCAATCCATGGAGATTTGCTTCAGAACCCCAAGATAAGCAAGAGAATCATGAGGGATACCAACCACCACCACAAAATGATTCATATCATTATCCTCATGGTGGATGGGAGTATCAACAAGGAATGAGGGAGTATGAACAATCAAGTGAAATGAACTATTTCCCAGAGCCAAAAAGTGACTCATACTATTATGGCACGTACACAAATGATGGCTGGGAAGGGAAATGCAATGATTCACATTCTAATTATTTAAGGACATTATCACTTGATTGTGCTGCTAGAGCATACTTGGAAGAGTGTTCATCATTTGATTATGCCTCAACACAAAATTCCTTCCAAGATCCATACAACTCATCTCACCAACCATAAAATTACTCTCAACCTTCATCTTTTGAGCTAGTAGCTGAGGATCCCTTTCAAAAGTCCAGAGAATTATTGGAAAGATAAGAACAATTTATGGAAGAACAAAAACAATGCTGGACAGAACAAGAATTCCTCCTCAAGAAGACAGAAGGGCATGTAGAGCAAAGGAGGATTCATTCAGGATCACCAAGTGTTAAGGATGAGGAACAATCTGTGAGTGAAGAAGAAGAAGAAGAGGTTCCTATATCAATTGAAATTTTAATGGAGGATGAAGAGAATGAGGTATTTAAACCTGAACTTGCATATTCACAGAAGCCACTTGAGATGATAAAGGAACACGAAAGCTCACAACCCCCACAAACCTCCCTGAACCAAAGATGCTCAACACTGATTGAAAGATACGAAGAGGAGATGAAGAAATCATGGGAAGAACAACAAACCTCTTCTATGAAAGTGCTATTAAAACAAATATTGAATGTAAAACAGTAAGTGGAAGAACAAGAAAGTGAGGAGGACAATCAAGGACGTCCAAACTCAAGTGAAACAGAGAATTACATGAAGGAAAAGCTCATTGAACCACCATTGCAAGGAACTCTTGATGAAGACAAAACTCCAATAATCACACATCAACCATGTCTTGAAATCAAAGAAGTGAAGGCAACTAGCAAGAGCACCAATTCTGTCCCTAATCCAGCAAGCAAGATCAATCAAGCCATGTGCAAAAGGAAGCTTGCTGATAAGAGGCCAAGACAAGGGACACTAGCTGAATCTTCTCCCCTTTTGAGGTCATTACTCTTAACAAACTGGAAGAAGAGGAAGAAAGTGAAGAGCAACATGTCAAGCTAATGACACCAAAAGAGCATTTGTTGC
>NC_029780.3:81409499-81416679 GCF_000817695.3 Arachis duranensis | reverse complement strand
TCATTGTCGCATTCCCATCGTCTTCCTCTTCTCGTCGCCGTCAGCTTCACATCTTCCTCTCCTTCACGTTGTCCTCGACTCCAGCTGTCGCCTTCCAATTTAGAGAGAGATAGAGATGGAGACAGAGACAGGAGAGAAGAGGGACACCACAACAATCAACAACGTCATGTGCCTCTTGATGCACCCAGATGGAGCTCCCCTTGGTGCTCCCATGTACCTTCCTCAGAATGCTGGTCCACAACAACTTCAACTCATTGTCAATAAGATTCTGGACAACGTAAACCCATCACTTTTCATATCCTTACCAACAAAATATAAAAAAATTGCTTTGTTATTAAAATAATGTTCTCTCTGGTTAATTATTGTGTCTTTTATCCCCCTCCCCTTCCCCGACCCCGATTTAGGAGGAGAAATTACCATATGCTTTCTATATTGCTGATGAAGAGCTCCTTGTGCCACTTGAAGCCTACTTGCACAAAAACAAAGGCTAGTATCTGCTCTCTCCTTTGGTTATCTTGCAACAAACTACTGTTTATTTAGGTTGATTGTTAGTTTGTTTTTTGTTTCTTATAATATGTGGTGTTGATTTAACATTAATTTTCAGTTTCGGTGGAGAAGACATTGCCTATAGTTTGTCAGCCTCAAGCTATTTTCAGGATTCGCGCTGTTAATCGTTGTTCCGCCACTATTTCTGGTATGAATCATAGAGTTTTGTGTCATTTACAGCCTATAATGTTCTAGGTGAAATGTTTATTCACAAACAGATGTTTTGTGTTAATTCTATATAAAACTACTGTGATTTGGCACATGGTGATGTTTTGTGTGTCTTCTCTTTTTTATGTTTTGGTTCTTGATAATGATTTAGCTTAATGGTCTAGTTGTCATATCCTCTGATTCATGTTGCTGGAACTGTTTTTAGGTCATGCAGAAGCTGTACATACAGTTGCTTTCAGTCCTGATGGGAGGCACCTAGCAAGTGGTTCTGGCGACACAACTGTTCGTCTTTGGGACCTTAACACGCAGACACCATTGTACACATGCACAGGTGTGATAATAAGTATGATATACCAAACATTGCTTGTTTGTACTTAGTTGTAAACTAGACATAATTAGATGATGTTTAAGCATCTTTCTCCTAGTATGAACAGAAGTAACCAGTTTAACTCATAGAAAGAGAGTGTAATGAAATTAAATTTAGAAGGTGGAATTGGAGTTAGCTTACAATTGTATTCTTAGAAAGGAATTCTTGAAGCATTGTGTAGGCTAAATCTGAAACTGCTGCTGTTCTGTTTTTCATTTGTTGTAATTCAAAAAGTTGATATATTTTTTTATTATTTATTTATTTTTTAAAATTAGAAATGGCCATGTATCTATTGATAGTTGTTTTCATTGTACGCAGGGCACAAGAATTGGGTCCTTTGTATTGCGTGGTCACCAGATGGCAAGTATCTTGTGAGTGGGAGCAAGTCTGGAGAACTTCAATGTTGGGATCCAGAAACTGGGAAGTTGTCTGGCAATCCATTATCTGTAAAGTCTTTAACTGACTATGCTATTTACTATCAGAAAGCTTGCTTCATTTCTTTTCTTTGGTCTAAATTTTTCACTAAAACATATTCAAATTGTGTTATTGAAGGTATATGTTGTAAATTCTGGTACCACTCCTTTTGCTTCCTAACATGATACTGTTCTTGCTCATGTATAAGCTTATTTATGACTACTGCAACAGTTCACTCAATTATTTTTGTTTCACCTGGCTAATTCAGAACATGCTTCAAAACCTTGTTAAACTTTTGGAGAGAAAAACCTTTTACATTGTATTTAAATTAGAAGTATTAAGATATTCATCCTGATTATGATTTGTGCCACCCCATCCTCCCCGAAATAGCAAAAGACACAAGCAAAGGAAAAAAAGGAAGGCAAAATAGAATGTAAAAGAACATCATGCATTATTACTTCATGATTTCCCGAGAAAAATTGAAAAATAGAACTGTTAAGGAGATGCTTCAGAAGCAATGGTTCTTTAGTTGGTGACAAATTTTGTTCCCTGCGTAGTACTATACTGATATAATGTTTCTTGGACAATATTTGAAGTATATATTAATGCAGGGCCACAAGAAATGGATTACTGGGATCTCTTGGGAACCCGTCCATCTTAGTGCTCCTTGTCGTCGTTTTGTAAGTGCCAGCAAAGATGGGGATGCTCGTATATGGGATGTCACATTGAGGAAATGTGTTATATGTCTCACTGGCCACACACTCGCCATAACATGTGTAAAATGGGGTGGAGATGGCATGATTTATACAGGGTACTCTCTCTCTCTCTCTCTCTTTCTCTCTCTCTCTCACACACACACACACACACACACACACACACACACACACGCACACACACACGTAACAAGATTTCCCTTTTTTCTTTTATTTATTGGATGATATTTATCTAAGAAGAACGAATACGACACGGATACGCTGACACGTTCTTTTTAAAAAAATATTGGATTAGACACGTGTAAGATAAGTATGTTATAAAACTTAAATAAGATTTAAATAATAAATGATCATATCATAAATATAAGAATAAACATAATTACATAAAAAAAATCTTTAAAAAATCCAAAATAAAATAATATCAATAATTATAATTTTTAAATAAACTCTTATATGGACATTAAACATTAGATGTTATTAACTTATTTTATAAAAAAAATAAAAATTTATACAAGTACTAGTCAAAAAGTCAAAGAAATAATAAAATAATGATATTTGAGAGAGAGAAATTGCTAAACAAAAGTGGAGCAGAAAGTCAGAAGCAAGAATCATTAATCTCATCACCTCCTTAGTTTCTGGAGATTTAAAAATTAAAATCTGAAGAAAAGGGCTTTCGGTTGTGCTATGGTCTCATGTAGTCCATGCGGAAGGAAGACGCTCGGACTTGCCGCAGATTAGTGCATCACTTGACGAAACCACCGCAAAGCTGAAAGGTAACCTCCGACTCGCCTCCAATACGCGTGTCCACCATATCCCGTGCGTGTCCGTGTCGTATCTGCGTCTGACACCGGTACATCAGCGCTGCTGGCGAGTCCATGCTTCATAGATAGTTACTCTACATTACTAGTCTGCTGTTTGGAGCATAGCTATATTATTTTTATTATTTCAGTTCCCAAGACTGTACAATCAAAGTTTGGGAAACTACACAAGGGAAGCTAATTCGTGAATTGAAGGTGTGTTTAATCCCCTTGAGCTTCAGTACTTTGCAATGCACCTGAACTTGTTATATGCTTAGATTTGGCTATTATTATGCATCATCATTGGTTCTCATCTCATGTCAAAATTATTTTTCATGGGTATTTTTTCTGCATATTAGAGTTATCTGGTTGTTATTTTTACTTTTTTTTTTCAATGAAAAGTTTGTTGATTGTATTAAAAGCTTGCCATCCGTTTTTTTTATTTTAGTGAATGAATTTGTGACCCACATTCCCTTTTTGGTATGAGTGGTTGATCTATGAAGCCTAAAAAGATGGGCTTTTAGACAATGTGATTGAATTGACTATTAGTCTAGTTTAGTCTCTTACGGCAAGTTCACCACTGTCATTTTTGTTGAAGTATTTATCGTTAAAGTTTAAATCTAATCCATTTTTAGTGTATATTTTGTGTATTATCACTTGTTTACTCCATTTAGAAGATAGACTTTTCATTTCGAGTAACTTATCCCTGTAGAATTCTTCACTTGTTGGTATCTATTTTAGGGACATGGGCATTGGGTTAATTCGTTAGCATTGAGCACCGAGTATGTTCTTCGTACTGGAGCTTTTGATCATACTGGGAAACAATATTCATCTCCAGAGGAAATGAAGAAGGTGAGCACTTTTTGGGTTAATAATCATCGTAGCACATCAAACCATATTTTACTAATATGTCCACACCTGTCTGCTGCTGATGAATATAGGTTGCTCTTGAAAGGTATAATGAGATGAGAGGCAATGCCCCTGAAAGGTTGGTTTCTGGATCTGATGATTTTACCATGTTCCTTTGGGAACCATTTGTCAGCAAGCACCCAAAAACTCGTATGACAGGTCATCAGCAGGTACAAATCTTTTCCTATGTATCAAGGAGAATTAAGCAAAATGAGCTTTTGTGCAACTGCTTTTTTTTCTTCTTTCCAAATTATAATTCTAATTTAATAAATATTTGCCGAAATCCATCCCTAATTATTTGTAGTATGTTAGCTGAAAACTTGAAATTAGATTTATCATTATGCAGGTTTAATGACAAACTCTCTATCTGTGTATATGCTTTCCAATTTTTCAGCTTAATGAAAGTTGAACTTGTTTGCTGACAGCTTGTGAACCATGTATATTTTTCACCTGATGGGCAATGGGTGGCAAGTGCATCTTTTGATAAATCCGTGAAGTTATGGAATGGCACAACAGGGAAATTTATAGCAGCTTTCCGTGGTCATGTTGGGCCTGTTTACCAGATCAGGTAAAACACAAGTGTATCCATCTTACTTTGACCTTGACAGTCTCCGAAGATATTTCCTTTTGAATTCAGTGTATTTGGGTTTTGTTCTACAGCTGGTCTGCGGATAGCAGACTACTTTTAAGTGGCAGCAAAGATTCTACGTTGAAGGTTAGTGGGATTTTCCTTGATATGGACATTATTTGTTAGTTAAATACATGAAACTACATTTTCAATCCAAATTTAACCTTCCATTATGTTTGGTGATCAAGGTTTGGGATATTCGGACTCGGAAGTTGAAGCAGGATCTTCCTGGCCATTCTGATGAAGTATGCATCCCGTTTCACATGCTTTATCTTAAGTTTATTTGTTTGTTTGTCTATTTATTATTATTATTATTATTATTATTATTATTATGGTGACTAGCATAGTTCTATCTTTTTGCTGGAAAGGTTTTTTCTGTTGATTGGAGTCCAGATGGAGAGAAAGTAGCCTCTGGTGGCAAGGATAAAGTGTTGAAGTTGTGGATGGGCTAAGGCCAACCTGGGATGAACATTTCTTGCGTGGATTCTTGGAAATCAAGCCTGAATGTTAATACTTTGGAGGCAGTTTTTACATTAGATTGACAACTTGTATGATATGGATAGTTTAGAATTTAATGAATTAAGTTGTATCAATTCAATTATGTTTATCTTTGAAACTCCTTTGTTTGGATTGCGACTTATGAAAATTATGATTTGATAACATGTTTTAGAGGAGAAAAAGAGCGATATCAAATTGAATTCCAGGAAATTTTCAATTGGATACCTACGTTTCCAACGCAAGATAGCTTTGAAAAACCGATTTTCTTTTAATGTACAACACACTTATTTGAAAGTGGACTAGTTAGGTTTGGTTTGGTAAAATCTTTTGAAGAGGAGTTTTGTTATGTTTGGTAAATTAAAAAATTTATGTGCTTGTGGTTATTGTTTTTGAAAATTGAGTGTTTTTAAGGGAGAGTTTTTAAAAAATAGTTTGTAAAAATAGTTTGTAAAAAATAGTTTGTGTTTATTAAAATTAAAAAGTTTAATATAACTTTATTCGGTCATTTAGACTGCGTTTGCTTTTTAAAATAGGAAAAGTATACGGCAGCGTGAAAATTCAGGTGGAATCGACTTCACGTGAAGTTGATACTTAACAGTCGTTATATGATTTGACTGATTTGATTAAATTTTTATATAACGATTCTCAAATATCAACTTCAGGTGAAGTCGACTTCACATAAGTTTTCATTAACATATTATTTACCAATTTATTACTAATAATAATTAATTATTATATTTTAATTATAATTAGCAATTCAGCATTGATATGTATACGTAGATACATCTATAAAAGAATTTATTAGATACAATCATAAATAAGAGTCGACTGATATGTATACGCAGATACATCTATAAAAGAATTTATTAGATACAATCATAAATAAGAGTAGACAGAAATTGATAAAATTCTTATAAATTTCATAAAAATTTTACCCTATCAAATTTTAGTCTTATAATAAAGTACACTAGGAATTTATATGTTGATGTATTAATGGTGTTTACTGAAATTTTGAGCTGGCAAAATGATGCAGATGCTAAGCACGTAGGGGCACGTGAAAGTGGTAGTATAGTATTCTCTTTAGTAGAAAATATTTATTTTTTGGTTAAGCATATTTAATTTGGATTTACATTGTGAAATTTTAATAGCAAAACATTGGGAATAAATAGGCTACAAAGAGGATTTTTTTATTTAAATTAAATAAATATAAAATTTATGAAAATACATAAATACACAGTTGCATCATTACTGTCATATGTGCCCAGTATCACTCATCTAGTTGTAAAATGTAAAATATATATCTTCTGCAAATTCGCCATGGCATTCTTACGATACGCAGCTTGTCTCCATGGTCCCTCAAAGGTTTTAACATTAGTAAATCGTGTCCATATAAGATTTTCAAGCGAAGTCACATTTTTTTTTGTTAGTTTCCCAAGCGGTATCCTAATCCGACAAGTCAAGAACTAAAACATTTAAAACTAAAAAACAAAAAAACTAAATTGAACATTATTTCTTAAATAAGCTAAATATATTATATTAGTCAACTCATTAAATACAATAATTTAATATACTATGTTTTACCATCTATTAATAGTATATATTATCAGAAATTAAAAGTTGCCAATACGTAAAATAAATGAGCTTGGTAGATAGAATCTAATTTATTGACGCTTCTATAAATTATAGCGTTAATGATTCAACCAAAAAAACATAGCTAAATTCATGGCTTGATCTTTTATTTACATACAATAGAGACATTCTTTAAAAATCATATGACCATTTTGGTTAAAAAGTATAGTAAACAAATAATTATTAATATTTAAATGCACTTATCATATAACATAATTTACATGAAAGTTGAATCATATATTGTTTCATTAATAAAAATATTTTACTAAATTATATATCTGGTAACATTTTCAAATATAAATGTTTAAGTAAATAAATGATAATATAAAATATTTAAACTAAGAAGATATTGATTTCGTTTTATATATAAAATATAAATATTTTTTAAACTACATTTTTTTAATTAAACATATAAGTTTTAGTGTTCACAAAAAAAAAACCCTAAGTTTAATGAAAAATTAAATTAGAAAAAAGTGTGTTAGAGCTTAGATAAAAGTGCACCTTATGTTAT
>NC_029780.3:81407766-81409467 GCF_000817695.3 Arachis duranensis | reverse complement strand
CTAAAATCTAAAAATAATTAAAAAAATAATTATGATAAAAATTTTCGTGCATTTTTTATTATGTGAAGTTATTAATTAAAAATTATTAAAAAATAATATAGACAAATATATTAAATTATCGAATTATTCTTGACTATCAACATGACGTGAAAACAACTTCAAATGAGAGTTCACCATAAATTAATTCCATAATCTCAATTTAGAAAATAGCATTTAATTCTCTACAACTAACCCAATAATTCCAAATAAAAAATCTCCCTAATAAATTATAAATTAATTAAGTTTAAGATAAATCACTGAAAATGTGCCTGATTTATAACATCAAATTATTTAAAAATATGACAAAAAATATACACTCTTGAATCGTGAACTAAAACATTCTACGTTAATAAAAAAAGAGTAATGCAACAAACGAAATTTTCTATGTGACAAGTGAGATTTTGACATTTCAAGTTAGCCATGTCACACTTGATCATTTACAAAGTAGGTCTTTAATCACAGTTGGATATTTTTTATAAGTTTTAAAATTATTTAATATTTAATAGTATTTTTGTTGATAACAAAATCTAAGAACATTTAGATACATTTTTAATTATTTATTCTTACTTTTAATTTTTTAAAAAATAAAAAATTAAAGAAAACAAATCCCCCTCATCACTTTCATCGCATGTTAACAATAAAACATTACCATTTTTAGGAACAAAAAATCAAAAAAATAAAGATAAAGAAATTATTTTTTCAAAGCTCAAATACAAATGAAAATGTCGTAAATACATAGTTGTAAAAATCGAACCGATAATCGAATCGGTCAGATTATTGGTTTATTGGTTTATTGGTTCAACCGATAAATCGCTGGTTGAACCGATAAAATCGATTTCACATAAATAAAAAATATAAAATACTAAAAATAGTCATAAACTTAATAAATTCAAAATACATATTGTTAGTTCTTCACCAACATTTTAAAAACAACCAAGTTTCAAAGTCTAAATATAACTAATACAAAGATAAACATTCAAAATACATATTGTTAGTTGCCTTAATTCCTATTTTAAAACAATAGCAATCATAAATTTCCTAATTCCTATTCCAGTATTCCCTATTTAGCAAGACAGCAACCTTAAAGGTTTAAATAGTTAAATTCACAGCAATCTTAAATAGTTAAATTCACAGCTCAAGCATATTCATCCTAGACAGGCATTAGTCAACAAGCAATCTTAAATAGTTAAATTCCCTATTCAGCAAGACAAGCATATTCATAAATCATAACAGAACAATATTAGATTAACATTATTCATAACAGATTCAAGCTTTCAAGTTTCAACAAGCATATTCATCCCAGAAATTTCAACAAGCATATTCAACAAGCATATGCATAACACTGTCACAGCAAGAAATGCAGAACAGACTACATAGGAGAATTGGAGCTAACCTGTTTGACAGAGCAGAAGAGCGAGGCAACAGCGAGATCGATGGCGCAGCAATGGCGAGGGCGACAGTGCGGCGACGGCGATGAAAGACAGCCGCGAGTCTGTCTCTGTCCTGTACCTACTTCGTTGGTTCCTTCAGACTTTAGAGTTCTGACCGGCGGTGAGACGAAGAGGACGACGGCGGGCGGTTGGCAGCTAGCGGCGGTGGCTGGGTGAGTGACGTAGAATGAGGTGAGGCGGAGAGGGTTAGCAGTTCGCACATTAGGGTTGG
>NC_029780.3:81405329-81405670 GCF_000817695.3 Arachis duranensis | reverse complement strand
TGTCCCTCAATTTCAGCCAGAAATTACCTGAAATCATAGAAAAATACACAAACTCATAGTAAAGCCCAGAAAAGTGAATTTTAAATAAAAACTAATAAAAACATACTAAAAACTAACCAAAACATACTAAAAACAGTGCCGAAAAGCGTATAAATTATCCGCTCATCACAACACCAAACTTAAATTGTTGCTTGTCCCCAAGCAACTGAAAATCAATTAGGATAAAAAGAAGAGAACATACTATAGATTCCAAAATATCAATGAAACTTAGCTCCAATTAGATGAGCGGGACTAGTAGCTTTTTGCTTCTGAACAGTTTTGGCATCTCACTTTATCCTTTA
>NC_029780.3:81404038-81405147 GCF_000817695.3 Arachis duranensis | reverse complement strand
GGATACATACATGCCACAGACACATAACTGGGTGAACCTTTTTAGATTGTGACTCAGCTTTGCTAGAGTCCCCAATTAGAGGTGTTCAGAGTTCTTAAGCACACTCTTTTTGCCTTGGATCACTTTTTATATCTCTCTCTTTTTTTTTTGAATTCACTGCTTTTTTCTTGCTTCAAGAATCAATTTGATGATTTTTTAGATCCTTAATAACATTTCTCCTTTTCCATCATTCTTTCAAGAGCCAACAAGTTTAACATTCTTTAATCAACAAATTCAAAAGACATATGCACTATTCAAGCATTCATTCAGAAAACAAAAAGTATTGTCACCACTCAAGCTAATTCAGCTAGTTTCAGAGATGAATTCAAAATCCTACGCTTTTTGTTCTTTTGTGATTAAAGCATTTTTCATTTAAGAGAGGTGATGGACTCATAGGACATTCATAGATTTAAGGCATAGAAATTAAATTTTATTAATCATGAATTAAGAACAAGACTCAAAGATAAACATAAGATAAGACTAATAGTAATGGAAAACAAAAATTTAAATGACTCTAAAATAGACTCCTAATGATAGAGGTTATCACAGAGTTAGGACTCAACAACCTTGATCTTGAGAAGTGGATGCTCCCTCAACTTGTGGGGTATTTGACCCTTCAAGGGAGAGCTTCTGGCGCTTCAGCTCCTGTAGCTCACGCCCCTGTTTCTCTTGTTCCTTCAGCAATTTGCAGAGCATGCAGTTTTGATTCTGTTGTTCTTTCTTAATTTGTTCCATAGCTTCTTGCAGCTTGGCAACAGATGCTTCTAGGCGGGTCCAGTAGTCAATTTCAAGGAGTTCAGGGAGGAACTCCTGTGCCCTCCTTTTGATAGAATTATCTTGCATTTGTCCTTCCATTGACTTCTTGGTGATTGGATGTTCAATTGGGATGAATTCATCTACTCCCATCCTCACCCCAGCATCTTTACATAGCAAAGAGATTAAGCTTGGGTAAGCCAGTTTGACTTCAGTGGAATTCTTGTTTGTAATTGTGTAAATCTCACAAGCAATCAGATGATGAACCTCCCCTTCTTTTCCCAGCATAATGCAATGAATCATCACTGCTCTCTTGA
>NC_029780.3:81400404-81404002 GCF_000817695.3 Arachis duranensis | reverse complement strand
TCCACTTAGTTCTAGGGAGGCATATGTCCTCTAGAACTTGATCCAACTCCTTATCTGCTCTCACCATTCTCCTATTGAAGGATTCATGATCATCTTGCAGTTGAGGCAATTTGAAGACCTCTCTTATTTTGTCCAGATGGAAGTAAATAATTCTCCCTCTGACCATGGTTCTATAGGTATGAAAAGCAGTTCAGTCATTCTCTGCTTATCTGTCAGCCACAGATTTGAGTAGAATTCCTGAACCATGTTTCTTCCAACCTTTGTCTCAGGGTTGGTTAGAACTTCCCATCCTCTGTTTCGAATTTGCTCTTGGATCTCTGGATATTCATCTTCTTTCAGATCGAATTTAACTTCCGGGATCACTGACCTTAGACCCATTATTTTGTGGTAATGGTCTGCATGTTCTTTGGTTAAGAACCTCTCTTGACTCCAAAGATCCTTTGGAGCATTCTCTTTCTTGCCTCTAGAATTGGTTTGTTTTCCTTTGGGGGCCATGATCTTGATGAGCCTTAGCTTAGTGATCACGGAAAAACACACCAAACTTAGAGGGTTGCTTGTCCTCAAGCAAAAGAAAAGAAAGAGGAGAGAGAGGAGGAGAGCGAATTCGAATGGTGGGGAAAGGGGGATGGCCGAACGTATATTTATAAGGGAGGGGGGAGAGATTTCGAAAATTTTGAAGGAGATTTGAGAAGATATGGAAAAAATTTGAGAGATATTTGAGTTTTTTTGAAGAAGATTTGGAAAGGATTTGAAAGAGATTTGAAAAATGATTTTAATTTTTAAGATTTGAAGGTGAATGATGAAAGTTTGAAATGTGTTTATGCAGAAAATTATGTATCAAAACAAGAAAGTTTGAAGTGGAAAGCAAAATCTCTGTCCCCCACCTATCTGGTGTTAAACGCCCAGAATGGTATGCATTCTGGCGTTTAATGCCCAAATGTTGGCCATTATGGGCGTTTAACGCCCAGCCAGGTACCCTGGCTGGCGTTAAACGCCAGAAACCCCTTCATCACTGGACGTTTTGCTGAACGCCCAGGATGCTGCCAACCTGGCGTTAAACGCCCAGAATGGTGCCCATTCTGGCATTTAACGCCTAGAATGGTATCCATTCTGGCGTTTAACGCCCAGAGTACCACTTACTGGCATTTTTTCGCCAGCAAGCTCCTTTTCTCTGCTTTTTGCACTGAATCCTTCTATAACTCTGTGAATTCCTTCAATTTTGATGATTGCCCTTTGAGAATATGTATCAAACTTTTATTAAATAGAACAGATAACCTGCTAATGACTGGGTTGCCTCCCAGCAAGCGCTTCTTTATTGTCTTTAGCAGGACCTTTTACTGAGATTTATTCAAGCCTCAGTTTTGAGCATTCTTGCTCAAAATTGCTTTCAAGATAATGTTTGATCCTCTGTCCATTAACAATGAACTTTTTGTCAGAATCAATATCCTGAAGCTCAACATATCCATATGGTGAGACCCCTGTAATCACATACGTACCCCTCCACCGGGATTTAAGTTTTCCTGGGAATAGTCTGAGCCTAGAGTTGAAGAGTAGAACTTTTTGTCCTGGCTCAAAGACTCTGGATGACAACTTCTTGTCATGCCACTTCTTTGCCTTTTCCTTATAAATTTTTGCATTTTAAAAGGCATTGAGTCTGAACTCCTCTAGCTCATTTAGCTGGAGCAATCTTTTTTCACCAGCTAACTTAGCATTCATGTTTAGGAATCTGGTTGCCCAGTAGGCTTTATGTTCCAGTTCCACGGGCAGATGACAAGCCTTCCCATACACAAGTTGGTATGGAGAGGTTCCTATAGGAGTCTTAAAGGCTGTTCTGTATGCCCACAGAGCATCATCCAAGCTCTTTGCCCAATCCTTTCTACGGGCAATAACAGTCCGTTCCAGGATTCTTTTTAGCTCTCTATTAGAGACTTCAGCTTGCCCATTTGTCTGTGGGTGATACGGAGTTGCTACTTTGTGGCTAATTTCATATCGGACCATAGCAGAGTACAGCTGTTTATTGCAGAAATGAGTGCCCCCATCACTGATTAGTACTTCAGAAATGAATGCCCCCATCATTGATTAGTACTCTGGGAACACCAAACCTGCTGAAGATGTGTTTCTGTAGGAATTTCAGTACAGTCTTGGTATCATTATTGGGTGTGGCAATTGCTTCTACCCATTTAGACACATAGTCTACTGCCACTAGAATATAAGTGTTTGAGTATGATGGTGGGAAGGGACCCATGAAGTCAATTCCCCATACATCAAACAATTCAATCTCTAGGATCCCTTGTTGAGGCATGGCGTAACCATGAGGCAAGTTACCAGCTCTTTGGCAACTGTCACAGTTACGCACAAACTCCCGGGCATCCCTATAGATAGTAGGCCAGTAGAATCCGCATTAGAGGACCTTAGTGGCTGTTCGCTCACCTCTAAAATGTCCCCCATACTGCGATCCATGGCAATGCCATAGGATCCTTTGTGCTTCCTCTCTAGGTACACATCTGCGGATTATTCCGTCTGCACATCTCTTAAAGAGATATGGCTTATCCCATAGGTAGTACTTGGCATCTGAAATTAATTTTTTTCTTTGCACCCTGCTGTACTCCTGTGGTATGAACCTCACAGCTTTATAATTTGCAATATCTGCAAACCATGGTTCTTCCTGGATGGCAAAGAGTTGCTCATCTGGAAAGGTTTTAGAGATCTCAGTAGAAGGGAGGGACACCCTAGCTACTGGTTCAATTCGGGACAGATGATCAGCTACCTAGTTCTCTGTCCCTTCTGTCTCTTATTTCTATATCAAACTCTTGTAGAAGCAATACCCACCTTATGAGCCTGGGTTTTGAATCCTACTTTGTGAGTAAGTATTTAAGAGCAGCATGTTCAGTGTACACAATCACTTTTGACCCTACTAAGTAGGATCTAAACTTGTCAATGGCATAAACCACTGCAAGTAATTCTTTTTCTGTGGTTGTGTAATTCTTCTGTGCATCATTTAGAACATGGCTAGCATAATAAATAACGTGTAGAAGCTTGTTATGCCTCTGTCCCAACACTGCACCAATGGCATGGTCACTGGCATCACACATTAGTTCAAATGGTAATGTCCAGTCTGGTGCAGAGATGACTGGTGCTGTGACCAGCTTGGCTTTCAGGGTCTCAAATGCCTACAGACACTGTGTGTCAAACACAAATGGTGTGTCAGCAGTTAGCAGGTTACTAAGAGGTTTTGCAATTTTTGAAAAATCCTTTATAAACCTTCTGTAGAATCCTGCATGTCCCAGAAAGCTTCTGATTGCCTTAACATTGGCAGGTGGTGGTAATTTTTCAATTACCTCTACCTTTGCTTGATCCACCTCTATTCCCTTGCTTGAAATTTTATGCCCAAGGACAATCCCCTCAGTCACCTTGAAGTGACATTTTTCCCAGTTTAAAACTAGGTTGGTCTCTTGGCATCTTTTCAGAACAAGTGCTAGATGGTTAAGGCAGGAGTTGAATGAGTCTCCAAATACTGAAAAGTCATCCATGAAGACTTCCAAAAATTTCTCTACCATATCTGAGAAGATAGAGAGCATGCACCTCTGAAAGGTTGCAG
>NC_029780.3:81399452-81400297 GCF_000817695.3 Arachis duranensis | reverse complement strand
TTCTCTTGGTCCTGAGGATCTACTGCAATTTGGTTGTAACCTGAATAGCCATCCAAAAAGCAATAATATTCATGACCTGCTTGTCTCTCTAGCATCTGGTCTATGAATGGTAAAGGAAAATGATCCTTTTTGGTGGTTGTATTGAGCCTTCTGTAGTCAATACATGTAACTGTTCTTGTGGGAACCAATTCATTTTTTTCATTATAAACCACTGTCATGCCTCCCTTCTTGGGGACAACTTGGACAGGGCTCACCCAGGGGCTATCAGAAATAGGATAAATAATCCCAGCCTCTAGTAACTTAGTGACCTCTTTCTGCACCACCTCCTTCATGGCTGGATCCTGTGAGTTTAAAGCAGAACTTATAATCACTGGAAAAGTGTCACCTTCTCCCAGAAATGCATACTTCAGGGATGGTGGTAGTGGCTTGAGCTCGGGTTTAGGAGGCTTATCCTCTTCCTGAAGAATTTTCAGAGGTTCTTTTATTTCCTCTGGTTCCTCCAGGTCAGGCTGAACATCTTTAAAGATATCCTCTAGCTCTGATTCGAGACTCTCAGTCATATTGATCTCTTCCACTAAAGAGTCAATAATATCAGTGCTCATGCAGTCATTTGATGTGTCTGGATGCTGCATAGCTTTGACAGCATTCAACTTGAACTCGTCCTCATTGACTCTCAGGGTCACTTCCCCTTTTTGTACATTAATGAGAGTTCGTCCAGTTGCTAGGAAGGGTCTTCCTAGGATGAGAGTTGCACTCTTGTGCTCCTCCATTTCCAGCACTACAAAGTCAGTTGGGAAGGCGAATGGCCCAACCCTAACAATCATGTCCTCAATTATGCCTGATGG
>NC_029780.3:81398680-81399324 GCF_000817695.3 Arachis duranensis | reverse complement strand
TTGATACTTGCTCCAAGGTCACATAGGGCTGTCTTGGTACAAGCACCTTCTAATGTGCATGGTATCATAAAGCTCCCTGGATCTTGAAGCTTCTCTGGTAAGCTCTTCAGAATGACTGCACTGCATTCTTCAGTGAGAAACACTTTTTCAATTTTTCTCCAATCCTTCTTATGACTTAAGATCTCTTTCATGAACTTAGCATAAGAAGGTATTTGCTCAAGTGCTTCTGCAAACGGAATATTTATTTCAAGAGTCCTGAGATAGTCTGCAAAGCGGGCAAATTGCTTATCCTGTTCCGCTTGGCGGAGTTTCTAAGGATAAGGCATCTTGGCTTTATACTCTTCAACGTTAGTTGCTGCAGGTTTATTTCCTACAGAAGTGGTTGGAGAAGCCTTCTTAGAGAGGTTACTATCAGCACTCTCAGGTGTCTGATTCCTCATTGGCGTTTGAACGCTAGGATTGGGTGGGGAATGGGCGTTTAACGCCAATTTTTCTCCCCTTTCTGGCGTTTGAACGCCAGAACTGGGCAGGGAATGGGCGTTTAACGCCAACTTTTCCTCCCTTTCTGGCATGTGAACGCCAGAAGTATTCCTCTTTGGGCTCTTACTGTCCTCAGAGGGATTTTGGACAGTGATTTGGTTGTC
>NC_029780.3:81397885-81398644 GCF_000817695.3 Arachis duranensis | reverse complement strand
TCCTCTGTCAATTGTTCCTTATTTGGCTTTTTGCTACTTTGAGCAGTGTTATTCAATGTCTTCCCACTCCTCAGTTGAACTGCTTGGCATTCTTCTGTTATCTGTTTAGATAACTGCAGTTTTGTTTGATTCAACTGTGATTTTATGTTCTTGTTAGCAATTTTAGTTTCTTGGAGCATCTCTTTAAATTCTGCTAACTGTTTTGTCATCATGAGTAATTGCTGATTAATCTCAACCATCTATTCTTGAGGGTTAGGATCAGTAGTTACTGCCATAGCTTCTTCTTTTATAGAGGACTCACTGCTTGAGTATAAATGTTGATTTCTAGCAACTGTATCTATGAGCTCTTGAGCCTCTTCAATCGTCTTCTGCATGTGTATGGATCCACCAGCTGAGTGGTCTAAAGACATCTGAGCTTTTTTTGTGAACCCATAGTAGAAGATGTCTAACTGTACCCACTCTGAAAACATTTCAGAGGGGCATTTTCTTAGCATACCTCTATACCTCTCCCAGGCATTATAAAGGGATTCATTATCCTCTTGTTTAAAGCCTTGGATGTCCAGCCTTAGCTGTGTCATCCTTTTTGGAGGGTAAAATTGATTCAGGAATTTGTCTGATAACTGTTTCCATGTTTTTATGCTTGCTGTGGGTTGGTTATTGGTGGACGAAATTGTGATTCAATTGTTATTCCATTTTGCAAAATTCATTGCTTTTCATTCCCTGGTAATGGCGCCAAAAACATGATGCCAATACCATAGT
>NC_029780.3:81392953-81393756 GCF_000817695.3 Arachis duranensis | reverse complement strand
CCTATTGCGTCCACCATTGTTAAAGCCTTGTTGAGGCTTTTGTTGATCCTTCCAGGAGAAATTTGGATGATTTCTCCATGATGGGTTATAGGTGTTTCCATATGGTTCACCCATGTAATTAACTTCTGCCATGGCAGGGTTCTCAGGATCATAAGCTTCTTCAGAAGCTGCCTCTCTAGTACTGTTGGATGCATATTGCCATCCATTCAGATTTTGAGAGATCATGTTGACCTGTTGAGTCAACACTTTGTTCTAAGCCAATATGGCATTCAGAGCATCTATTTCAAGAACTCCCTTCCTCTGAGGCGTCCCATTATTCATGGAATTCCTCTCAAAAGTGTACATGAATTGGTTATTTGCAACCATGTCAATTAGTTCTTGAGCTTCTGCAGGCATTTTCTTTAGGTGAATGGATCCACCTGCAGAGTGGTCCAATGACATCTTAGACAAGATCCACCTGCAGAATGGTCCAATGACATTTTCAAAAATTCAGAGAGACCATAATAGAATATATCTAATAGGGTCCATTCGAAAAACATGTCAGATGGACATCTTTTGGTCAGCTGCTTGTATCTTTCCCAAGCTTCATAGAGGGATTCACCATCTTTTTGTTTGAAGGTTTGAACATCCACTCTCAGCTTGCTCAGCTTTTGAGGAGGAAAGAGTTTATCTAAGAAGGCAGTGACCAGCTTATCCCAGGAGTCCAGGCTATCCTTAGGTTGTGAATCCAACTATATTCTAGCTCTGTCTCTTACAGCAAAAGGGAAAAGCATGAGTCTGTAGACTTCAGGATCAACTCCATT
>NC_029780.3:81391614-81392702 GCF_000817695.3 Arachis duranensis | reverse complement strand
TTGGACGTTGGCTTTGTGAAGTCACCAAGCATTCTCCTTGCATTATTATTATTATTTTCGGCTGCCATCTCCTTCTCTTGTTCGAAAATTTCCGAAAGGTTATTTCTGGATTGTTGTAATTTAGCTTCTCTTAATTTTCTCTTCAAAGTCCTTTCAGGTTCTGGATCAATTTTAACAAGAGTGCCTTTTTCCCTGTTCCTTCTCATATGAAAGAGAAGAAAACAAGAAAAGAAAGAGGAATCCTCTATGTTACAGTATAGAGATTCCTTTATGTTAGTAAAAGGAGAAAAGGGGGGGAAGAAGAATCCAAATACAAGGGATATAAGAAGTTCGGATTCTTAGATGAAGAGAGGTGAAGAGAAGTGTTAGTAATTAATTAATTAAATAGAAGAAGAAAAGAGAGGGAAATTTCAAAAATAGTTTTGAAAAAGTGGTTAGTGATTTTCGAAAATTAAAGATAAAATATAATTAAAATTAAAATTTAAAACAATTAAAAAGACTTTTTGAAAAAGAGATGAGATATTTTCGAAAATTAGAGAGGGAGAAGTAGTTAGGTGGTTTTGAAAAAGATAAGAAACAAACAAAAAGTTAGTTAGTTGATTGAAAAAGATTTGAAATCAAATTTTGAAAAGATAAGAAGATAGGAAGTTAGATAAGATATTTTGAAATCAAATTTTGAAAAAGATAAAATTTTTAAAAAGATAAGATAAAAAGATAAGATTTGTAAGAGAAAGATATTTTGAAAAAGATTTAATTTAATAATTTTTTTAAAATTACTTAACTAACAAGAAATTACAAGATAAGATTCTAGAACTTAAAGATTGAACCTTTCTTAACAAGAAAGTAGCAAACTTCAAATTTTTTGAACCAATCACATTAATTGTTGGCTAATTTTCAAAAATTAGATATAAAAGATAAGAAAAAGATTTTGAAAAAATTTTGAAAAAGATTTTTGAAATTTTCGAAAAATAGAAAAAAATGAAAAAGATATAATTTTTGAAAGAGATTTTGAAAAGATAAGATTTTTAAAATTGAAAATTTGACTTGACTTGTAAGAAACAACTAATTTTGAAAATTTTTGACTAAGT
>NC_029780.3:81388770-81390192 GCF_000817695.3 Arachis duranensis | reverse complement strand
CACGGATCATCACATTCATCAAAGTTAAGTGTAACGTATATCTTGGAATAAGAATAGAAGAGAATTGAATAGAAAGTAATAAGAATTGTATTGAAACTTGAGGTACAGCAGAGCTCCACACCCTTAATCTATGGTGTGCAGAAACTCCACTGTTGAAAATACATAAGTAAAAGGTTCATGCATGGACGAATGGCCAGCCCCCTTCATGATCAAGTGACCGAATAGTCAAGAGATTAAACTGTCAAAAGATGTCTAATACAATAGTGAGGCGTTTATTGGAGTTGAACTCCAAGTTATAGCGTGTTTTGGGCGTTCAACTCCGGATTATGACGTTTTTCTGGCGTTTAACTCCAGACAGCAGCATGTACTTGGCGTTCAACGCCAAGTTACGTCGTCAATTTCCGAATAAAGTATGGACTATTATATACTGCTGGAAAGCTCTGGATGTCTACTTTCCAACGCCGTTGAGAGCGCGCCAATTGGAGTTCTGTAGCTCCAGAAAATCTATTTCGAGTGCAGGGAGGTCAGATTCCAACAGCATCAGCAGTCCTTTTGTCAGCCTTTTTCAGAGTTTTGCTCAAGTCCCTCAATTTCAGCCAGAATTTACATGAAATCACAGAAAAACACACAAACTCATAGTAAAGTCCAGAAATGTGAATTTAACATAAAAACTAATGAAAACATCCCTAAAAGTAGCTCAAACTTACTAAAAACTACCTAAAAATAATGCCAAAAAGCGTATAAATTATCCGCTCATCAGTTATTCAACCACCTCTTAGCTTGATCTTTTACAGCAAATGGAAATAGTAATAATCTGTAGACATCCTGATCCACCTCTTTATCACGTACTGTGTCAGCAATTTGTAAAAACTATGCCAGAAACTCGGTAGGTTCTTCCTGTGGAAGACCGGAATACTAGCAGTTTTGCTGCACCATGACAATGAGTTGAGGATTTAGCTTAAAGCTGCTTGCTTTAATGGGAGGTATACAGATGCTACTCCCATATGCAGCTGTGATGGGGTTAGCATATGACCCCAGAGTCCTTCTGGACTGCTCAATTCCACTTAGGTCCATGATGGAGAAAGGGAGATGATGTGGATATTATTATATATATTTTTTTCATTTTTAATTAAAAATAACCAAAAATAATAAAATAAATGGAAAAGAAATAAAGTAAAATTTCGAAAACTAAAAGAAAATAAAATCAAAGCAAATTGAAAACTAAATCAATTAATTAATTAAAAAGATTTTGGAATTAGCAATTAAAAAGATATGATTGAAAATTATTTTGAAAAAGATTTGATTTTTGAAATGAGGAAAGAGAAAAACAACAAATGGACACCAAACTTGAAATTTTTAGAAAATCAAACCCAAATTTTCGAAAATTTAAAGGAAAACACAAAGAAGACACCAAACTTAGAA
>NC_029780.3:81378442-81388602 GCF_000817695.3 Arachis duranensis | reverse complement strand
ACCAACAAAAATAAAACAGTCCTAATCTAAGCAACAAGATACACCGTCAGTTGTCCAAACTCGAACAATCCCCGACAACGGTGCCAAAAAACTTGGTGCACGAAATCACAATCACACTTTTGCAATTCCGCACAACTAACCAGCAAGCGCACTGGGTCGTCCAAGTAATACCTTACGTGAGTAAGGGTCGATCCCACGGAGATTGTTGGCTTGAAGCAAGCTATGGTTATCTTGTAACTCTTAGTTAGGATATCAATAATTCTCAGGTTTAATTGTTAAAAGTAAAAAGACATGAAATAAATACATGTTTTGCAGTAATGGAGAACATGTTGAGGTTTTGGAGATGCTTTGTCTTCCGAATCTCTGCTTTCCTACTGTCTTCTTCTTCATGCACGCAAGACTCTTTCCACGGCAAGCTGTATGTAGGGTTTCACTGTTGTCAATGGCTACCTCCCATCCTCTCAGTGAAAATGTTCAACGTGCTCTGTCACAACACGGCTAATCATCTGTCGGTTGTCAATCAGGTTAGAATAGAATCCAGTGATTCTTTTGCTTCTGTCACTAACGCCCAGCCTTTAGAAGTTTGAAGCTCGTCACAGTCATTCAATCCTCGAATCCTACTCAGAATACCACAGACAAGGTTTAGACCTTCCGAATTCTCTTGAATGCCGTCATCAATTCTAGCTTATACCACGAAGATTCTGATTAAGGAATCTAAGAAACATGATTCGAGGTAAAGATACAATAAGAAACGTGTAATGTGTCATGAGGTAAAGATACAATGTCAAAAGGTCCTATTAATAGTGAACTAGTAACCTATGGTATACAGAAATGAGTAAATGACGTAAAAATCCACTTCCGGGGTCCACTTGGTGTGTGCTTGGGCTGAGCATTGAAGCTTTCATGTGTAGAGACTTTTTCTGGAGTTAAACACCAGCTTTTGTGCCAGTTTGGGCGTTTAACTCCAATTTTTGTGCCAGTTCCGGTGTTAAACGTTGGAAATTCTGAAGCTGATTTGCAACGCCAGTTTGAGCCATCAAATCTCGAGAAAAGTATGGACTATTATACATTGCTGGAAAGCCCAGGATGTCTACTTTTCAACACAATTGAGATCGCGCCAATTGAGCTTTTGTAGCTGAAGAAAATCCACTTCGAGTGCAGGGAGGTCAGAATCCAACAGCATCTGCAGTCCTTTTTCAGCCTCTGAATCAGATTTTTGCTCAGGTCCCTCAATTTCAGCCAGAAATTACCTGAAATCACAGAAAAACACACAAACTCATAGTAAAGCCCAGAAAAGTGAATTTTAAATAAAAACTAATAAAAACATACTAAAAACTGACCAAAACATACTAAAAACATACTAAAAACAGTGCCAAAAAGCGTATAAATTATCCGCTCATCAACATTTAAAGAAGATTATCGTGCCTGTTTCCCCTTTTAACATGCACTCACAATGGCGAAGAAGAAAGCATTTGGATTCTCAATCTCACTGTTACGAGTAAAGCAAAACAATTATCGATACCAAGCACCAATGGCGTGCGGGTTAGGTGATAAACCACTATTTTATGGTTTATATTGTGCTTAATTGAGTGAATTTTATCAATCTTTCATACCACTTATTCATATGATTTGCATGGTTTTACATTCTCCTTCCTGATTTTGTGCTATGATTGAAAACATGCTTCTTTGGCTTTTATTTTCTTTTATTTGAACCCTCTCTTATTATCATTTGATGCCTTGATATGTGTGTTAAGTGGTTTCAGGGATTACAGGGCATGAATGACTCAGAGGATGGAAAGGAAGCATGCAAAAGTGGAAGGATTACAAGAAGTTGAAGAAACTGCTAAGCTGTCCAGCCTGACCTCTTCGCACTCAAACGGTCATAACTTGAGCTACAGAGGTCCAAATAATGTGGTTTCAGTTGCGTTGGAAAGCTAACATCCGGGGCTTCACAAAGATATATAATTTGCTATAGCTGCTTCGAAGTTAAGCGATGCAAACGCGTCCGCGTTGCATCTGCGAAACTCATTCCACACAAACGCGTTGATGACGCCTCCGCGTCACTTTTCCGTGACCTGTACGTACCAGATTTCGAAATTAGCGATTTTTGGGTCGTTTCTGACCCAGTTTTCGGCCCAGAAAACACAGATTAGATGCTATAAAGTGGGGGAATGCATCCATTCATATTCATGCTTTTCATAATTCATAATTTTTTAGTTTAGATGTAGTTTTTAGAGAGAGAGGTTCTCTCCTCTCTCTTAGGATTTAGGATTAGGATTTCTTTTCACTTCAGGATTATTTCATCTTCATCTCAGGTTCAATGTTCTTCTATTTATTGTCTCTTTTATTTGTTTAATGACATCCATGTTATGCTTTTCTTATTTAAATATAATTTGAGGTATTTTCAGATCTATGATTGTTTCTTTTATTTATATAAATAATTTAGATTTTTCCCTTTTGGCTTTGGTTGATTAATTGGTAACTCTTGAGTTGTCAAACTCATTGTTGACTAAAAATTGGAATTCTTCTAGAATTAATTCGAGTTCCAATAACTCTAGCCTTTCCCAAGGAAAGACTAGGACCTGAGGAATCAAAATTAATTCATCACTTAACTTACCTTCATAGTTAGAGGTTAACAAAGTGGGAGAAAAATCCAATTCTCATCACAATTGATAAGGATAACTAGGATAGGACTTCTAATTTCTTATACCTTGCCAAGAGTTTTTATTTATTTAAATTAATTCCTTATAATTTACTTTCTTGCCATTTACTATTCTTGCTTTCTATCTTATACATCAAAAACCCAAAATTTTACCTTTTTTCATAGCCAATAATAAGTCATACCTCCCTGCAATTCCTTGAGAAGACGACCCGAGGTTTAAATACTCGGTTATCAATTTTATTGGGTTTGCTTAAGTGACAAACAAAACTTTTGTAAGAAAGGACTTTTGTTGGTTTAGAAGCTATACTTGCAACGGGAATTTATTCTAATTATAGACCACGCAAAATTCTTCTCTTCATTAGGCTCCGCTTTTCTATTCTCTTCTCTTGTCTTCACTTTTCTCTTCTCTTTTGCTATCAATATTAGCATTTTTAATTTTGCCACCAATTCACAATTTTGATATCAATGTCCTTTTTTATGATTCTTTCTTTCTTATCGGTGTTTGGACGTGGTATTATGGAATGTTTTATTGAGAGGTTGTATGAAAGCCAAATTTTACGGTATGAACGCCTTTTTCTTCTTTTCTCAATTTCTTTTGTGGGTTGGGGTTAAAGCATGATATTGCTGGGCCAACATTGGCTCTGATACCACTTGTTGGGCCACCGTGGAGGAGCTCTCGACTACCAAGGAGATTTCGAGAAGGAATCAAGTGAGAGAACATAAGATGAAAAGACACCACATCCAACTCAAAACTTTAAGGTAGTAAGTTAATGGGTCTCTCATCTTATAAACTCCTTATTCTTTCTTGCTTTATTAAATGTGGGACTAATTTCATACACTATTCCTCATACTTGCAATATCAATCTCCCCCTCAAGTGTGAGTCGTATCCACATCAAGCATCAACTCCCTTCTAGTTCCTCCACCACATATGAGTATTCGTCGATCACACCGCCACAGCACACAGTGGGACACGCCGCCTGGACTTAGGCCACATCGGCTCTGATACCACTTGTTGGGCCACCATGGAGGATCTCTTGACCACCAGAGAGATTTTGAAAAGGAACTAAGTTAGAGAACATAAGATGAGAAAATACCATATCTAACTCAAAATCTTAAGGTAGTAAGTTAATGGGTCTCTCATCTTATAAACTCCTCAATCTTCCTTGCTTTTTTCAATGTGGGACTAATTTCATACACTACTCCTCACACTTGTAACATTAGATGTAAGAACCGAGACTAATTAACTGTTTAATTAAATAATTAATATTACCCAAAATAGGATCCGAAAATTTAGAGTGAGAATTTGAGGATTTAAATATGATTTTTGGACTCAGTAGATTTTTCTGAGTCATAAAATGTATTTTCTGAGAAAAATTGAGTAAAACTGCGAACCAGCAGCTGAACTGGTTTAAGTTTGCCCGATACTATGCGAGAAAAATTTAAAACAGTCAAAAACCTAAGGAAAATATTTAAAGTAAAAAACTGAGCGTTAATTTTAAAGGTTTGGCCAAAAGTTGGGAAAATGGGCTAAAAACGCTAACGGGTTGGACAGGGCCCAAGTTGGGCCCAAGCCCAACATATATATAGGTTCATAAGTGAGGCCATTCGGTCTCATAACCCTCCATTACACAAACACACCAGCTGCATGAGAAGAGAGAAAAAAGAAGGGAAAATGCTATTCACTTCTCACTTTAATCCATCATATCTGGAACTATGGTGCTTCGATTTGTGTGCCATCAGTTGCTACGCGAAGCTCTCTCCAAGCCTGTTAGTTTCATTTAGCTAAAGATGTATGAATCTCAAAAAATCTTGCCCAGTATCTGATGACAAGTCATCATATACCCATTTTTCAAGCTAATTTCACTTGTTTCACTAGTCTTTATGCACTTTCTTGCATCATAAGTAAGTAATTTGGAATGGAAATGCATGACTTCTTTAAATCAAACAACCACCATTAAATTGATGCTAAATCATGAGGTTTGAGCTAAAATTTATTGATTTTTAATGAATTATAAACCTTATGAGTTTAGAGATACTTTGATTGGTTGTTTTGGTTTCTTGTAGGTAAAGAAAGGAAGAAAAGAAGAAAAATGTGGCTTAGGAAGTGTGGCCAAGAGATGAGAAGTGTGGTGCAACATAGAAGGAAGAAGCAAACACTGCCCTCCACAAGAGCACATTGCCCTCCAGGAGAGCAGCATAATGAACCAAGCCTTAAAAGCATCACTGCCCTGCCCACAATAAGGGCAAAGCACAATTCTATGCCAAGGACCACAGGAAGCAAAAATTCTGCCCTGCCCTCCTCAAGAGCAATATCGGGCTTTCATGAAAAATAATTCAAAGGAAATTGCTTCCTAGTGTTTCCTATGGGTTTCAAACCCAAGAACAAGGAGGAAAGGAGCAGCGTGTGCCTCCACCGAGTTTCGAACTTGGGATTTCACCCATTGGCAACATTGCCCTGCCCTCTACAAGGGCAGGGCAGCATTTCTTGGTGCATGGCCAGCGCACAAATTGGCACGGGCTTGAGCACTTGGCGCGCAACATGGACGCACGGGCAGCAAGGCAAGGCGCACCATGGCAACACTGCCCTGCCCTCCACAAGGGCAGGGCAGCATCCTGACGCAGCACACGCACGCACGAGGCTTCATCACACAATTTCCCTGCTCTGCCCTCCACAAGGACAGAGCAGCCTCCTGGAAGCTATTGAGGAATTTCTGTCTCAATCTCCATTCAAGATCTCTTTGATTTTCCTACTGCATAATTGAGTTGAATTAAATTTCCTTTTCTACTTCAATCTTCAATTTCTCTTTAATTGCTTTGTGAACTTGGATCTGGGAAGGAAATTAAGATCAAGACTTTGCTATGTAGTCTCTGGAGTTCTGAGATCCAATTTTCCTTTTGGTTCTTCTGTTGAACCACTGCTGCAATTTAATTTCTATTTTCTGTTTGATATCTAGTTGAATTCAAATCATGTCTTACTTTGATAATTGTTGCAATTTAATTTCCCTTGCTTAAATTCTGAATTCCCAGTCCTCAAATCCCTTTTCCATTCAAGCAATTTATATTTCTTGCACTTTAAGTTACTGCAATTTACATTTCTTGCACTTTAAGTTTCAGTCATTTAATTTCTTGTTCTTTAAGATTCAGCACCTTTACTTTCAGTTCTCTTTAAATTCCACAATTCATCCCTCTCCCTTTACATTTCCTGCTATTTACTTACTGTTGGACACAAAATCACTCAACCAATACTTGATTCGCTTGACTAAATCAACCACTAAACTAAAATTGCTCAATCCTTCAATCCCTGTGGGATCGACCTCACTCCCGTGAGTTTTATTACTTGATGCGACCCGGTACACTTGCCGGTGAGTTTTGCGTTTGATCGTTTTCCACACATCAAGTTTTTGGCGCCGTTGCCAGGGATTGAAATAGATTGACAATGATTAAGTGAAGTGGAGATCTAAATCAAGCATTTTTTCTTTTCTGTTTCTTTAATTTTTGGCTAACACACTAACTATTTGAATTTTTGCTTAAACTAACTAAAACTTCATTCTAGCAATAGATTGAAGTTTCACTGGTTTTCTGGATCTGTGTGTTTATTGTTGTGTGTTTGTATGTCAGGTACAGGAAGATCTTCCCCTATCCTCTCTGAAATTGACCAAAGGACTCTTCGAAGATTAAGAAGAGCTGAAAGAGGGAAGAACATTGTTGGAGAGGAAGACTCTGAGGAGGAATTCCAAGAGATGGAAGGAGATCCATCAAATCCCAATCAACCAGAAGGAGGAGTTAACAATAACCCACAACAAAGAAGAGTACTGGCTTCCTACACATTTGCAAATGCTAGACACTGTGGGAGTAGCATTCTTACCCCTAATGTCAATGCAAACAACTTTGAACTAAAGCCACAACTCATCACTTTGGTCTAAAACAACTGCTCTTTTGGAGGAGGACCATTGGAAGACCCCAACTAACATCTATCCACTTTCTTGAGGATCTGTGACATAGTTAAGAGCAATGGAGTGCACCCTGACATATACAAGCTGCTGTTGTTCCCATTCTCTCTCTCAGGGACAAAGCCACTCAATGGCTAGAAACATTTCCAAAGGAGAGCATCAACACTTGGGATGATTTGGTGAGCAAGTTTCTTGCCAAATTTTATCCCTCTCAAAGGATCATAAGATTGAAGACTGTGGTGCAGACATTCACTCAAATGGATGCTGAAAATTTATATGAGGCATGAGAAAGATATAAGGCTCTGCTAAAGAAATGTCCACCAGAGATGTTCACTGAGTGGGACAAGCTGCAGAACTTCTATGAAAGACTTACTCTGAAGGCTCAAGAGGCACTTGATCACTCAGCAGGAGGATCATTGCAATTGATGAAAACTGCAGAGGAAGCTTAAAACCTCATTGATATGGTGGCCAACAACCAATACTTCTTTGCTCACCAAAGGCAATGCCAACCATCACAGAGGAAGGGAGTGCTAGAATTGGAAGGGGTGGATACAATTTTGGCTCAACACAAAGTGATGCAGCAGCAGATTCAGCAACAATTTGAGCAAATGGCCAAGAGAATTGATAGCCTTCAGGTTGCATCAGTGAGTGCCACAAGCCAACCATCAACTCCTTGGGGGCAGAATGAAGAGAACCAAGAAGAACAACAACAAGAGCAAGTGCACTATATGCATAACCAAAATTTTGGATCAAATGAGGTGTATGGTGACACCTACAATCCATCTTGGAAGAACCACCCAAACCTTAGGTGGGGAGATAACCACAACCAAAACCAACAACCATGGCAAAGGAACTCAGCTCAAAACACTCCAAGAAACAACCAAAATCACAACCAGCAGCCAACTAACCAAAATGTTTACAGAAAATCGCAAAATAATTACCCCAATTCCAACCATTATCCATCCAATACCCAACCAACTAACCAAAACACTTACCATCATCCATCAACACCCCAAAACCAATCAATCTCACAAGACTCTCAAAAGATTACTAATCTGGAGATGCTCATGGAGAAGATGATGAAGAACCAAGAATTGACAACAAAGAACCAAGAAGCTTCCATGAAGAGCCTAGAAAGGCAGATTGGACAAATCTCCAAGCAGATTTCTATTGAGAGACCTTCAAGCTCACTACCAAGGGATACCATTCCTAATCCAAAAGAAGAATGCAAAGCTATGCAGTTAAGGAGTGGAAAGACATTGGTGGATGGCAACCAAGGAGCAACCAAGAAACTTACGGAGAGTGACAAAGAACCAACAGAGAAAGATGGAGCTAACAACAAGGACATAACAAGCAAGAATGTCCCAGAAAAGCTCACAGAAGAGAACAACCAACCACAGAATTTAAAGAAAGGAAAGCAGATCATGGAAGAACCAAATCCAAAACAGCAGCAAGTGGAGAAGAGTCTTACACCTCCACTACCTTATCCATAGAGATTCCAAAAAGAAGCAAAGGATCAACATTTTCACAAATTCCTTGAGACTTTCAAGAAGCTAGAGATCAACATACCCTTGGCTGAGGCATTGGAGCAAATGCCTCTATATGCTAAGTTCTTAAAGGAGCTCATCAATAAAAAAAGGAGTTGGAATGAGAAGGAGACTGTAATGCTCACTGAAGAATGCAGTGCACTAATCAGAAAAGGACTTCCTCCCAAGCTTGAAGATCCTGGAGGTTTCTTCCTACCTTGCACTATTGGAAGTCTATTCATCAACAAGGGGATGTGTGACTTAGGAGCAAGCATAAATCCAGACTTTGTGATCCTAGATTCAGCAGAGAATGAGAATGACTCCATAATACTTGGTCGACCATTTTTGGCCACTGCTAGAGCCATTGTAGATATAGAGCAGGGAGAGCTAACCCTCAGGATGCATGAGGAAAGCATCATCTTGAAAGTGTTTCCAGAATCACAAAGTAATGAAGAAACAAGCAAGTCAAGTAGTGACTGTCTTCCAAGGCAAGCAACCAACAACACAGTAGAACAGAAGAATGAGCAGGTGCAAGGAGGAGAAGGAATTCAAAAAGAAGCCGGGATGATAAACAAAAAGGGAGGTATCACAACTTAAGTCACTGTCAAAGGAGAAAGATCAACGAGAAAGAAAAAGAAGAAAAACAAGAAGAAAGCTTACAAAGGGTAGAAGAATAAAAAAATCCCAACTGAAGGATTTTCCAAAAGTGATAAGGTGCAACTAGTATATCAACAGCTGGGAACAGAAGATCATTACACTGTCAACCAAGTACTCTCTCTTGAACACATTGAAATTGAGCATCAAGGCACACAGAGAAAGCTTACAGTGAGAGGGGACAAGTTGAGACATCACCAACATCAACCACCCTAAATGAAGGTTGTCAAGCTAGTGACAATAAAGAAGCGCTTGTTGGGAGGCAACCCAACCTGAGGTAGTTTTCTTTTCATAGCTTTTTCAATAAAAAAATGTTGAATAATTGGTATGCATTGCAAGGAGCTAAGTTTGGTGTTGCACGCCAAAACAATTTAAGGGAGAATGAAAGATTCTAAGTTTGGTGTTCCACCAAAATCTCATTTAAAAGCACATTCTCACTTCCTGCACAATGCTAGCTCCAAGCAATCAAACAAATTATCCAACTATTTAACTGCCTTCTAGCTTTAATTCCATAACTTTTAGCAAGAACACAAGGTTTCACATATGGTTAACTTGTTGCATCAGAGGCAGTGGCAAGCAATTAAGTTTGGTGTTCCCACACCAAAATAAATCCAAGAGCCACACTCAATTTATGCATACTAATTATGCAATTAAGGGCTTGAGAAGCAAGCAACTTTCAAGAATTATGCAGGAAATTAGTCAACCATTGAAGATATTGTGCATTTTAACTCAAAGAGAACACATCAGAAGGAAGAATCAAAGGGCTGCAACTTCAAATGTTGTATCTAGACTTAATCCTTGCTGCTGAGAAGTGTTTTGAATCTGGGAACCATTGTATGTCCTGTTAAAGTGTTTATCTAGTTGCAAGTGAAATTGTTTGATAAGAATGCTGATCTGCATAATGCTTGTTATTCATCACTCAGCTTAAATTTTGTTTTGTTTCCCATATGCTTGAATAAAAGAGAATTTTTTGAATTAGAAAGTAAATATCCAATGTTGCATAAGTTAGAATGGAAGTTAATGGTGGTATATGTGTTTGATTAAATGCATAACTCATGAAATAATTGCTGCATAATGTCATTTTCATTGAAGTGTGAGCTAGCTTGCTGTCATAAAGGTTCCTATCAGTAAAGAAAAATCCCTTGAGAACAAAATAAAATAGAAAGAAAAGGAAGAAGAAAAAGCCAATGTGGCAAGAAAAACAAAGAACAAAGGCTGGACACCAATAGCTTGGACCCTAGGACACATGCCTGTGGTGTTCTTGTACTAGGATATGCTTGGACAAGTAAATTCTGAGGGGTATTTCAAAACCCGGTCACTTAGATCAACTGATTTGGGATGGCCAATTGAAAGTCCACAATAAAGAA
>NC_029780.3:81374645-81377897 GCF_000817695.3 Arachis duranensis | reverse complement strand
TTTTTAATGAATTATAAACCTTATGAGTTTAGAGATACTTTGATTGGTTGTTTTGGTTTCTTGTAGGTAAAGAAAGGAAGAAAAGAAGAAAAATAAGAAAAACGTGGCTTAAAAAGTGTGGCCAGGAATTGAGAAGTGTGGTGCAACATAGAAGGAAGAAGCAAACACTGCCCTCCACAAGAGCACATTGCCCTCCAGGAGAGCAGCATAATGAATCAAGCCTTAAAAGCATCACTGCCCTGCCCACAATAAGGGTGGAGCACAATTCTATGCCAAGGACCAAAGGAATGAAAAACTCTGCCTTGCCCTCCTCAAGAGCAATATCGGGCTTTCATGAAAAATAATTCAAAGAAAATTGCTTCCTAGTGTTTCCTATGGGTTTCGAACCCAAGAACAAGGAGGAAAAGAGTAGCGCTCAAACACAAGGAAAACAAGCAAAAATTGGCTTGCTTTCAATCTCCCAGAATCGAACACGGAACCATGAGCCGCACGCACCATTTCCTGCTCTGCCCTCCACAAGGGCAGGGCAGCCTCCTGGAAGCCACTTTTCTCATGGGCTGAAAATTGGATTAAAAATCCAATTTAATTCATTTCTTCACCAAATCAAAAGCCCATCCAAATTCCAAAATCCAAGAATAGAAAGAGTATAAATAGGAGATAGTTTGATGAAATTAGGACCTTTTTTTTGATTTTTGAATTTTCACATCTTTAGACTTGATTTTTCGTTGAGAGCTTGGAACTGAGATTTTAGAGAATTGGGAAGGAGAATTGATCTCTCTTCTTCCTCGTTCTTGCTTGAGCATTTTTTACTTTTCTTGTTTGAGTCTTGGGTGTGAAGAATTGAGGAATTTCTGTCTCAATCTCCATTCAAGATCTCTTTGATTTTCCTACTGCATAATTGGGTTGAATTAAATTTCCTTTACTGCTTCAGTCTTCAATTTCTCTTTAATTGCTTTGTGAACTTGGATCTGGGAAGGAAATTGAGATCTAGACTTTGCTATCTAGTCTCTGGAGTCCTGAGATCCAATTTTCCTTTTGGTTCTTCTGTTGAACCACTGCTGCAATTTAATTTCTATTTTCTGTTTGATATCTAGTTGAATTCAAATAATTTCTTACTTTGATAATTGTTGCAATTTAGTTTCCCTTGCTTAAATTCTGAATTCCCAGTCCTCAAATCCCTTTTCCATTCAAGCAATTTATATTTCTTGCACTTTAAGTTACTGCAATTTACATTTCTTGCACTTTAAGTTTCAGTCATTTAATTTATTGTTCTTTAAGATTCAGCACCTTTACTTTCAATTCTCTTTAATTTCTGCAATTCCCCCCTCTCCCTTTACATTCTCTGCTATTTACTTACTGTTGGATACAAAATCACTCAACCAATACTTGATTCGCTTGACTAAATCAACCACTGAACTAAAATTGCTCAATCCTTCAATCCCTGTGGGATCGACCTCACTCCCGTGAGTTTTATTACTTGATGCGACCCGGTACACTTGCCGTGAGTTTTGTGTTGGATCGTTTTCCACACATCAGTATCTATATTAAGAAATTCAAAAATATTAGGTTTTGGTTTTGAGTGAAATTTTGTGTTTTGATTGATTAAGTGGTCTCTAAGGTTGGGCTATTGGTGGTTTGTACCCCCAAACAGCATCGGAAAAGGTAAAGAAACTCTTGACCTTGTGAATTTATGTATTTAGAAACCCTAGGTGTTTATTTTTGGAAATTTATATGGTTTTAGTTAAGTTCTTGTACTTGTTGGAGTTGATTTGGAGCTTTGAAGGTGAGATTGGTGGTTGGTTGGTGATTGAAAGCTTGCTTGTGCTCAATTGGGGTTTTGGAACATATTGGGAATCAGCCAAGGTATGGTTTCAGTTTTCTCTATGTAATATATAATATTTCTGGACACTTAGGCTAGTGACCCATAGGATAAGTTTAAATTGAATTGGTTTTTGTGTTGTTGAATGATGATTTATGATGAATTATGATGGATTGATAATGTTTGAGTTTGTTGATGAATTATGATGTTGAATTTGATAAAGATGGTGTAAAATATTTAGATTGAGATGAAATGAGATTGATTGTGATGCTTGGTATTGAGAAAATTATGATTGATGAATGTGTTGGTGGAAGATTGTTTATAATGTCATATATAGTTGATAATTGAGGTTGAGAATAATGAAGTGTGAAGGAAAAAGTTGGTATGAATGGTGGAATGTGATACAAAGGGTAGATTTTGATGCAAATTGGAGTTTGGAAGAGTTTTGGTTTGATTTTGGTTGAGGATTGTGGAAAATTGAGACTTGTGAACTTTTGGTAAAATTGGAATTTTGGTGAACTTCCATGAATCATATCTTGAACTACCGTGCTTGAAATTCAATGTATTTAATATCAAAGAAAAGGAAATTGAACAAGATTTAAAATGGTTTAAATTTTGTGGAAATCCGAACTTGATAGAAAAAGATATGATTGTGGAAAGTTTGGTGTCAAAATCTGAAATTCTACAATGCTGCAGAATTTTGTGATTTCTGGTTTGTGTGCACCCGCACACCCCTGTGATTTTTCGAACCTGAATTGAGAAATTGACAAACTAATGAGTTCGGAATGGAAATGTTGAATTGACAGTGGTTGAAAATGAGTCGAGGACTCGGGATGAAATGATGGATCCATGCTGTACTGAAAATGTTTTCTGAAAACCACTGAATTACAGTTTTATATTGAGATTCTTGAGATGCTATGTTGGTGCACGAAATTGTGATCATCAATGGTGCCATCAACATGGTACGCTCAATTGCAATCTCAACTCTTTATCACAACTTCGCACAACTAACCAGCAAGTGCACTGGGTCGTCCAAGTAATAAACCTTACGCGAGTAAGGGTTGATCCCACGGAGATTGTTGGTATGAAGCAAGCTATGGTCATCTTGTAAATCTCAGTCAGGCAGATTCAAATGGTTATGGATGATTTATGAGTAAAGCATAAAATAAAGATAGAGATACTTATGCAATTCATTGGTGAGAATTTCAAATAAGCGTATGGAGATGCTTTGTCCCTTCCGTCTCTCTGCTTTCCTACTGTCTTCATCCAATCCTTCTTACTCCTTTCCATGGCAAGCTATATGTTGGGCATCACCATTGTCAATAGCTACAGTCCCGTCCTCTCAGTGAAAATGTTCAACGCACCCTATCACGGCACAGCTAATCATCTGTCGGTTCTCAATCAGGTTGGAATAGAATCCAATGATTCTTTTG
>NC_029780.3:81373339-81374528 GCF_000817695.3 Arachis duranensis | reverse complement strand
GAATTGAATAGAAGAACAATAGTAATTCCATTAATACTCGAGGTACAGCAGAGCTCCACACCTTAATCTATGGTGTGTAGAAACTCCACCGTTGAAAATACATAAGAACAAGGTCTAGGCATGGCCGAATGGCCAGCCTCCCATAATCTAAGAACTAGACGTCCAAAGATGATCTAAGGATCTAAAGTGATCAAAAGATGAAAATACAATAGCAAAAGGTCCTACTTATAGAGAACTAGTAGCTTAGGGTTTACAAATATGAGTAAATGACATAAAAATTCACTTCCGGGCCCACTTGGTGTGTGCTTGGGCTGAGCATTGAAGCATTTTCGTGTAGAGACTTTTCTTGGAGTTAAACGCCAGCTTTTGTACCAGTTTGGGCGTTTAACTCCCATTCTTATGCCAGTTCTGGCGTTTTACGCCAAAATTCTTGAGCTGACTTGGAACGCATGTTTGGGCCATCAAATCCCGGACGAAGTATGAACTATTATACATTGCTGGAAAGCCCAGGATGTCTACTTTCTAACGCAGTTGAAATCCCGCCAATTGGGCTTCTGTAGCTCCAGAAAATCCACTTCGAGTGCAGGGAGGTCAGAATCCAACAACATCTGCAGTCCTTTCCAGTCTCTGAATCAGATTTTTGCTCAGGTCCCTCAATTTTAGCCAGAAAATACCTGAAATCACAGAAAAACACACAAACTCATAGTAAAGTCCAGAAAAGTGAATTTTAACTAAAAACTAATAAAAATATAATAAAAACTAACTAAAACATACTAAAAACATACTAAAAACAATGCCAAAAAGCGTATAAATTATCCGCTCATCACAACACCAAACTTAAATTGTTGCTTGTCCCCAAGCAACTGAAAATCAAATAAGATAAAAAGAAGAGAATATGCAATGAATTCCAAAAACATCTATGAAGATCAGTATTTGAACCTTTTCAGATTGTGACTCAACTTTGCTAGAGTCCCTAATTAGAGGTGTCCAGGGTTCTTAAGCACACTCTTTTTGCCTTGGATCACAACTTTATTATTTCTTTTTCTCTTTTTTTTTTGCATATACTATCTTTTTTCTCTTTTTTTTTTCATTGCTTTTTCTTGCTTCAAGAATCATTTTTATGATTTTTAGATCCTCAGTAACATGTCTCCTTTTTCATCATTCTTTCAAGAGCCCACATTCATGAACG
>NC_029780.3:81372263-81373172 GCF_000817695.3 Arachis duranensis | reverse complement strand
ACATTTTTCATTTAAGAAAGGTGATGGATTCATAGGACATTCATAACTTTAAGGCATAGACCCTAAGACACTAATGATCATAAGACACAAACATAGATAAACATAAGCATGAAAATTCAAAAAACAGAGAAATAAAAGACAAAGAGATTAAAGAACGGGTCCACCTTAGTGATGGCGGCTTGTTCTTTCTCTTGAAGATCTTATGGAGTGCTTGAGCTCCTCAATGTCTCTTCCTTGCCTTTGTTGCTCCTCTCTCATGATTTTTTGATCTTCTCTAATTTCATGGAGGAGAATGGAATGTTCTTGGTGCTCCACCCTTAGTTGTCCCATGTTGGAACTCAATTCTCCTAGGGAGGTGTTGATTTGGTCCCAATAGTTTTGTGGAGGAAAGTGCATCCCTTGAGGTATCTCAGGGATTTCATGGTGAGTGGGATCTCTTGTTTGCTCCATCCTTTTCTTAGTGATGGGCTTGTCTTCATCAATGAGGATGTCTCCCTCTATGTCAATTCCGACTGAATAACAGAGGTGACAAATGAGATGAGGGAAGGCTAACCTTGCCAAGGTAGAGGACTTGTTCTCCACCTTATAAAGTTCTTGGGATATAACCTCATGAACTTCTACTTCCTCTCCAATCATGATGCTATGAATCATGATAGCCCGGTCTATAGTAACTTTAGACCGGTTGCTAGTGGGAATGATTGAGTGTTGGATAAACTCCAACCATCCTCTAGCCACGGGCTTGAGGTCATGCCTTCTCAGTTGAACCGGCTTCCCTCTTGAATCTCTCTTCCATTGAGTGCCCTCTTCACAAATGTCTATGAGGACTTGGTCCAACCTTTGATCAAAGTTGACCCTTCTACTGTAAGGGTGTTCATCTCCTTGCATCATGGGCAAGTTGAATGCTAATCT
>NC_029780.3:81370568-81372093 GCF_000817695.3 Arachis duranensis | reverse complement strand
GACTTGTTGAATGGGGTTGGTAAGAACTTCCCAACCTCTTCTTCGGATCTCATGTCGGATCTCCAGATATTCACTCTTTTTGAGTTTGAAAGGGACCTCGGGGATCACCTTCTTCATGGCCACAACTTCATAGAAGTGGTCTTGATGCACCCTTGAGATGAATCTCTCCATCTCCCATGACTCGGAGGTGGAAGCTTTTGCCTTCCCTCTTCTCTTTCTAGAGGTTTCTCCGGCCTTAGATGCCATAAATGGTTATGGAAAAACAAAAAGCAATGCTTTTACCACACCAAACTTAGAAGGTTTGCTCGTCCTCGAGCAAAAGAAGAAAGAAGAGAGTAGAAGAAGAAGAAATAGAGGAGATGGAGGTGGCTTTGTGGTTCGGCCAAAGGGGAGAAGTAGTGTTTTGGTTTTGTGAAAATGAATGAGTGAAGATGGGTTTATATAGGGGTGGAGAGAGGGGTAGGATTCGGTCATGTGAGGGTGGGTTGGGAGGGAATGTGGTTTGAATTTGAATGGTGAGGTAGGTGGGGTTTTATGAAGGGTGGATGTGAGTGGTGAAGAGAATAGTGGGATATGATAGGTGAGGGGTTTTTGGGGAAGAGGTGTTGAGGTGATTGGTGAATGGGTGAAGAGGAGAGAGAGTGGTGGGGTAGGTGGAGATCCTGTGGGGTCCACAGATCTTGAGATGTCAAGGAAAATTCATCCCTGCACGAAGTGGCGAGCAAAAATGCTCCCTTATGCCAATTCTGGCGTTAAACGCCGGACTGGTGCCCATTTCTGTCATTTAACGCCAGCTTCTTGCCTTTTCCTGGCGTTTAACACCAGTCTGGTGCCGCCCCAGCTTCTTGCCCTTTCCTGGTGTTTAACGCCAGTCTGGTGCCCCTTTTTGGCGTTAAACGCCCAAAATGGTGCCGACTGGGCGTTAAACGTCCATTTGCTGCCCTTACAGGCATTTAAACGCCAGCAGGTTTTCCTCCAGGGTGTGTTGTTTTTCTTTCTGTTTTTCATTCTATTTTTGCTTTTTCAATTGATTTTGTGACTTCCCATGATCATCAACCTATAGAAAACATAAAATAACAAAGGAAAATAGATAAAACATTGGGTTGCCTCCCAACAAGCGCTTCTTTAATGTCAGTAGCTTGACAGTGGGCTCTCATGGAGCCTCACAGATACTCAGAGCAATGTTGGAACCTCCCAACACCAAACTTAGAGTTTGAATGTGGGGGTTCAACACCAAACTTAGAAGTTGGTTGAGGCCTCCCTATACCAAACTTAGAGTTTGACAGTGGGGGCTCTGTTTGACTCTGTTTTGAGAGAAGTTCTTCATGCTTCCTCTCCATGGTTACAGAGGGATATCCTTGAGCCTTAAACACAAAGGATTCTTTATTCACTTGAATGATCAATTCTACTTTGTCAACATCAATCACAGCCTTTGCTGTGGCTAGGAAGGGTCTGCCAAGGATGATGAATTCATCCATGCACTTCCCAGTCTCTAGGACTATGAAATCAACAGGGATGTAATGGT
>NC_029780.3:81369982-81370497 GCF_000817695.3 Arachis duranensis | reverse complement strand
CTTGTTTTCTTGAATTGTCTGCCATCTCTAATGAGATTTTTGTAGCTTGTACCTCAAAGATCCCTAGCTTCTCCATTACAGAGAGAGGCATGAGGTTTATGCTTGACCCTAGGTCACACAGAGCCTTCTTGAAGGTCATGGTGCCTACTGTACAAGGTATTGAGGACTTCCCAGGGTCCTGTCTCTTTTGAGGTAATCTCTACCTAGTCAAGTCGTCCAGTTCTTTGATGAGCAAAGGGGGTTCATCCTCTCAAGTCTCATTACCAAATAACTTGTCATTTAGCTTCATGATTGCTCCAAGGTATTTAGCAACTTGCTCTTCAGTGACATCTTCATCCTCTTCAGAGGAAGAATACTCATCAAAGCTCATGAATGGCAGAAGTAAATCCAATAGAATCTCTATGGTCTCAGTGTGAGCCTCAGATTCCCATGGTTCCTCATTAGGGAACTCATTGGAGGCCATGGACGTCCATCGAGGTCTTCCTCAGTGGCGCTCACTGCCTCTTTCTCCTCTC
>NC_029780.3:81367434-81369243 GCF_000817695.3 Arachis duranensis | reverse complement strand
AGGGAATAGCATAAGTCTGTAGACCTCAGGGTCAACCCCATTGGTCTTAACAGTGTCACAGATTTGTAAGAATTCAGCTAAAAACTGATGAGGATCTTCCAGTGGAAGTCCATGGAACTTGCAATTCTGTTGGATTAGAGAAACTAATTGAGGGTTAAGCTCAAAGTTGTTTGCTCCAATGGCAGGAATAGAGATGCTTCTCCCATAAAAGTTGGGGGTAGGTGCAGTAAAGTCACCCAGCACATTCCTTGCATTGTTGGCATTGTTGTTGTTTTCAGCGGCCATGTCTTCTTCTTTGAAGATTTCTGTTAGGTCCTCTACAGAGAGTTGTGCTTTAACTTCTCTTAGCTTTCGCTTCAAGGTCCTTTCAGGTTCAGGGTCAGCCTCAACAAGAATGCTTTTGTCTTTGCTCCTGCTCATATGAAAGAGAAGAGAACAAGAAAATATGGAATCCTCTATGTCACAATATAGAGATTCCTTGAGGTGTCAGAGGAATAGAAGGATAGAAGGAATAGGTAGAAGAATTCGAACTTAGAAAGATAGAGTTCGAATTGTACATGTTAGTCCATAAATAGAAAGATGTGAGAAGAGGGGAAGAAATTTTCGAAAATAAATTAAAAATATTTTAAAAACATTTTGAAAATTGATTGATGATTTTCGAAAACTAAGATTGAGAAAGAAGTAAAGTGATTTTTGAAAAATATTTTTAAATTAGAAATCAAAAAGAAATGATTGAAAACTTATTTTGAAAAAGATGTGATTAAAAAGATATGATTGAAAATATATAGTTTTAAAAAGATATGATTGAAAAACAATTTAAAAAGATTTGATTTTTAAAATGAATGACTTGGCTAACAAGAAAAGATATGATTCAAACATTAAACCTTTCTCAATAGAAAAGGCAACATACTTGAAATGTTGAATCAAATCATTAATTGTTAGCAAGTATTTTTGAAATTGGAAAGAAATTGATTTTGAAAATATATGATTGAAAAGATATGATTTGAAAAAGATTTGATTTTGAAAAATTATGAAAACTTGAAAAAAATTTGAATTAAAAACAAAATCTTCCCTCTTGTGCCGTCCTGGCGTTAAACGCCCAGAATGGTATACATTCTGGCATTTAACGCACAAAATGCTACCCTTTTGGGCGTTAAACGCCCAGCCAGGTGCCCTGGCTGGCGTTTAAATGCCAGTTTTCCTTCTTCATTGGGCGTTTTGGACGCCCAGCTTTTTCTGTGTAATTCCTCTGTTGTATGTTTTGAATCTTCAATTCTCTTCATTATTGACTTGAAAAGACACAAATTAATTTTTTTTGGATTTTTAATGATGAGGAAAAATCAAAATGCAACAAAAATCAAATAACAATGCATGCAAGACACCAAACATAGAAGTTTGTATACTACTGACACTAACAAATTGAGAATGCATATGAGAAACAACAAAACAGACAAAACAAGAGAATTTAAAGATCAGAGCAAGTAAATCATCAAGAACAACTTGAAGATCAATGAAGACACATGATAAATGCAAGAAGAACAGAAACATGCAATTGACACCAAACTTAAAATGAGACACTAGACTCAAACAAGAAATATTTTTGGTTTTTATGATTTTATAATTTTTTTTGGATTTTTCGAAAATTATATGGAGAAGAAAATAAAGAGATTCAAAATTTTTAATAAGAATTCCAGGAATCATGCAATGTTAGTCTAAAGCTTCAGTCTAAAGGAATTAGACATGGCTAGCCAAGCTTCAGCAGAACATTGCATTCAAGAGCTAAATTGATGAAGATCAATCAGCTTTGGT
>NC_029780.3:81357880-81360957 GCF_000817695.3 Arachis duranensis | reverse complement strand
TTTCTTCATTTTCTAAAATAGCAGTAATAATATTTAAAATATTACTTATCTAATCCAAATCATATAAAATCCTTATTATTTCACAACTATCAACTTTATACTTTAAATATAGGAAATAATCCAATAATTATAAAATTGGATAATAATCATAACTCGTCTCAAATTCAATAAATCAAAACTTGCTTTAATTATCTATAATAAAATAATCTCTGAAATTAAGGCTATAAATAACTGTAGGATTTGAGACTTGCTCATAATAAGACTTTTCAAAGATTCTGGGTCTTACATTCTACCCACCTTATAAAAATTTTCGCCCTCGAAAATTGATACAAAATGAAAGAAATTCCATAACAGTTCACCCTTGAACACATTTAAGGAAGAAGCAAAAATATCTCAAAATATAATCATATATACGATTTTCAAATACTTTGATTGTCATAAGCATAAGGATGTAAAGGTAGGAGTGTGATTGAAAAGCATACATTGCAAGGTAGGCTCAATGCAAAAGATAACATGGTTCAATCATGTGACAGAAGGGCAAGGCATCAAAGGCTATCAAACAGGATGGAGTTAAAACGACGTGCTCAATCCTCTGCACACTAATCTCATATCAACCTCAAAGTTCTAACTTTCCAACTCCATCAAGCACTTTACAAACCCCAAATTTGATCACAAGCCTGACAACCACAAACCCGTTCGCAAGGGACAAAACGCCCACAACTCACACGTTGCACACCTACCGCTTCAACTTCCGTATATGTATCACGTCTTAAAGAACTAATGTATCGTGTTACTGTGTCTACAAATCGCACGTGATATTAAAACAATTCTCGAGTCTACTCAGAAGGATACAAGATTCTAGCAAGGAGAAATGATATCAAGGATAGTACTCATAGATTAGAAAGAATATATCAAATTCCAGATAAACAAGGATGCTCAAGTAATGAAGTTTGTTAGAAATAAATCAATTGACAACTTCAAAGATAACCCTTGGATCAAAGAAGTTCAATAGGATCAACAAGAAAACCAGCGCATCAGTTTGAAACAAACTCAAACTGAGTCGATGAAATATGAGGTTTACAGAAGATAATATTTCAAACCCAAGACAAAGATCACAGAACTCAAGAGCACGATTAGAAATACTCCCGAATACATTGTTCATAAAAGAATCGAAAACTTGCAAGAAAGTCGCCTCGCAGTTTAAAAGAAGGTTAAGCAATAAACATCCTTCAAAAGAGTAACAAAAACGTAAACGTGGCTTTGCTTTAATACACATATTCAAACAAGCGTGTATAACATTTATAGCGAGAACAAAAGAGGAGGTTAAACTCTTTTTAGAAAAGAAATCCCGAGGTAAAAATTTTGCTTACAATCTGGTAAGGAAACAAGCGGTGTGTTACAAACAAACAGGTTTCCATTAAACAAGGGAACTTTTTAGAACCTCATTTAAAATAGCGCATGTCAATTTTAAAACAATTTTGTCACAAATCGAACAATGGTTTTCAATCTCAATCAAGCAATAGAAAATAAATTCCATTTAGAACTTCTTCAAAGAGAATTCAAAACTTCTTTAAAAGGTTCAAAACAAGACTCCAAAAGTATAATTGAAATCACCATCTCAGAAGGATATTCAAGAAAATTATGATGTACTTAAAAAGGAGTCAAGCCATAAAAGAAAGAATCTCAAATCAAAATAGTTAAAACAAGATCCACTAGGCGTGACACATCAAACCAGCTTTCAATTGACTCAAAAGAATACAAAAATCATAGAAAAAGACAACTTAATCATTAGTAACTTCTCAAGGATAAATCTTTGACTAAAAACTCTGTTAGAGACAATGAGAAGATAAACGATGCAGTAATTTGAAACGAATCAAACTGACTCACATAAGGATGAAATTTACAAGAGAAGGAGAACCAAAACCAATGATAATGTTCACAAGGTGCAAAAGATTAGTTAAAGACAAAGTCAAGTTTGACGTCCGTAGAGATGAAAGGCTTAAGAGAGAATTTAGTCCGTTCATAAGAAGAAAGCTATGAGTCCAACATTTTCAAAAGAACAACAGTGGCATAAACCATGTAGTATGCTAAATCAAACTCAATTCAAAATAAGTTAAGTAAAGTTTATCAAATGAGACTCAACTGGGATAAAAGTGAAAAAAAAAGCTTTCCTTTCCAGAATTTCGAAAAATATCCAAATACATAATCAAATGAAGATGTGCATTGGAACTATAGTAAAATTACTAGAAAGTCAAATTGTAATTTTAAAGTAAATGCAGTTCCGTAAACCAGTAAAAGTACAGGCGAGGTATTAGAAATAAATAGTTATTAAATTGTATAAATAATTTCAAAGTATCATATATAGAAAAGTATATATCTAATCAACGGCAATTTATAAAATCTCAAAATTGGCTGTGATCACTGTCAAGTAAGAGAAAAACTGAATCAACAATTTCTCAAAGAATGAAATCAGAACCCGAAGCTAAAAGTCACAGCACGTCAAGACAAGTTCAAAGCTATGTCAAGGAATATTGGAATCAAGAAGGACTCAAACAGAGAAAGACAGATGCAACAAGGATCTCAAACAAGCATATAAACTTAGGATCAAACAAGAATGCATATGAATAAGGGAATAGAGTAGAAATATCAAACTACTTTTCAAAAGGAGTAGCAAACAAGAATTTCAAGTTAGGACATGAAAGAACAGGTCGACTCGAACAAAATCCAAAACACACAACTGAATAGCCTCGAGAAATAGTTTCCAACGTTCCCAAAACCCGTGATTCGCTTTGCTCAAAACTCGCATATTATCTATGATAACTCATTAGTGCTTTCATGTACATAACTTACTAGTATTAAGCCGGCCAAACTTAATATCAGAAATTATGCAACGGAAGACTAACAACGTTAATCAATAGATCGTCATGTGCATAAAGCTCTAATTCTCGTCATTCAACAAGACCTAATACATGACAAACACTCAGAGTATGCAATTGAAGCATAATCAGTCCATTCCTCAGGCTCTACAGGAAGAACTGCTCTGATACCATAATGTAACACCCTAACTACCAAAGCTC
>NC_029780.3:81338536-81354909 GCF_000817695.3 Arachis duranensis | reverse complement strand
CCTCGGGTTTTATAGAAATTTTGGCAGCACCTCCCCTAAAACTTGGACTTTGCCACCCAGTTTGGGTCCCAACTAAACCGTCTCACAATCCTTTTCAATAGCCCAAAATCCAAATCAGTTCAAGTCAAGCCAAATCCAACAGTCATCTCAATTCCATATTTCAAGGAAACCGTTTCAAAATTAAATCATTATCAACTGATTAAACTCATTTCAAAAACTTTAAAGAAACTGTTCAGCATAATTCATTTATCAAAACCAACTCAATTAAAGCAAACCAGGCTGAATTCAAAAGTGTATTCTATTTTTCACGTTATCAAGAAAATCAACTCAACTCAACTCAATTCCCAATGGATTAAACTCGATCTCAAATCTTTAAAAAGGATCAACTTCAAAAACATTCCGTTTCTCAAAGCCGCACAACAATCCAGTCAAAAAAACATTCATAATCATTCAAGACAACCAAACAATACATAAGACTGATACAATCACCAAATATACATTGTCTCCCATCAGTATCCATATGTAATAATTCCAATATATAAAACCTAGTTTTTGGAAAAAGCCCCTACCTCTACATATTGAAACCACAACCCAACCTTGTTAACTGACTCCTTTCGTCTCGACCCAAAACGACTGCAACCAAAACCTCAGCTCCACATGCGTTCTCAACAACCACTACAACTCTAATCGTAACATATAATAATCAGGACTCCAGCCCCACGTTACCAAAACTCATATTCATTAACCAAACACAACAGAATACTAACGCGAGGCTTTTCGAAACATACTTACTTACCGAAATAACACAATGAGGCAGCTGCGATTCCGAACCGACCCGGCAATAGCTCCAGTAGCGGCCAGAAGCTTCGGTGGATCAGCTATAATAACCACACAGCATCAAAACCTTCTCGAAACCCAAAATGACAGAAACCACAAATTTCAAACCCTTACCGACAAAGCATTCTTCAGTGGCAGAGGCAGCCAGAGAAGCTTCGGCGGTGGTCTCAGAAGGCACAGAACCACTCCCGGCAGTCAGAATCACAGAGATGCAACTCCCTTCTCCGGCAGCGACACTTGCGACGACCTGAACCCTTTTCTGATGGCGGCAGTTCCGACGGAGGCGACGCCAGTGGTTGAACCCCAGCTCAGCCTCAGATCCCTCTCTGTCTCTCACCCTTCGCAGGCTCTCTTCGGCGGCGGCTCAATGGCAGATCGGAGGCTGAGCGTGACAGCGGCGACTGGACGCAACTCCTCCAGCTTGCGTCTTCTTCTCTCCTAGTGTCGCTCAGCATCGGCCTTCCTCCTCGACGCGACACAGCGGCGACCTTGTGGCAGCAGAGCGCAACAAATCTGGCAGCACAGGCGGCATCTTTGATGGTGAGCGTGACGGCAATGGACCCACGGCGGTGCAGGATGCGACGGAGCTGGTAGCGGCAAAGCACGATCGCTCCCTTTCTTCCTCACGTCGTCTCTGTTTCTCTCACCTGCGAGCCTGACAGCAGTGGCCATGGAGCTCCTCGTACGACGGTGGAGGGGAAGGGTATGACCAAGTTAGGGTTAGGGGAAAATTAGTAATTTCAAATAAAATTTGGAATAATATAGTAATTGAAACCCAAATTAAATCCAACACTAATTGTATATAGAAAATACTATTTGCTCATCAATTTTACAAATTATTTTCAATAAAAATGCCCAAATCAAATAATTAGAAATAATATACTTAATTTCTTCATTTTCTAAAATAGCAGTAATAATATTTAAAATATTACTTATCTAATCCAAATCATATAAAATCCTTATTATTTCACAACTATCAACTTTATACTTTAAATATAGGAAATAATCCAATAATTATAAAATTGGATAATAATCATAACTCGTCTCAAATTCAATAAATCAAAACTTGCTTTAATTATCTATAATAAAATAATCTCTGAAATTAAGGCTATAAATAACTGTAGGATTTGAGACTTGCTCATAATAAGACTTTTCAAAGATTCTGGGTCTTACAGTTGTCAGGCACACGTTCATAGGTGAGAATAATGAAGAGTGTCACGGATCATCACATTCATCAAGTTGAGGAACAAGTGATATCTTAGAACAAGAATAAGCTGAATTGAATAGAAGAACAATAGTAATTGCACTAATACTCGAGGTACAACAGAGCTCCACACCTTAATCTATGGTATGTAGAAACTCCACCGTTGAAAATACATAAGAACAAGGTCTAGGCATGGCCGAATGGCCAGCCTCCCATAATCTAAGAACTAGATGTCCAAAGATGATCTAAGGATCTAAAGTGATCAAAAGATGAAAATACAATAGCAAAAGGTCCTACTTATAGAGAACTAGTAGCTTAGGGTTTACAAATATGAGTAAATGACATAAAAATCCACTTCTGGGCCCACTTGGTGTGTGCTTGGGCTTAGCATTGAAGCATTTTTGTGTAGAGATTTTTCTTGGAGTTAAACACCATCTTTTGTGCCAGTTTGGGCGTTTAACTCCAATTCTTGTGCCAGTTCCAGCGTTTTACGCCAGAATTCTTGAGCTAACTTGGAACGCCTGTTTGGGCCACCAAATCTCGAGAAACGTATAGACTATTATACATTGCTGGAAAGCCCAGAATGTCTACTTTCTAACGCAGTTAAGAGCGCGCCAATTGGGTTTCTGTAGCTCCAGAAAATTTACTTCTAGTGTAGGGAGGTCAGAATCCAACAGTATCTGCAGTCCTTTCCAGTCTCTGAATCAGATTTTTGCTCAGGTCCCTCAATTTCAGCCAGAAAATACCTGAAATCATAGAAAAACACACAAACTCATAGTAAAGTCCAGAAAAGTGAATTTTAACTAAAAACTAATAAAAATATAATAAAAACTAACTAAAACATACTAAAAACATACTAAAAACAATGCCAAAAAGCGTATAAATTATCCGCTCATCATATGTGCCTAGCAGGGATGGTGGTTAATCCTGCCTGTCGAGGTAGTGACGGCGGTGTAAGGATGGTGGTTAATCCTGCTTATGTTGAGATGTGAGGTCTGTGGCAAGAGTATCCCTCTCACGTCCCTTGGGATCACTAGAGTGTGCAGGCATAAAATCCTAGACGGTGTTCCGAGCACCATATCTCGGGGGTTTCCAATTATGATTCCAAAGGGTGACATCTCCATGGAGATGTGTTCGGTTGGCAGTTGAACCGACAATGTGATATCACAGCCAATAGGACAGGCATTCATCATGTGCATCTTCTATCTGTTTATTTGCTTTGCCGACTTGTAATTGCTTGCCTGATTGTATAACATGCCTAATTGCCTACTTGAATTACTTGCCATATATGTCTATACTTGTGTTTTACTTGCATTATAATTAATTGTGCTTTCTACTCGGATTGAGGAGGTTCGGAAGGCGGTGGCGATAGGATCGCATGGAGGATAGGTTGGTGAAGGATGTGGGACAGCGAAGAACTGTTAGCATAGAAAATCCCCTAAGTTAGATTACCCTTTTTATTATGTTAAGTTTTAAGTTATGCTTTATTATTTTAGTTATGCTTTAAGATGAATCTTGTGATGGATATAAAGTTCTAGGATTGCCTTTGGCATCCCAAGGTCTTATATCTTACGTCACATCCAGAGCACCTTCGGTTCTCATACCATATTCTGTTGTTGTTTTTCAAATGCAGGTCGCAACCCACCTCAGTGAGTTGTTTCGATGGTGATAGAACGGAGGATCCTGGATGTATTTTGGAGTCTTTTGATTCTTTTGTTTATATCTCTCATCTTTTGTATTTTACTTTTGGCTAGAGGCTTATGTTGAGAGAAAAACTTTTATGAGCTATTTTATAAACTTTAGATTTCTATATGGTCTGTGTATAGATAGCCGGCTTAAACTCCACAAGCCGAGGCTAGATTCTTATGCTATTATACTCTTATCTTTTGTCCTATTATATCTATATCTTGTGCGTTAAGTTAGTAGCTTCATGTGTACGTTTTGCGCTTTTCAAATCCTGTTTTTTGAGCTATATCCTTCATTGGGCTTCTAGGTTATATTAATTCTTTCTATATATTGTATGTATGAGCTTAGAACTATCGTAGTAAAGCTTAGGCTAATTGGGGTGTTACATTTAGTGGTATCCGAGCGGTTCGTCCTCGTGAGCCTGAAGGGTGGGCCGATTGTACTTCATTGCATACTCTGTGTGTCTTTTCTTTGAAGTTATTAGGTTATCTGTTTGATATATGCATAGCATGCTTGTTTGTGAGTGTTTTTTTGGGATAATTGAAGCACTAGAATTTTGATATTGAAACTGATCACCTTGATATCGATTGTTTGGTGTAGACAGAAACCCTAATGGCCACTCGCAGATGAGGTCGTACACATTCACGTTGAGCATAGAAATGCACAACTGGCCGATAACCATGCCGAATTCATGGCGGCAATGGCGAATCTTGCGAACACCATGGAGGCTAATGCTGTTGCGACTCTGCAAGCTGTGAAGAGGTTAGGCCAACTGGCTGGAAATGGAAACGGAGATGGAAATGGAAATGATAATGCTGAAGGAAATGGGGATAATATGGGAGGTGCTCCGATGACCTTGGATACTCTTCTCAAGGTTCATCCTCCAAGTTTCAGAGGTTCAACTAATCCTACAGATGCGGATAACTGGTTCCATGCCATGGAGCACGCACTACAAGCACATCATGTCTTAAACAACCAATACGCAGAGTTTGTTGCGTATCAGCTTCTGGGAGAGGCTCAGCCCTGGTGGAAAGGTGAATGCCACTTGCTACAGCTTAAGAATGCTGATATTCCTTGGAATGTATTCCAAACGGCCTTCTACAAGAAGTACTTTCCTGAGTCTGCAAGGGAAGCAAAAGAGATGGAACTTATGCAGCTGAAGCAAGGTTCCTTATTTGTGGCAGACTACAATAGCTGATTTGAGGAGCTTTGTAGGTTTTCTAGGGTGTGTCAGTGTGCCCCGGAGACCTACGAGATCTGGAAGTATATCAAGTACCAAAGGGGCTTGAAGGATAGCATCATGACTGTTATGGCTCCTATGGAGATTTGTATTTTCTTTGATTTGGTGAACAAGGCGAGAGTTGTTAAAGAATATGCAAAGACAGTAGCTTCGCCAAAGGACACTCATAGAGGAAACTCTAGTAGGGGACGTGGCAAGTACTTTCAGCCGAGGGGCAGAATTTCAAGAGAGGAGGACATGTGCCTCAAGGTCAAGGAGGCTTCAGAAAGAACACTCATAATCAGTTTCAGTATGCTAAAGGGAACGGAAATCAAAGTAAGATTTCTCCAGATTTGACTTGTGTACATTATGGGCGTTTTCATCGATACGACTCTTACAAGATTGGTATAGGTGGTTGTTTCAACTGTGGTTTTTCTGGTCACATTGTGAGGGATTGCACTCGTGGGAAGAACCTGAATGCGGGTTAGAGTTAACATCAAGGGCGAGTTTTTGCTGTGAACGCCAAGGATACTACTAAGGTGGATCCTCTGATGAGAGGTAATTGTTTACTTGGTGATAAAGTCTTCATTGCATTATATGATACTGGAGCTTTGCATTCATTTATTTCGTTTGCTAAAATTAAGGAGCTAGGCTTGAAAGTTTCAGAATTGGCATTTGAATTGCATGTACATACTCCGCATTAGACGGTTATGACTAGGTCAGGTTGTAGACAAGTAGATTTCAAGATTCAGGGTAGAGACCTTGTGCATGACTTAATTTGTTTACTAATGGTTGGAATGGAAATGATTTTGGGGTTTGATTGGTTGTCAAAGAATCGAGTTTTGTTGGATTGCTTTGAGCGGTCAATTTGATTTACGCCGGAAGGGGAAAATGGAGCAGTGATAGCTGAGGGTTATTACCTAAACTCTGTAAGGATGTACTGTAGTGGGGAAGAGTGTCAGGGTTATATCTTGTTGGCTGCTAATGCTTTGGGTGATGCCTAGAACTTAGATCAGATTTCGGTAGTTAGAGACTTTCCAGAGGTATTTTCGGATGATATTCCGAGTTCCCACCTCAAAGGGAGATTGAATTTGCGATTGAATTGGTGTCGGGAGCCGGACCAGTGTCAATTGCACCGTATAGAATGGCTCCGATAGAGCTGGCAGAACTAAAGACCCAGTTGGAAGAGCTTCTGAATAAAAGGTTCATTCGACCGAGTGTATCACCGTGGGGAGCGCCCGTTTTATTGGTGAAGAAGAAGGATGGAGGAATGTAACTTTGTGTGGATTACTGACAGTTGAACAAAGTGACTGTGAAGAACAAGTACCCGCTGCCAAGGATAGATGGCTTGATGGATCAACTGTAAGGAGCCGGAGTGATTTCAAAGTTTGATTTGAGATCCGGTTACCATCAGATAAGGGTGAAGGGGGATGATATTCCGAAAACTGCATTTTGGACACGCTATGGACACTACGAGTTTATGGTGATGTCCTTTGGGTTAATGAATGCACCTGCTGTGTTCATAGATTACATGAACAAAGTATTTCATCTTTTTTTGGATAAATTCGTGGTGGTTTTCATAGACGACATCTTAGTTTACTATAAGACGGCAAAGGAGCATGAGGAACACTTGAGAATTGTGTTGCAAATTTTTAAAAGAACGGAAATTGTATTCTAAGTTGTCCAAGTGTGAGTTTTGGAAGGAGGAAGTAAAGTTCCTAGGTCACATGGTGAGCAAAGGAGGAATAGCGGTGGATCATTCGAAAGTAGAGGCGGTAATGGAATGGGAAAGACCAACAACAGTGACAGAAGTTAGGAGTTTCTTGGGCTTAGCTGGATATTACCGGAGATTCATTGAATGATTTTCCCGGATTGCACTACTGATGACTAAGTTGACAAGGAAGGAGGTGCCGTTTGTGTAGACGTCGGAGTGTGAGGAAAGTTTTCAGACTTTGAAACAAAAGTTAACTTCAGCGCCTGTTTTGATTTTATCGGAACCACACGAACGCTTGAAGTATACTGTGATGCTTCCTTGAAGGGTTTGGGTTGCGTGTTGATGTAACACCGGAATATGGTGGCATACGCATCACGTCAACTAAGACTGCATGAGGTAAATTACCCAATCCATGATTTGGAATTAGCTGTGATTATGTTTGCATTGAAGATTTGGAGGCACCACTTGTACGGGGTGAGGTTTAGCATCTTTTCTGATCATAAGAGTCTCAAGTACATCTTTGATCAGAAAGAGCTCAATATGCATAAGAGGAGGTGGATGGAGTTGCTAAAGGATTATGATTTTGAACTAAGTTATCACCCTGGAAAGGTGAATGTGGTGGCGGACGCATTGAGTCGAAAGTCTTTAACAATAGCTTGGATGAGAATCAAGGAAGAAGAGTTAGTGAATAAGTTTGTGGATCTTAAGTTGGATATGGGTGAAGTGACCGGAAGAGCTTGTTTGAACCAATTACAGATTTCAAGTATGTTTAAAGCAGAAATTCAGAGGGCTTAGCAAGATGAACGAAAGCTTTAACAACTATTTCAACCAGTTGGTAAGAAGAGGCATGGAGAGTTTACTAAGGATGATGAAGGGTTGTGGAGATATAAAGGGAGAATCTGTATACCAGATGTCGGGGCTTTGAGACAGGAATTGTTGTCGAAAGCTCACAATAGTGGGTTTTCCATTCACCCAGGAGGTACTAAGATGTATTATGACTTAAAGAAGATGTTCTGGTGGCCTGGGATAAAGAGAGATGTAGCTACAGTTGTATCTAAGTGCTTGACTTGTCAGAAGGTAAAGATAGAACATTAGTAACCATCGAAAATGTTACAGCCACTTGAAATTCCTTAGTGGAAGTAGGAAGGAATTGCAATGAATTTGGTGACTGGTTTACCGAGGACTAGATCGGAATTTGATGCGGTTTGGGTGATCGTGGATCGCTTAACCAAACCTGCTCATTTTCTGCCTATCTGAGTAAACTATTCTTTGGAGGAGTTGGCGAGATTGTACATCAAGGATATCGTAAGGTTGCATGGTGTGCCATCAAGCATAGTGTCAGACTGTGATCCCCAATTCACATCAAGGTTTTAGGGAGCTTTCTGAATGGCTTTTGGTACGAAGTTATGTCTCGGTACCGCATATCATCTGCAAACTGATGGACAGTCGGAAAGGACTATTCAGACATTGAAAGATATGCTAAGAGCATGTGTTTTGGATCAACCCAAAAGTTGGGATTGTTACATGCCATTGGTGGAGTTTGTGTACAACAACAGCTTTCATGCGAGTATTGGGATGGATCCGTATGAGGCTTTGTATGGATGGAAGTGCCAATCTTCACTTTATTAGTATGAGTCAGGGGAAGTAAGTGTGTTAGGTCCTGATGTGGTAGCAGAGACTACTGAGAACATTAAGAAGATTCGTGCAAGAATTCTAACGGCATAGAGTCGATAGAAGAGTTATGCAGAACAGGGAAGGAAACCGTTAAAATTTGAAGTGGGAGAACATGTATTTCTAAGAGTTACACCGACAACTGGGATTGGAAGAGCAATCAAAACAAAGAAGTTGAATCTGAGGTTTATTGGACCATTTGAGATTCTGAGGCGATTCAGGCCAATGGCATATCAAGTAGCTTTGCCGCCTCACTTATCTAACTTGCATGACGTATTCCACATGTCACAATTTCGTAAATACACGTCGGATGCGGCTCATGTATTAGAGCCTAAGTCTGTCGAGTTGAGGGAGAACTTGACTTTTCAAGTAACGCCGGTGCGAATTGACGGCACCAGTGTGAAAAAGTTACGCGGGAAAGAAGTTCAGTTAGTTAAAGTTGCTTGGAAGCGAGCAGGAGTTGAAGAGCATACTTGGGAATTGGAGTCCGAGATGCGAAAGGATTATCCCGAACTATTCTCAAGTAATCACTAAATTTTGAGGGCAAAATTTCTTATTTGGTGGGAAGAATGTAAGAATCGAGACTAATTAACCGTCTAATTAAATAACTAATATTGTCCAAAATAGGATCAAAAAATTTAGAGTGAGAATTTGAGGATTTAAATATGATTCTTGGACTTAGTAGATTTTTTTGAGTCATAAAATGTATTTTCTGAGAAAAACTGAGTAAAACCGCAAACTGGCAGCCGAACCGATCCAATCGGTTTAAGTCTACCTGGTACTGTGTGAGAAAAATTTAAAACAGTCAAAAACCTTGGAAAAATATTTAAAGTAAAAAACCGGGCGTTAATTTTAAAAGTTTAGCCTAAAGTTGGGCCAAACGGGCTAAAAATGCTAATGGGTTGGACCGGGCCCAAGTTGGGCCCAAGCCCAACATATATATAGGTTTATAAGTGAGGCCATTCAGCCTCATAACCCTCTATTACACAAGCACACCAGCTGCATGAGAAGAGAGAAAGAAGAAGGAAAAACACTATTCACTTTTCACTTCAATCCATCATATCTTGAGCTCCGGTGCTTCGATTGGCGTGCTGTCAGTTGCTACGCGAAGCTCTCTCTGAGCCCATTAGTTTCATCTAGCCAAAAGGTATGAATCTCGAAAAATCCTGCCCAGTATCTGTATTAAGAAATTTGCAAATATTAGGTTTTGGTTTTGAGTGAAATTTTGTGATTTGATTCATTAGGTGGTCTCTAAGGTTAGGCTATTGGCGGTTTGTACCCCAAACAACATTGGAAAAGGTAAGGAAAATCTTGACCTTGTGAATTTGTGTATTTAGAAACCCTAGGTGTTGATTTATGGTAATTTATATGGTTTTAGTTAAGTTCTTGCACTTGTTGTTGTTGATTTGGAGTTTTGAAGGTGAGATTGGTGGTTGGTTGGTGATTGAAAGCTTGCTTGTGCTCAATTGGGGTTTTAGAACATATTGAAAATCGGCCAAAGTATGGTTTCGGTTTCCTCTACGTAATATATAATATTTCTAGACACTTAGGCTAGTGAGCCATAGGATAGGTTTAAATTGAATTGGTTGTTGTGTTGTTGAATGATGATTTATGATGAACTATGATGGATTGATGATGTTTGAGTATGTTGATGAATTATGATGTTGAATTTGATAAAGATGGTGTAAAATATTTAGATTGAGATGAAATGAGATTGATTGTGATGCTTGGTATTGAGAAAATTATGATTGATGAATGTGTTAGTGGAAGATTGTTTATAATGTCATATATAGTTGATAATTGAGGTTAAGAATAATGAAGTGTGAAGGAAAAATTTGGTATGAAGGATGGAATGGGATACAAAGGGTATATTTTGATGCAAATTGGAGTTTGGAAGGGTTTTGATTTGATTTTGGTTGAGGATTGTGGAAAATTGAGACTTGTGAACTTTTGGTAAAACTGGAATTTTGGTGAACTTCCATGAATCATATCTTGAACTACCATACTTGAAATTCAATGTATTTTATATCAAAGGAAAGGAAATTGAACAAGCTTTAAAATGGTTTAAATTTTGTGGAAATCCGAACTCGGCAGAAAAAGATATGATTGTGGAAAGCTTGGTGTCAAAATCTGAAATTCTGCAACACTGCAGAATTTTGTGATTTTTGGTTTGTGTGCGCACGCATACCCCTGTGATTTTTCGAACCTGTGTGTACACACAGACTTGTGCATACGGACACACAAGGGAAGGCTTTCTGTTGAGAGCGATAGCACAACCTGTGCGCACACATAACCAACGAAGTTTTACAACTTGTGCGAACGCACACGTTGGGAAGTGCATTCTGTTGAGGGCGCTAGCACACCTTGTGCGAGCGAAAAGAATTGCAAAATTTGGTACTTGTGCGTACGCACACCTCTATGCGTACGCACACTTTTTAAAAATTTTCCTGGGCGTGCGCACGCACACCCCTGTGCGTACGCACATGCCCTGTTTTTCAACTTAAACTTTGTTTTAAACTATTTCACCTTCCCAACAAGTTTTTAAACTTTTGTGACACCTATTTAAGATTCTTTGGCTTATTTTTGGGTATCAAAACATGGGAAAGATCCTAGGAGATTGAATCTGGTATTATTTTAAAAAGTTAGAGAACAGAGGCTTAGGTTTCTGGTATACTGAGGATGGGTCTGGGAAACAAAAAGGGAGAAAGATACCTGATTGAGAAATTGACGAACTGATGAGTTCGGAATGGAAATGTTGAATTGAAAGTGGTTGAAAATGAGTCGAGGACTCGAGATAAAATAATGGATCTATGTTGTATTGAAAATGTTTCCTGAAAACCACTGAATTACTATTTTATATTGAGATTGTTGAGACGTTATGCGCTTGGCAGAGATGGTGGTTAATCATGCCTGCCGAGGTACCGGCGGTGGCGTAAGGATCCTAGTTAATCCTGCTTACGTTGAGATGTGTGGTCTGTTGCAAGAGTATCCCGCTCGCATTCCTTCGGATGACTAGAGTGTGCAGGCACAAAATCCTGGACGGTGTTCCGAGCACCATATCTCGGGGGTTCCCAATTATGATTCCGAAGGGCTATATCTCCATGGAGATGTGTCGGGTTGGTAGTTGAACCGACAATGTGATATCACAGCCAATAGGACAAGCATTCATCATGTGCATCTTCTATCTGTTTGTTTGCTTTGCCGACTTGTAATTGCTTGCCTAATTGTATAACATGCCTAATTGCCTACTTGAATTACTTGCCATATATGTCTATACTTGTATTTTACTTGCATTGTAATTAATTATGCTTTCTACTGAGATTGAGGAGGTTCGGAAGGCGATGGCGATGGGATCGCATGGAGGATAGGTTGGTGAATGCTGTGGGACAGCGGATAACTGTTAGCATAGAAAATCCCCTAAGTTAGATTACCCTTTTTATTAGGTTAAGTTTTAAGTTATGCTTTACTATTTTAGTTATGCTTTAAGATGAATCTTGTGATGGATATGAAGTTCTAGGATTGCCTTTAGCGTCCTAGAGTCTTATTTCTTACATCACTGGGCACTGTTACCATACTGAGAACCTCCGGTTCTCATACCATATTCTGTTTTTATTTTACAGATGCAGGTCGTAACCCACCTCAGTGAGTTATTTCGATGGTGACAGAGCGGAGGACCCTGGATGTATTTTGGAGTCTTTTGATTCTTTTGTTTATATTTCTCATCTTTTGTATTTTACTTTAGTCTAGAGGCTTATGTTGAGAGAAAAACTTGTATAAGCTATTTTATAAACTTTAGATTTCTGTATGGTCTGTGTATAGCTAGCCGGCTTAAACTCCACGAGCTGAGGCCAGATTCTTAAGCTATTATACTCTTATCTTTTGTCCTATTATATCTATATTTTGTGCGTTAAGTTAGTAGCTACGTGTGTATGTTTTACACTTTTCAAATCCTATTTTTGAGCTATATCATTCATCAGGCTTCTAGATTATATTAATTCTTTCTATATATTGTATGTATGAGCTTAGAACTGTCGTAACCTTTGATTAACATTTACTTTATGATGTGAGGTAAGGCTTAGGATAATTAGGGTATTACATCATATATTAGGGGGAAGTAACAATTGATTTTATTTTTTCTGTGGTGGTAATCTTTTAAATTTTTAAGAATGCAATCATCTTTAAAAGTATATTTATCAGAAATCTAGATGTGAAAAATTACAAGCAAGGGTTGATTCTAACCATCTGCTATATGACATACGAAGTATTCTAAGTCCTGTAACATTGCCATCTCTGTTTGCTTGTAATTTGTGAAAAAGTGAACATGTATGAACCTTTCTAATCCTCGTATTCATTCAGGCTGGCTACATAACAGATTCCTTTTTGCTTCCCTTAGTTATAGTATAGTAATCCACTTCTGCCATTCTTGTGCTTAATTATCACGATGAATTTGCTGTTGTGATTTCAATAGGAGTCTCTTATTTGTGTGTTCATTTTGTTTGCTGCTAATTTGCTAGAGAAGATGGCAACTTTAGTTGGGCCTCCTCACAAAATTAAGCCAAAGAAAAGTAATAATTATTTTCCCGAGTTATATTCATTAAAGGCCTAATATTGTTAAATATACTTGCAGCAGTTATGCATGCATGCATAATGAAGTTGGAATCGCTTCGTTTTCCATCGGCTGTATGAAAGACTTATGTTTATTTATATTAAATAATTAATTTGTTTTAGGAGGTTTGCGTCCGAAATTGCTATACAACAACAATCTTATACTGAGGTACCCTTTCTTTGTTTGAAGTTCTTCGATGATGAGATTGTTGCAATGTCATTCACTTAAACCAAAACTAGTGCATGTGGTATTTATAAGTCTGCTGTCTTAGTTTCACTTTCATAAGGTTTCGCTAATGGATAACGTGTTCTAGTTGTCAGTTTGTCTCCATTCTAACATATTTGCATGTATGCTACTTTTAATCTAAGTGGATAAAATCTAGTTGGAATTCTAAGTTTGTGTGTTCTGATAATAGGGTGTAGATGTTGTTGATCCTGGCAAGCATGAGAAAGCTAGATTGGAGGAGATGCACAAAAAGAAGAAGCAGAAGATTCAGGAGATATTGGATGCACAAAATGCAGGCATAGATGCCGACATGGTGGGTGTAGATGTACTAATTTACTTCTTATTATTGTAATCTATTCATGTTATTGATAACTAAATAATTCTAACAGAACAATAGAGGAAAAGGAAAACTGAAGTATCTCTTATAGTAGACTGATCTGTTTGCACATTTTGCAAAAGGTATCTTGATGCATACTATGATTTGGCAATTGACTAGTTGATTAGCTTTGTTGTACAAACTATGTGTTAGCATATTGTGCGTCATAAGTTGATTAGCTTTTTTTACAAACTATATATCTGCACTTTCTACTCTCGATATACCTTTAGAAAATAACAAACTGATATATAAATGGAATATCTACATGCTTAGAGTTTTTTTATTACCTAACAAATTGAAGCTTTGACATTTTGATTTGGCATTATTTCTAATTTCTCTTGGAAAGTTTTCCTTTTGAATTCATTTTATGCCAGCCACAAAGTTATCAAAACCAATTCTTAATTAGCGTATCAAAAGTGATATGAAGTTACCTAGCATGTAGGAAAAATATGAAAAGAACCCCCCTTTTTTTTCTTTCAATTGCATTTATGGTATTCTGGTGGGTGTTCTTCTCATGCACCCACTGGAGCGTCTATGCATCATGTATTCGTGCAAATTTTTGCACATGGCTCTGTGCAATCCCTCTAGTTTTTAACAAATTTGACCGATTTTCAATGGCTCAAGTGCTAATATTTTTCATATAGTAAACTGAACCAGCTGAATTTCTAGGTTATTAATTTTTTGGTCCAACAGGCTGGTCCGGTCCGATTTTTTTTATAATAATGGGTAAAAGAACATAATTCAAATTTTCAAAATAATTGAGGAATTATAGATCCTTTTTGTTATTGAAATTATAGAATTTGTCTCTATTCCTTAGGAGACTAGTTTTCCACTCATTTTTATTTGTGAAAATTATAGGATTTTCAGTAAATTATCCAATTTTTTATATGTGGAAATAAATTTTTTGTCAAAAAAACTTTATTGAATAATAAATGAGTTTAATTTTGATGTACTGACATGGTAGATTGTTTTACACAATCATGTAATCATATTTGTTCTTTTGGATGATCATTGGTGTGGAATTAGAATTCCACAAACTAATTGGCAAGTGCATTGGGTTGTACCAAGTAATACCTCAGGTGAGTGAGGGTCGATCCCATGAGGATTGATAGACCAAGAAACAATGGTTGAATAATTCACTCAGTCAGACAAGCAGAAAAGAATATTTTGGGTTTTAATTTGCATAAAATAATAATTCAAGAATTGATAAATCAATTAGTAAATTGGTGTGAAAACTATGTGAGAGAACAGTTAAGGTTTCAAATATGTTTATTTTTTTGGATTTATATTTCTTACCAACTACTTTAATCATGCAAAGATTCAACTAATGGCAGATTGCAATTGACTAAACCCTAATTCCTTAGTAATTTAGTCTCCTTTAACCTAATCAACCACCAATTCTTTGGTCACTTAATTTAGATTAAAGGGTTAGGTCCAATCCTAGTTTATTAGCTATAAAAACCCTAACTACCCAAATATAAGATGATTATATGTCACGTATCACGTTAAGTCCAGGAAATTAGTGATTTTGGAGGAATTACTTTCAAGCTGTTATTCAAGTGAGTTATCTTTTCCAAGAATCGACAAGAATTCATGTAGAAAAAGTTATCTTTCAATACACTCAAATTCATAAGATGAAGAGCAAAATCAATCATTGAATTTAAATAATACATTAATTAAAATAGAGTGACAATAGTATTAATCCATAGAATAAACAGAGCTCCTAACCTTAACAGGGGAGTTTTAATTGCTCATGGCTCGGAGTGAAAACTAGGGTTCAAAAGTGTGTAGACTATAGAATGAGGAAGAGAAGAGAAGAAGAGGCCCAAAGGGCTAAATCTTTTCCCTTTTATATCTAACCTAATTGATTTTGAATTATGATGAGCGAATAATTTATACGCTTTTTGGCATTGTTTTTAGGTAGTTTTTAGTAAGTTCAAGCTACATTTAGGGATGTTTTCATTAGTTTTTATGTTAAATTCACATTTCTGGACTTTACTATGAGTTTGTGTGTTTTTTTTGTGATTTCAGGTAATTTCTGGCTGAAATTGAAGGACTTGAGCAAAACTCTGAAAAAGGCTGACAAAAGGACTGCTGATGTTGTTGGAATCTGACCTCCCTGCACTCGAAATGGATTTTCTAGAGCTACAAAACTCCAAATGGCGCGCTCTCAGCGGAGTTTAAAAGTAGACATCTAGAGCTTTCCATCAATATATAATAGTCCATACTTTGTTCGGAAATTGACGACGTAACTTGGCGTTGAACGCCAAGTACATGCTGCTGTCTGGAGTTAAACGCCAGAAAAACGTCATGATCCGGAGTTGAACGCCCAAAACACGTCATAACTTGGAGTTCAACTCCAATAAAAGCCTCAGCTCGTGGATAGATCAAGCTCAGCCCAAACATACACCAAGTGGGCCCCGGAAGTGGATTTATGCATCAATTACTTACTCATGTAAACCCTAGTAGCTAGTCTAGTATAAATAGGATAAGTTACTATTGTATTAGACATCTTTTGACAGTTTAATCTTTTGACTTTGTAGTTTTTGATCATTCGGTCTCTTGATCATTCAGGGGGCTGGCCATTCGGCCATGCCTGAACCTTTCACTTATGTATTTTCAACAGTGGAGTTTCTGCACACCATAGATTAAGGGTGTGGAGCTCTGCTGTACCTCAAGTTTCAATACAATTACTATTACTTTCTATTCAATTGTCTTTTATTCTTATTCTAAGATATACGTTGCACTTCAACTTGATGAATGTGATGATCCGTGACACTCATCATCATTCTCACCTATGAACGCGCGTGACTGACAACCACTTCCGTTCTACCA